>NC_137001.1:14470054-14680054 GCF_032717465.1 Coenobita brevimanus
AGCATTCACTTTCTCGTCCTGTATACTAGCATTGAGAGTGAATGTCACTTTCATCTTCACTCTCATAACTCATAGTATTCAGACATGCTAGAGTGAAACTTTCACTTTCATTACTCCTAGGGTATATACACGTATTCTTATGATACTACTCATTTACATTTCTATTTACGTTCTCTATTTTACTTACATCATTTACATTTCTATTTTATTTACACTGTGTTATGCACTGTCACTTGAAGTAACTTATAAAACTATTTTCCATTGTTCACGTATATTTACATTCATTACTTTCACTTGCTGTTTACACATTATTTACACATTATTTACAATTCGACTTGCACTGTTTTACTCAATAGAAAGATCGTAGTCACTCTTTTATCAATTGTCAGCCCTTTACCTCTTTCCACACGAGGTTTAGTAGGGGGTAAAGGTCACAGGGCCCTTAGCATGGGGGTGAAAAAGTCCCTGAAGTCAGCAAGACGAAACAGACGTACCTCCACTTCGGAAGATGAGAGTAAGCTGATAAGAGAGGGCCGGGTGGAGGCCTACTTAGGGGATATTCAGTACTACCAATGTTAGCTCTTGAAACAGCTATGTATAGCACTGAAATGATTGGCAGGAAATCTAGACAATACATTATAAATTAGGTAGTTCCAGGTGAATATAAATATCACTTAGGCTTCTCCCTTCCCTCCTTATATGTATATTTATTACGAATATAGATTATACGGCATATTTCAAGGGGAAAAAAACAGCGAAAATTAGCAAACGAGTGCACGTGAGGTGTTGTCAGGTGATAATTAGCCAATTCCAGGTGTATGGCACTCTCACTTACCTTATTTCTTTCTTGTATATATTATTTGGTATAAGAATAGGGCATAGCGCTTATTTCAATGGATGAAATCAGTGAAAAATTCCAAGGAAGATTTACTTAGCATAGCTCGGCCAGGCAGGCGAGAGGATAGGGTAATGGAGGGGGGGTAGGGAGGGGAGTCAAGAACGGGGAGAAATGGCTAAATTGTCAACAATGGATGGGAGTACAGATGAGATTAGGAGTGCTGAATAGTGTTGGACATTGGCAGTACTGATAGATGATATAAGCCCCCACTCGGAAGCCCGGGTGTATTCAAAATAACACAGGATCACAAAAGTGATGCCCAGCGGTATGATCCCTTGCTGCCAAGCGTCACGAAAGTGATGCCCCGCGGTTAAGGGGTTAACCTTGATTTTGCGCAGCATTGCCTCCTGGTTGATGGTATTAAATGCATTTGAGGCATCAGCCTGACAGTCCTCTTCCCCAGATATTTTCCTCATTGAGTGAACTGCTGCCTCACCTCCTGCCTGCTGGTCTGCACACACCTGGAGGTTGCCAACTGCCTGCTTCACATCATCTTTCACCACCTCCATGATGCATTTTCCTATAATCCGTCAAGACTTCACCCACCCCGATGGGCCTGCATCCAGGATTCTTATCAAGGGGGATTAGTATGCAAGCCGTCAGTGCTTCGATGTTACTGCACTGACTTGAAGCCAGCTTCCTTGCCAGTGAGGCAATGGTGTTACATAGGTCTGTTGCTGCCTCCCCAAACTTGATGTTACTGAGGATTAATCGCCAAGATTTTGCATCCAGGCCTGACGGTCCTGCCCCTCCCTGTGTGTGCATTGCCTTCCGCCACACCATATCTCCAGTTATCCTGTCATGTATGATGGGATTGGGAAGAGTGTAGTTGCCGTCAAGCTTTGATTGGGCACTTGCTTGTCATGCAGTCGGGTGTTTTTCTTTTAGTTATTGCATTGTTTCATCTGTCAGGTCAAGTACTCCGTTTGGTGATTCAGCTGACAGGGATCTTGTTGCCATCGAGACCTTCCTCTGTCTCATCTTGCTGCCAAAAATCCTTGCAACATCATTGGTATTCTGATTTCTTCTGCCTCAGTTACTACTACTTCTATCACCACCACCACCACTACTACTTCTACTTATGAAAATACATAAAAATAGGCCTTAGTACTGAAATTCTAATAGTGACACGGTTCCAGCGGATGAAAACAATGCAATTTTGTGGTATATTCTTTTGACCTTTACTTGACCCAGATTTTTGCCCTTTTGCGGCTTAGTTCACGTAGCTCTGTGGCAGAATTGGACTCTGCTACGACTCTACATCCTTCCCATTGCACTTCTTCGTGACTGGCATCATATTCTAGTGTTATTTCATTGTTACAACTCAGTATTCAAGATGGAGAGATGGCAATTTTAGGGCAAGTTGGAGAAAAAAGAGTAAAATGTGCTGGAGAGGGACACCTTCACGTGGTGGCACTGATATAACCAGGTGTCTCCACTAAATGGTTATACAAACGTCCCTCATTTTTGGACCTTATCCTACAAAAGAAGGATGGTGGATTGCAGAAGAGGAATTTAAGCCTGCAGTCCACTGGATTGATGTTAAGATGAACCTGGAGTTGCCACTACTACTACAGCTACTACTACTACTACTACTACTACTTCAACTACTACTACTACTACTACTACCACTTCTACTACTACTACTACTACTACTACTACTACTACCACAGTAGTGGTAGTAGTAGGCGAGGGAGGAGGAGGAGGAACAGCAGCAGCAGCCACCCCAAGTTCATCATTCTGAAATGTGAACCCAGTGGACTGCAGGCTGATATTGTCATTTTGCAGTCCACCATTCTTATTTCGGGGGATAGGGAGGGAGTTGAGGGACGTTTGTATCACCAGGCAGTTCCTCTACCCCGATATATCAGTGCCACCACATGAAGGCATCTCTCTACCCAGCACCATCTTCCCTGTCTGTCCAAGTGCTCTATACTCTTTACTCTAAATTGGCCTAAAATTACCATCTGCCCATTTTGAATACTGGTTGTGAAAATAAATTAGCACTAGAATATGCTAGTCAGGAAGAAGTAATATGGAATTTCTAGTCCAACTTTCAATCTTACCCACAGAATCATTGAACCAACCGATCCATACTCTCTTATATTCTTCTTCCAGCTGTTACTCACAACAATACACACTCCTTCTTTTGCCCTCTCATTCTCACCTACTCCCATGCATATACCCCATCCATACTCTCATAGACTCACCACGCCATTTAGTTTCAGTTAATCCACATACATCCACTCTTGCACCCTCAAGCACCTGAACAATCTCTTTCTGTCTCTCTCACCTCATCATTTGCACCTCTTACATTCCATGCAGCTATCTGTACCATGTCCTTTGTTCGGTCCTTCTTCGTCACCTTTTTGTCAGTCCTGGTCCGAGGCTGCTTGTTCGTATTTGTAGTTAGTTGTTTTCTGGGAGGGGCACTAACCCTCCGCCAATCCACTTGTTATCCCGTAGTGAGCACGTGTTGTCTGGTTATAAGGTTACCACCCAGTGCTGTAAATGCTTTCCTGGTTTATGTGACACCATTTAGCTTGCCACTCAATGGAGAGCTACACTAAAAACAGAGTACCACTATACTAAGTGGGTAGATTATGGGCATCACCACCTACCACTACTGATTGAATGGTTTATATATATATATATATATATATATATATATATATATATATATATATATATATATATATATATATATATATATATACAGAGAGAGAGAGAGGTGGGAGTGCTTACCATCCACTCACTCGATGTAGTGCTGCTCTCCTGTGTCTGCCCTTTCAGATTCAAATTCAGATTTTTTATTATCCACCAAAGTGGTTATTACACAAATTACAATGAATATTCAGTAATTACAATAGGTACACGAATTACAATACTTACAGATGCATAAGTCTCCTACAATTATTATATGTGGTAATATAAAATTTGATAAATTGTTTACCACTAAACCTCAAAGGTAAAAAGTTAAAATTAAAGAGACATACATACACATACACAAAAACGTAAAAATGAAATAAAATAAAATAAATAGAGTAAATTTTTTAAAAAAAATGACAATAAAAACCTAAGTCTAACTTAAACATTATTTGTTAGCAGAAATTCCTTAAGTCTAGCTTTAAAAGTGTTAGGAGAGGGCGCGTGTGTGAGGGAGGGCGGGAGGGCGTTCCACAGCTTGACTCCCAGTACAGGAGTGCCCCTGTCTCCACTGTGTGTCTAGTGCGCGGCACATACAAGCTGTGCCTCTGTCTGGTGATGCTGCTGGTGACAGCTTGTCTACTGCTTAATGGTAAAAACCAGTCTGGATAAAATCCTCGTAAAACTTTAAAAATAGTTACACCTACGTCAAATACATATTTCTGCTTTAATCTTAGCCATTTCAGTTCCCTGAAAGATGGAGATATATGGTCATATTTCTTTACTCCTCCCACTGCTATCCTTGCTGCAAAATTTTGCAATTTCTGCACACTAGATATTACCGTGTCACTTGTAGTCCCCCATATGCTAATGCAATACTCAATTAAGCTTAGAACGAGTGTCTGTACAACAATGACTCTGGTTTGTTTATCTAAGCTGTCACCTATTCTACTGATATACATTAAAATACCCATAGCTTTTTTATTTAACTCATTAATGTGGCCGTCAAAAAGCATAAAACGGTTAATATAACCTCCTAAGTTTTTCACATGTTTGCTTGGGTATATGATGTTCCCATTAAAATTTATCGTTGTGTTTGGTGGAATGTTAGATAACAGCTGACGATTTCCTCTTCTGTCTCTCTTTACTTCATTTTTTCCTTGTCCTTCTGCCTACAGGTGACTTTATAGTCCCTCTTTTGTCTTTCCTTCATTCTTTCCTGTTCCTTCTGCCTGTGTGTGACCCTACACTGAGTGACAAGCCGAATGGTTTCCTATACACCAGGAAACGATTTACTATGCTGGGTGCTAACCATATAACCAAATCATGGCACCAGGTGGTTTAATGGGTAATTGTGGCATTCCAGTCAGATTGAGCCGGTGAAGGTTTATTTCCAAGGGGTGGTTGGGGTTATAGCTCACGTAAGGCCACTCAGGGATGAGTTAGCTGGTCACTCTCATCTTAAATGTCAGGACCAACTTGCCTAGCCCGGGGCTCCTACGCTCCTCATGGGGAAACATAGGATTCGATGAATATATATATATATATATATATATATATATATATATATATATATATATATACAGTAGTCCGTCATTTATCCGGACGCTCAGTATCTGCACGTGTTCATTATCTGGATGCTGTGCCTTGGCTCTATTAAACCATTATCTGATTTTACTCACTATTATCCAAATATAAAAGTCCCAGAGAACTTCGGCCGGCTGGCTGAATGTTCAGACATTCAGTATCGTGGCTGCTGGGCTCGAGTTGTGAGTGGGAAGTAGTCTGTAATCCACAACCATAGCTGATATGTCCGTCTGCATCTGTACTGATAGGTCAAAGTTGCACACTCATCCTATAACTCCTAACAAACCTCCAGCACCCAAGTAATATGACTGTAACCTGCAAGCAGTGTCAAAATGTTCGTATGCATTCCCCACCGAATGTTTAATATTGTGAGGCCACGGGAGCTACTGTAAGTCTTTCCCAACAGCCACCTCCATCGAACACAGACCACAAGTCACGAGTACATGTTCAGCAACAGCGGCCGTCTCCCTCTCTATCGAAGGTCGAAATGGTGAGTTGTGTTTCCGAATGGCCACTCGGCGTCTAACAGACCCTAAGCCACGAGTAAATGTACAGCAAAAGTGCCCGTCCACCTGTCGACAGAAGGGGGAGAATCCTTCCCACAGTCTCACTTCTCCCCCCCCCTCCCATCCCTCCTCCATACCTTCCTGGTTCCCCCCTTACTTCCTCAGTCCCTACACTCCTCTGTGGTGATAACAGTGACTCGTGAATGTGTACAAGTTTTTAGTGATTTCTTCGACTACTATTGGCCGTATCGAAATTCTGCAGAGTCCAGGAGAAACCTCATCAAATTCTTCATCTAGACATATGTTTAACTCTTGGAAGGTGTTCCCCAAATTTGAACTAGGATGGTGGGAAGTTATATGAAGGTAACTGTAGTGGAGAGAGCGGAGAGAAGTGCTTGTTGGAGATACTGTATGTAAGAAGGCATGATGAGTGAAACTCTGCCGCCAGAGTGGAAAAAGGCTGTGATTATACCTCTGTACAAAAATAAAAGTGAGCGAAATGAGAACAAGAGTTATTGCGGCACGAGTTTATTGAGTGTGGTAGGAAAGGTATATGGAAGAATTATTATATATCGAGAAAAGTAGGTGGGAAGTTGTTGAAGGCTGTGAAGAGTATGTATAAGGGAGCTAAAGCTTCATTGTATGTGGATTGTGAACTGAGTGAATTTTTTTGTTTGAAGATTGGATTGAAACAACGATCCATCATGTCTCCATGGTTGTTCAATCTGTATATGGATGGGGTTATAAAAAAGATAAAAGGTAGGGCAGTGGATGATGGAGTGGCCCTAGTGAGAGAGGGCATTGTTTGGGAACTACCTATACTGTTGTTTGCAGATGATACTGTGTTGTTAAGTGAAGATGAAGGGGAGCTGCAAAGCTTGGTGGATGAGTTTGGGAGAGTGTGTAAGAAACGGAATCTAAAGGTGAATGTAGGGAAAAGTAAAGTTATGGTCTTTGGAAGAAGTGAAGTCAGGGAATGTACAGTGAGGCTGGATGAGTAGGAAATGGAAAGTGTGAGTGCATTTAAGTACTTGGGTAGTGTGATGAGTAAGGATGGAAGTTTAAAAGATGAAGTGCTTGAAAGGGTGCAACGGGGAAGGTTGCTGGTTCATTGAAAGCAGTGATAAGAAACAGGGAAGTGAGCATGGAAGTGAAAAAGTTACTACATGACAGTATTGTGATACCAACTCTAACATATGGAAGTGAAGCTTCGACCTTGTTGGAGGGATAGAAGTCAAGACTGAGAGCAGTGGAAATGAGTTATTTGAGAGGAGCATGTGGAGTCACATGGAGAGACAGAATGACAAATGAGGAAGTGAAGGAGCGTTGTGGTGTGGATGTGATAGGAAACGTTAGGAGAAACACACTGAGGTGGTTTGGACATGTGGAGAGGATGGAGAGTGAGAGACTGATGAGAAGAATGTATATGAGGTGGAAGGGGGGAGAGGGAGGGGGAGGCCAATGATGAGGTGGAGGGATGGAGTGGAGAGGTATATGAGGGAGGGGAGTGTGAGCTGGGAGCAGTGCAATGAAATGGTGGGGGACAGGGCGACATGGGGGCGTTTTGTTTGTGGCCACCCCTTACGGGATTAAGGTGCCTGGCAATAGATAGATAGATAGATTATAGAGAAAGTAAGAGAGATATCAGAAGTCCTAGTGAGAGATGAACAGGGTGGCTTTAGGGGTGGCAGAGGATGTATGGATCGAATATTTGCAGTGAGACAGATAGTGGAGAAGGCTTGTGAGGAGGGCTATAAGGTGTTTATGGCATTCATGGGTCTGGAATAAAGCATATGACAAAGTAGACAGAGAAGGATTGTGGATGATTTTGCACTTGTATGGTGTAGATGGTATGCTGCTAGGTGCCATCAAGAGTTTTATGATGATAGTGAAGGATGTGTATGAGTTAGCCCCCTTGCACAAGATGACGCAATGCGAGTCATAATCCTTGTAATTTGGAGAGTAATCGATGATGCAACTTCCCTATATTTGGTTGTAGAAACTTTTCATGTGGTGGATTTGCATCAAATTTGGTTGAGTCAAAGCTTAGGATTGCCAGGTCCAGGGGAAATGTATGGCAACAGCCGGGAGCTTATCGGAAGGGTAAGTGCCTGTATTTATCTCAGTATTGTTCCATCAGTCAGACTGGGAGGGTGTGTAAGCATGCGGCAGGGCATTTAAACCCGTGTTTGGCTACTACCGCACCATCCATACCTTTTGTGTGTATAGTGATATTGTGTTGTATATAGTGCAGTGTGCTTGTGAAGAAAATTTCAAACTGACTTTACAGTTCCCTTGCTGTTCTTACATATTTTACGCTATAAACCAGAAAAATGTCTCACAAGGGCCTGTCAGAGGAAGAATATATGAAATACTTATTCAGTGAAAGTGAGTGAAGAAAGCAGTGAAAGTGAAGGGGAATGTTAATGTGTTGAGAAGAGAGTGAGGAGCAGGATAGCAAGGGTGAAATATGACCCTACGGGTAATAAGGGCAAACCCACGGTCCCGGCTGCTGTGATAAGCACTGTAAAGAGTGGTAGCAGCACCATCATTACCACAATTCCTTTCATCATTGCCACCACTGGTCCTTTCACCACTGCCACGACTGGTGCTACTACCACTCCTACTGCCATCACTCAGATGACATCTATCATCTTCCCAGAGACCACCACCATTCCTATCCCCCCCGACACCACTGCCTTCACTGCCACCAATCTTGCCACCATTGGTGTCAGGCCTGCCACCACTGAAAGAATGCCGACCCTGGAGACTGAGCCGCATTATCGCCACTTATCATCCACCTCCCCACTGCAAACACTAACCTCTTTCCCCCCCACAGTCACCCTACACTCTCACCACACTTCAACTTGCCCGCATCTCACCACCCATCCAAGATATTTCCATATTATCTTCCCCAGCTAAGTCTGGAAAGTCACTGTCCCCTTCAGACTCCATTTTCCCTGAATATAAGCATCATCAGCAGCAGCACCACCCCACCACAATCATCTCCTCCACAACCATCTTCACCACAACCATCTTCACCACAACCATCACCACCAAAACCATCTTCATCACAACCATCACCACAACCACCTCAATCACTAGGATCACCTGAACCTTCATCCACCCAGCTATCATCAACACAGTCATCACCATCTCCCTCCCCATCACAAAGACAAGGGCAGAGTGGGCCTAGGTGAGGTAGTGGTGGGCGGCCGAGAGGTAGTCGTCTGTCTCGGGGTCGTGTGCGCCACACACATACACGGCCAAGCATTTCCCCAGGTGGTGACCATCAAGAGGAAGCTTGGAGTTCTGGGTCATTTACACCCAGTGCTGGCCCCTTCACTGAAACCCCAGGTTTGAGAGTGGCAACACCAACCACACCACTCCAATACTTCCAACTTTTTTTTACCAGGGAGTTACTCACCTACCTGCCGGTCGAGACAAACAAAAATGCCATGTTTCTGGGGACTGCACTAGATGTTTGATACCTCTGCAATGAAGAGGAAATGGCTCGGTTCCTTAGATTGTACTTTCATATGGGGATTTGTGAACTGCCAGCCTTAAGACACTATTGGCATTCATCAGAGGTTCACGATTACCCCATATTTTGGCGAGCTATGAGTGGAAAGTGCTTCAGGGCCATCCTGAAGCACTTTCATGCTTTCAATAGTCTCGCCATACCCAAGGGCAATCAGGGCCAGCTGATAAGGATTCGCACAGTGATGGAGTATCTCCTGCAGAGGTTCAAGGAGGTTTACATCCCAGGTGAACATCTTAGCCTGGATGAGGGATCACTGGGTTGGAAGGGGCGGCTCTCTTTCCGTGTATATAACCCTATGAAGCCCCAAAAGTATGCCATAAAACTATACATCTTGGTTGAGGCAAGGAGTGGTTACATTTAGAATTTGGAAGTATAGTTAGTTAGTAGTTTATTGACAAAATAAATTTACATACAATATCATATAAAAACAAAAGATTACATTCCTTCATTTTGTCCAAAAGAAATTATCATTTCCTGATAAACTGTAGAGGTAACTTATTTAAATATCTCAAAAACATCATAAATAAAGCTACACAATTCTCTAACATAAACATCTTCATTTAACAAATCATTAATATTTGCAAACTGTAACATGGAATACCTGCCACGAAGGTGTTCACTTAGCGGGCACTCCACCAACACGTGTCGTTCAGTCTGTACCTGAGTACCATCACATACACACACTCTATCTTGGCGTGGCATACGACTCCATCTCCCTGTCTCTATTCTCAGACTGTGTGACATCAACCTTAATCTTGAAAATGATTCGCGTTGGTAGTCAGGTATATACACATTGCTCTTATTTTTTTTTTTTTTTTATGCGAGGAAGAAGGAACCAAAGGCCATGAGCCCGCAGTAACAGTTCCCTCCAAGAGAAAAACAAAATACAATAGAGAGCCAAATTCAAGATCCGATCATTTTGAGATGCCTGGACACACTGCATTTGAAAGACTGGAGATCATAGGCAGCAGGAAATACAGACAGAGGGAGACAGTTCCAGAGCTAACCTGTTGCATGAATGAAAGACTGGGAGTAACGGTTAACTCTTGCATTAGAGAGTTGGACAGAAAAGGGATGAGAGTTTGCTGCCAGACGGGTGCTACGCGCCCGTCGTAGAGGTGGAGGAATGCAAGCAGACAGTTCAGAGGAGCAGTGACCATTAAAGTAGCGATAGAAAAGAGATAAAGATGCAACAGTGCGGCGAAGAGACAGAGGTTGAAGGGAGTCAGTAAGAGGAGGAGAGTTAATGAGATGAAAAGCCTTTGACTCCACCCTATTGAGAAGAGCTGTATGTGGGGAGCCTCCCCACACATGAGAGTTGTACTCCACACAGGGGCAGATAAAACCCCTGTATAGAGTCAACAATTGTGCAGGGGTAAAGAAAGAGCGGAGTTGGCTTAGCACACCCAATCTCTTGGAAGCAGATTTTACAAGAGATGTAATATGATCTTTTCAAGATAAGTCCCGAGTAAATGAAACCCCAAGCATGTTCAAGGATGATGCAGGATTAATCTGAATATTATTAAACATTAGTGGGTATACCTGTGGAAGATTTTGTCGGGTTGATAGGTGTAAGAATTGAGTCTTAGAAGCATTAAAGACAACCATATTATTTTTACCCCATTCAGAGATATGAGCCAAGTCAGACATTAGGTGTGCCATAGCCTCATCCCTTGTTTCTTGAAGTAACTGTTGAGATGGGCGTTGCGGGAACCGAATGGAAAGGTGAAGGGTGGAGTCATCAGTGTATGAGTGGATAGGGTTAGATGTACAGCTTAGAAGATCATTGATGAATAAAAGGAAGAGAGTTGGTGATAGGACAGAGCCCTGAGGAACACCACTGTTGATAGATCTAGGAGAAGAACGATGGCCGTCTACGACAGCAGCTATAGAACGACCAGAAAGGAAGCTAGCGATGAAGGTACAGATAGAAGGATAGAAACCGTAGGAGGGCAGTTTGGAAATTAAAGATTTATGCCAGACTCGATCGAAAGCCTTTGAGATGTCAAGTGCAATGGCAAAGCTTTCGCCAAAGTCCAGAAAGGAGGATGACCAGGAGTCTGAAAGGTAGGTGAGAAGATCGCCAGTGGAGCGTCCCTGACGGAACCCATACTGACGATCGGAAAGAAGGTTGTGATAGGAAAGATGCCTTAAAATTTTTTTATTAAGAATTGACTCGAAAACTTTAGAAATACAGGACGTTAAAGCAATTGGACGATAGTTGGAGGGTTGGGAGTGGTCACCCTTCTTTGGGACTGGCTGAATGAGAGCAAACTTCCAGCAAGAAGGAAAGGTACAAGTTGACAGACAAAGGCGAAATAGTTTGCCTAGGCAGGGTGTAAGCACAGAAGCACAGTTTTTGAGAACAACAGGAGGGACCCCATCAGGCCCATATGCCTTGTTAGTACTGAGGCCAGTAATGGCAGAAAATACATCAACTGAAGAAATTTTAATGTCAGCCATGAGGAAGTCAGAGGGGGGAAGTGATGGAGGAACAGCACCGGAATCGTCTAAGGTGGAATTGGAGGAGAAAGTCTGTGCGAAGAGATCTGCTTTATCAGTAGAAGAAATAGCTACAGAACCATGTTTGGTGTATCTACAATAGTCTGTTTGATCCTCTCCAAGGTTCACTATCAGCTTCTAAGTATATCTCATTATACAGAAATCTATATCCTGGTGTGTTCTCTCGTCTACAGAGATCATATATTGTGTTGAATGGATGGTCAATATCTGTATTTTCTAACTTAGATCTTATGAAACTTTTTCTTCTTTTTCTCACTAGTTCTACAACAGGTAGGATACCACTTTCAAGCATACATAAATTAATACTAGTGTTTCTTCTTACTCCCAACAAACACTTCATTAAAGTATTGTATTGTCTCTCTAAACTTTTCATTTTGTTGCTTAGCCATGATTCACAACTATACAGCAGTGCCGAAGTCACTGCCGCGTCAAACACTTTTTTCTTGTATATAAACGGCATCTGCGTATTGGTTGCACAAAATATTGAAAATTTATTTACAACAGCCTCGTTAGCTATCTCATGCATGTTAATCACATCGTTCATCTTGGCAGTGTCAGTGAACCACGCGCCCAGATACAAATATCTAGGGAATTGGTTGACAGTCACACCTCCTACTCTCAAGTTTTGTCTGTCCGTTTCCTCACCATTGATAACAAAGAATGTTGTTTTCTTTTCATTGATAATCATTCCATAATCATTACAATATTTCAATACAATGTTTAGCTTTTTTTCACACATCTCTCTGTTTGTTGCTAATATTACCGCATCATCCATTAGAAGTAATATATGTAATGCTCCTAAAAAACCGTCCACTGCTATTTCATTTTTTATCATTTTTACCATATGATCAATATACAAAACAAAGAGCAAACAGCTGGTCGGGGCCCCCTGGCGAACACCAATAGACGACTCTATTACTGCTGACTTTAAGATGTTTTTTGTACAAGTATACATTGCCTTTATTGCCTTCACCATTATTCTACCACATCCTAAACGTTTTAAACTTTCTATTAATTTATCTCTAGGGACTCGATCATATGCTTTACTGAAGTCTATAAATAGTACATAGAGATTTCTTTTCTTGTATGCCGCATAATCACATAATAGCCTTAAGGTAACAATTTGCTCAATACACCCTCGCTTTTTCTGGGCACCTGCCTGACATTTGTCTATGTCCCACCATAATCTAAGTCTGTTGAGTATCATATTATCATACAGTTTTGCCAATGTATCCATTACACTTATACCCCGATAGTTATTACACATCATACGGTTACCTGCTTTAAACAAAATTACCAGTTTATTATAACACCAAACAGTTGGATAATACATATTAGTGAACACTACGTTAAAAATCAATAATAAGAACAGTCTCCACGTTACATCGAATACACTCAGCAAAGCTGGACATATTCCTGTATAACTTTTGTTCTTGTTTAAGTCTTTTGTGGCCTGGTCAAGTTCACTCAAAGAAAATGGGTCGTCTAAAACTGGTATATATGGTAGACTTTCAAAATTGTCATTGCCAGTCTCATTTCTTTCAGCATTTTCCACGTTTGGAGGATTTAATAGTTCCTCAAAATGCACCTTAAACTGTTCATCTGTAGGTATTTCCGTATTTTCTATCTGTACATTGCCTTTCCAGTTAATGGACTTCCAAATCAATCTATTATCATTTCCATCAAGTATTCTTTTCCATCTGGGTTGGTTTGTTTCCCACGTGTGGTTTTGAGGTGCGAATCTTACGATGTTTCTACGCGCACACTCTATGATAGTATTACACCCTGCCGTCAGTGCTACATCTACATTTATGACACCACACATCTGGCGGAGCATAGGTCCGTAATTCATTCGCCATCTTCTCCATATCTACCTGACTGTGGCATACACTTCTCTGTAATTTGTGTCGCACTGGTTGTTGGTAATACGAGGCACCTAACTGTTCCGACCTTGCCAGGAGTTCCTTGGACGAAGCACACGCTGTTCTGTCTATGTTCAGTGTAACACATTGTGACGCGTGGTCAGACCCACACACATTCTGTTGTATCACCAACTCTTTAATCAAGGCTAAAGCATTCTGTTTTACAACACACAAATCAATTTCAGAAATCCACTCAGCTTTCCTTCTAAATGTTAAATTTCCATCTATGTATTTATTACTACATCTTATGTGATTCACTATCACCATCTTATTATTAGACATATTCACAAGTGTTCTTCCGTGATTGTTAATCGTGTGGTCTGTTACTCCTCTATACTCATACTGGTTTCCACTTTCATCTCTGATTCTAGGTTCCCCTAGTCTTGAATTTAAGTCTCCCATTACCACCGTTTTCTCTGGGCCTACAGTGCGAGCAGCCAACTCACCAAACTGAGAGGCGTGGTAGTAAGGAGAGTCACTTGGAGGAATATATACACCACCTAGTTTCAAATTCGACCACCATGACAACTGTATCCAGATCTGTCCTTCAGCATCCGTATCTATCTTGGAAACGTGCTCCGTTAACCATTGTGTAATGAGCACTACAACACCGCCTCGGTGCTGACCACTCCTAGATACATTTGAATACACATTAAAACCTGGCACATTCAAATGAAAATACTTTTTAGCTTCTATCAACCAAACAATATCATATCCCATTACAAACTTTAAAGTATTCGGTTCATCTAGTTTATCCTTTAAACCACCAATGTTCCATGAAACCAAACGCAACTCACAAACACTTTCCTTCCACCTAAAAAAACTGAGGTGAATACTTATCAATGATTACTCCATCACGAAGCAAAACCCGGTTTTTCCGATCGTAGCTAATATTGGCTCCAATATTTGCAGGTTTCTCTTTTTCTTCTTTTTCTCTCTTCCTGAGGCGAGCGTACTCCTTCCTTACAGCAGGGTGCAGGTCCTTTTTCATGTACACAGTAGCCAGTTGCCCCTGTGCATCTTTCAGATTTCTCGCTGCTTGTAAAACAGCATCTCTTCTCGTTTGGTTCTCCATCTTGATGAGCAGTGGTCTTCTGCGACGCTCGTTGTCCTGTCCCAGTCTCTTCATCTCCCACCTAGCTGGTTCCACTGTGTCGGTGTAAGCAGCAGCTTGCAACACCTTGACTACTTTTTCGTTGTCAGTCTCGCCCATCTCATCTGGGTCTTCAGATAATCCAGTGATCACTAGGTTACATCTCCTCTCCTTGTTATCTAGTGTCTCTAAATACAGCTGTTGGTTATGGATTATCTTGTAAGCGTTATCAAGACCCTATGACAAACGCTGGACCTCTTGCTTCAATTGTTTTACCTCAGCTATTTCCTCTCGAATACTTCTCAGTTCATCTAGTAGTACAGAATTAGGTGGATCTTGTCTTCTCTCTGCGTTAAGTAGCGTGGTGAGAGCGCGTTTTAATTGTGGATTTGTCATTTTGTTGATGTCATTTGGTGACAATTCACGCACTGCATCAGCATTATCAGCCATTTTGCTACTATCTTCTTTCTAGGCGTAAAAGCAAGTGGTAGGTTGTGTATCAGGCCGTTAGGGTTGCTGTTGGGTTGGTTACTAAGGACGCTGCCTGTTGTCAAGGCTAGTGCGCATGCGCAAACAGGAGCTTGGAGGTCAAGGGGGGTGCTACCAAAGCACACTGACTTATAGCCTTAAATTATGACTAAGTCCAAACCCCAGGAAACCTCTACTCCAACACCAACTGGCCTTGGGTTACTCACACACCTCTTGGTCTTGATTGTACCTTCGTGGACTTTCTATTTTCTGCGTATTTGATGTAGAAAGTACGAGCAATTCATCCTGTTGTTTACACCACTGCCACGCCCTATACACGGAGGAGAAGAAGTCTCTACAGAACACAGTGTGGCGCCTCACTGAACCTTTGAAGGGCAAAGGACACAAGTTGTATAAGGACAATTTTTACAACTCTGTATCACTGTGTGAACACCTCTTTGCAGAGGGAGTGTACGTGTGTGGCACAGTACGACTGGCAAGGGGAGCACCAAGGAAGCTGCAGGACATCAGCAGTGCTAAACGCCTTCTTCATGTTGGAGTGGAAGCTAGATACAAGGGAAATGTAATGGTGTTGTTGTGGAAGGACAAATGTATCGTAAGTATGGTGCCCACCTTCCACAGTGACACCACCATTCCTAAGCAGGTGCATGGGAAGGTCAAGGGTCCAGACGGGAGATTCCACCACATTCTGAAAACAGTGAACAAACCCTTCATGGTGGAGGACTACAATTGGTACATGGGCGGGGTGGATCATTTCGATCAGATGATCCAATACTACCCCGCCCAAAGGAGGACAGTCAAGTGGACAAAGAAAATGACCTTTTATTTCATCCACATGGACCTATTCAATCCCTACACCCTCTACAAGAAGAACATCCAGAGACCCATGACTCTCCTGGAATTCCAGGAGTGCATATGTCACAAACTCCTGACATTCCGGAAGGAGGAGTGGCCAGCATCGGGTCATGCCCTTCACCATGCCCCAGACCTTCCCTCGTGCCAATGACCACCTGTACCTGCAGCAACCACCACATCAACTGCAACCTCTGCTCCACCTCCTGCAAAAATCGCTCCACCTCCTGTTAGCTGGCCCGTCAAGAGTAACTCCACCAGTTACTTCCATGACCTCTCCACCTCCCGCAGTACCTGGCCCACCAGGAGTTACTTGGCCAGCTGCTGCCACTGCACCTCCAGCAGGTGTATGGAGGCGAGGAGATGGCAGAGCACCGCCATCCAAGTGCCATCGATATATCAACGATAGGACACGCTTGGGCTCAACTCTGCACCACCTCCTGGAGAGAATCCCTGACAAGAAAAGGCTGCGGTGTGTGTTGTGCTACTTCAACAAGAGGAGGAAGGACACCAGCTATTTATGTCCTGTTTGCAATGTACCGCTCTGCACAGGAGTGTGCTTTCATCAGTATCATACTGATGAAAGCATACAGCAGTAAATCACATCGCAAACACACACACACACACACACACACACACACACACACACACACACACACACACACACACACAAAACATGCAGACAGACATACAGACACTCACACACACAGACTCTCACACATCACAAATACTCACACTCACACTCAGGCTGTGATCGTACCTGTCCTCCTCTCTGCAACTCCTTCTACTCTCAAGAAACACTACAACACTGCTAGAGGACGTGAGTAACCAGCCTATTTGTCTAGTTTTAATACTTTTGTACCGTAAGGTATAAATTGTGTTTACTATATATTTCTCATAGGGAAAAATCTGGTGCATTTCATTGCTATTCTCTCAGTCATTTTGCTCGTAAAGTATAGGTCGCATAAAAAATCTGAAAAAAGCTTGATCAAGCTGATGATTTCCTATGCATACTTTTGTAAAGCAAAGTAACATATATGTGAAAATAAATGGGGAAAAGTTACGAAAGACGAACATATTCAACCTTAGGGCTGAGCGTATGAGCTGTCACAGCGCGCAAACGGCGTGCAACCCATAGTAACTTTTCAAAAATCATTTTCTCCATAACAACAATGGTTATAACACTGTGAATTATATCATAGGCTTCCTTAACCTGTGGGCTATAATACTGGATAGAATTTACATTTATGTTTGTTACAATGTCACTAACAACATAGGAAATAAACAAATCAGACGTTTTTAGGCGTATCTCATAGTTTTCTTCAATTTACTCAAAAATTATTGAATGTATCAACATCAAATTTTCACAGATGAAAGATCGTGAAATTCTGCATACAGACATGTCCTTTGCGGCTGCACATCATGAGAAAAAATTTTCTCGGTGATATTGGAAAGTTATCAGAAGCTAGTTTTCACGTAAATAAGGTTTATTCAGGCTTATTTATGTACATTTATTCATCTGTTTTATGTTTTTTTTTTGTCTGTTAGTATAAACACCAACGACGATGACGGGATGCGATTTAATACAATATAAGCACTTTCCGAGGGTAAAATGGGCCATAGAACTTTTTTTCCTTGCCACGCGAGTGATGCTGGCCTGAGCGAGATTTTGACTCTGTAAGTGGAATAAAAACGTATTGAAAACATATGGTGCGCGAGAGGGTTAATGGGCATCTGATTGAATCGTTCACAATCGGTGTGGTCATGCATCAAGGTTGTGTGATGTCCCCATGGTTGTTCAATATATAGAAATGTATATGGATGGGGTGATGAGAGAAGTAAAAACACGAGTAATAGAGAGGGGGGTGGCACAGGTAATGAGTGGTGGTGGATGGAATATCTCAAATTTGTTGTATGCTGATGATGCAGTACTACTTGCAGGTACCAGACAAGAACTTGGTAGACTAGTGCAGAGTTCTGCTGATATTTGTGAGCATCGTGCCTTGAGAGTAATTGTAGAAAAGAGTAAAGTGATGCTTATTGAGAGAGAAGTTGGCTCCCAGTGCGATGTAACAGTGAATGGAGAGACTATGGAATTGGTGAGAGAGTTCAAATAACTTGGTACGGTGATAGAAAAAAAGAGCAAAATGTTCAAAAGAAGTGGAAAGTAGAGTGACACAAGGAAGAAAAGTAGCTGGTGCAATGAAGGCCTTGATAAGAAACAGAGGCTTTAGTGTTGCAGCTGCACGAGGCTTACATGAAGGAATGTTAGTGCCAACTTGAACATATGGATGTGAGACTATGGTGTGCCGTGAAAGTGAAAAGCCAAGAGTGAGAGCAGTGGAGATGGAGCTGCTGAGGAATGTATGTGGAGTACAGAGACTGGATAAGATACAAAATAGTGTGATTCGTGAAAGATGTGGAGTGAGCAAGTCTGTGGACACCAGAACTGAAGAGAGTGTACTGCAATGGTATGGTGAAGTGGAGAGAATAGATAACAATAGAGTGGTGAAAAAGGAATATCTGAGTGAATTTGAAGGAGGGAGGAGGCGAGGTAGGCCAAGGAGAAGGTGGAGCGATATGGTGGATGAGTGTGTGAGGAAGAAAGGTTTGAAAGTAGGTGGGGCTAGGGGAATGGCAAGAGATCGAGCTGGCTGAACGAAAATTGTGGGGAAAATTGCATGATCAGGGATTTGGCACCCCTTTTAATGTGACAGCTTCTGGATTGACTCTATGGGATACGTATATGTGAAGGTACAGAACGTGGTGAATATTTTTGGTGTATCTGATAGAGCCAGGATTCTGGGGGCTTGAATGGTAAGTGAATGGAAGTGTAGCCCATTGGACTGGGCAAATTTAAGTTGTCTGGACATTGCTACTCCACATCCTGCCCTAGGGTGGGAAAGGAGGTCCGGATGATGATGATAATAATCTAACTGAATGGGTTAATTGCATTTCAATCATGTCATTTTCACAATATAACCCTAAGTAACATATCTTGGTGGAAATAAGTTTGCTGAGATAAGGAGGTAGTAATATAAGTAAAAATAAGCAGTCCATTTCAACATGCTTATGGCTGGGAATATTAACAGTTGGTTACATACTGGTCCCATCTCTACACCCAGTCTGTCTGTCTGACTGAACAGATCCATCAACCACGGGCAACCATCACTCCTGCAGGGCCGTCCTGAGTAGTGAACTGATGTTCCAATGCAGCTGACAGTGCCTCACCAGAGCAAGGCATGGGCATTAAGGTGGAAGTTTGTCCTGGGTAGATGATGCAATTGTGTCTCTCCACCCAGTTAACTAGGATATCATGGCAGGCTCCATGTCATGCTGTTATTTAGCTATATGGTTACCACCTAGAGCGATAACTGGATTCTTGAGTTATAGGAAACCATCTGGATTGTCACTCATGGTAAAGCTGCTTGAAATGCAAAGAAGTAACAATAATAATCTGGTCTTTTGTTTCTCAAAAGCACCAATTCTTTCATCGGGAATTCACTAGCACTCGACACAGATATACATTAATTTTACAATTACAAGAATTGTGACAGCTCTCACATACAGTACAAGCTTCATCAGTAAAAAAAAAAAAAAATGAAAGTGGCAATAATTAAACCCTATAATCATCCGTCATAGTACCTCTCTCCAGGTCGTAGCATTTTGAAAAAGAAAGGCTTTCAGCTGTCTCTTAAAGGATTCAACAGAAGAGTGTTGTCTCATGGACAATGGCAATCTACTATATAATCTAGGGGTTCTATACACAAAAGAACGATCAGAGAAGGATGACTGGTGAATGGTTCCAGGCTCATCAAGATGCAAAGAATCATCTTCACTACATAGCATCACACCTGGGTGTGCCGAAGGGAGTTTTAACGATTCAGCAAGATACTTCGGTCTACCAAACTTAAGAACCTTGCATGTAATAAGACACAGTTAAATTCAGTTGTAGCCATTACAGGTAACCAATGCAGCTCTGTTAGGAACGGGGTAGTCGAGGTTCTCGGGGGAAGACCAAAGATGAGACGTGCTGCCCTGTTCAACACACACGGAACTTTTGTTAGTATATTATTTGGAAGAGTAATCCACAGTGAATGACAATAATCAACACGAAAAGACCACTGCATGGACCATTTTTAAAAGACAACATCTACTCAAGAATTTTCTCATGGAGTACAGATTTCTGATGTGCAAGTTACACCCTCTGACATGATTAATATGTTCTTTGTAATTTAACTTTGAATTGAAATAAACACTCAGATTCGAACAGAACTGACTGGATGAAGCTGTGACACATCAGTGTTCAAAGCCAGGGCATTATCAGTGTCATCACCCCTTCTGTTTCCTCTGATGATGATGATCTCAGTTTTACCATCATTCAGCTTAAGTTTCCTCCTAGCCATCCAGATCTTAGTATCAGACAATAGAGATTCAAGCTTACTCTTAGTATCATTGATATCTGACATCTTAACGTAGAGCTGGGTGTCGTCAGCACAAAAATGACAGGACACATTGTAAGCATCAAGTGAAGACGATAAACTACTCGTGCAGATAGTAAATAGAATTGGACCCAAAACTGAACCTTCAGGGACTCAACAGAAGGAGAGCAGAATCAGAGTTAGCATAATCAACAACCACTCTCTGAGATCTGTCCGACAGATACGACTTGTTACGAGATTTTAGTACGCAGCTCAAGAAAACAATCTAACTGTGTAAAAACTGAGGAAAAACAAAGTGAAAAGGGAAATGATCAAATGACTAAGTGATGAGGAACAGTAAAAAAAAACTAACTCCAATCTCGCAACGCAGGTCCGAAAGTAAATGAAATTAGTTGACGTTAGCAAGGGCAAAATAAACACAATGAAAAATATACCTAATGTAATATAAGGCTAACAATATTTACGATATTTACAATGAGATAATGAAAAACACAAAAGAATAAGGAAAAAAAAAAGTCACTTGATAATACCTTGAATAATCACACTAAAGTCTGGGAACAAACCTGACAAATAAAAGAAATGAAATCAAACAATAAGATAACTAAACTGCACTCAGTGGCCACAAATAATAATAATAATAATAATAATAATAATAATAATGCAGTAATATGATACGAAGTGAAAAAGAATGTTCAGAAGTAAAATACAATACACAAAACACTGCTACTCCTCTCTTCTCTAGTCAAACACACCCTCTCTCGACACCAACCCACAAGAATCTGTCACCATCCAACATCCTCGGCCTTACATACACTCCGGTCACATGCACGCAACAACACGCAGTTGGGGCTAGACGAGAAACATAAAAGCATTAAGCAATAGTTTCTCCCCTGCACTACAATCGTTATAGATATCACTGGTGAATACAAATCTTTACGTCGCGCCAAAGTCACTGATATTAAAAACAATTTTAGTCACATCCGCGTCGAGAGAGCAAACAGAATTAACTAAGTCTTTATGAATGTGAACGCACTAAACAAGCAAGAACGTGAGTGAGAGCATATGCGTGGATGCTGGCGTACACGGCATCGACGCACATACACACACACACCACAGAGACACACACTATACATAAACACAAATATATATAAACACTCTTACACATGTAACACGCCCACACCTAAGAAAGAATTTTCCCTTGGGAAATTCGTTCTTAAAAACGTGACAAACTATCAGTGATGACATTGTCTGCACCCTTACTACGTTTAACATCCAAAAGAAACTGCTGAAGGAACAAACTCAACGCATCAATCGCTGATTCTTCATCTTCAAATTATTCAGAAATCTGAGTAGGTGATGATCAGTATATACAATGAGAGTAGGTCCAAATGCAGAGACACACAGAGAAGTGCTGCAGGGCGAGGATCAGGGCTAATAGTTCCTTTTTGAGAACAGAATATTTACGTTGAGAAACAGAAAACTTCTTACTAATATAACAAACAGGATGCTGTATGCCATGATCGTCATCCTGCATTAACATAGCTCCTGCACCCACATTACTAGCATCTACAGCAAGTTTAAATGTCATATCAAAGTTTGGTGCAGCCATAACTGGATAATTACATAAGACTTCCTTGGCTGCATCAAAACTCTTCTGACACACATCAGTCCAGACGTATGTTCTATCTTTCATTAAGAGGGGCCACTATCGCTGCACAGTTCTTCAAAAAATTACGATAATAACCAATACTTCCGTGGAATCTCCGAAGCTCGCGCCTGTTTTGTGGTGCCTGAAAATTCTTTATTTCCTCCACCTTAGAGTCAAGGGGGCGTACACAACCATGATCAACCACATAACCAAGGTATTGAACTTGTGCACAGACAAACTCGAACTTCCTGAAATTCACTACAAGGCGAGCCTCAGAAAGCCTGGACAACAACACACCTAGTTTTCTTAAGTGGCTTTTCCAATCATCAGTAAAAACTACTACACCATCCAAGTATACCACACAATGCTTCATACCACTGACAACCATGTTCATTAATCGTCGGGACGTTGCTGGGGCGTTTTTCATACCATACGGCATCACATTACACTGATATGTTTGTCCATCTGCCACAAAACACGAGACTTCCTTAGCCTGTTCGGTCAAAGGTACATGACAGAAGCCTTTCTGGAGATCTAACTTGGTGATTTAACTAGATGAGCCAATGCGATCGATGCAGTCCTCAAGCCGGGCCAATGGGTACGTATCAGTCTTGGTTAGTGCGTTCACCCATCTGTAGTCTATGCAAAATCTTGTGGTGCCATCTGGTTTAGGCTGCAAAGTCACAGTAAATCTCCAGGGACTAACACAGGTGGATATAAGCCTATGGTCCAACATATAATTAAGCTCCTGATGCAGCATACCAACACACTGAGGACTGACTCAATAAGAGGGCAACTTCACAGGAACAGCGTCACCCACATCCACGTTGTGCTGAATCCAATCGGTCTTCCCAGGGGTACTGCTGAATACTTCCTTGTAAGTTGAGAAGAGGGCAACCAACTGCAATGCTTGGTCCTGAGGTAGATGTGCCAACTTGGAGTTGAGAGTGAACTCTGCCTCATTATCCTTCACCCAGCTAAAATCTGGAAGCTCGCAGTCCACCTCAAACAAGCCGCTATCAACACCCTCCTCAGCAGCAGCAGCAGCAGTGCTGGAGGCAAGGTGTACGGGAGCTGGAGAATCTGCACAATGGTACGGCTTCAGCACTTTCACATGGCACAATTGGTGCTTTTTTCTTCTGTTGGGGTTCTCCACCAGGTAGTTGGTGTCTCCAATACGCCACACTACATGGTAAGTACCATTAAACTTAGTGGCCAGCAGCTGACCTTGCAGTGGCAGCAACACCAAAACCTCGTTGCCAACCTGAAACTCCCTCAGCCTGGCCTTTCGATCGTACCACATCTTCATATCTTCTTGTGCCTGCTTAAGATTTTCCCTGGCCAGCTCCAGAGTCTCACTCATACGGGGCTTGAAGTCCTGCACATAACGGAGTAAGCTCTTGCTCTCAGTGAGGTTACTGCTCCAAATCTCCTTAACGAAGCTCAGGGAACCCCGAACTTAATGGGCAAACACGGGCTCGTTAGGAGTGAAACCCAAACTCTCCTGGGGAACTTCCCTCTTAGAGAACAGGAGAAACAGCACAACACAGTCCCAGCCCTTAGAGTGCTCCAGACAGTACTTGCGGAGCATATTCTTGAGAGTCTGGTGGTAACGTTCCAAGGCACCTTGTGTCTCCGGATGGTAGGCACTGCTCTTGATGTGCATGATGCCAAGTTGAGCTAATGACTGCTGGAAGATGTTGGAAAGGAAATTAAATCCTCTATCTGACTGAACCCCATGGGGCAAATCAAGTTTTGTAAAGAAATCTAGCAAAACTCTAACCACTGTCTTTGCCTTAACAGACCGTAAAGGTATTGCCTCAGGGTACCTCGTGGAGGGGTCAATGATAGTGAGCAAATATGAGTTACCGCTAGAAGTTGGGGGCAAGGGTCTCACGACATCAATAATTAACCTGGAAAAAGGGGGATCAATGACAGGAATGGGAACAAGAGGGGCCTTAGGGACAGACTGATTTGGCCTACCCACTACTTGACAGGTATGACAATGTTTGAGAAACTTGGCCATATCCGCTGCCATGCAGGGCCAGTAGAATTCCACATGCAGCCTCTCCATGGTGTTCCTTACACCCATGTGACCTGCAAATGGAGTACAATGGGCCAGTTGAATTAACGCCTGCCTGCACATATTAGGTACTACGATCTGATAGTAGTCCCACATCCCATCATCTACATTCACATGTGGAGGTCTCCACCGTCTCCACAAAATCTCATCTTTCACATAAAAACATCCACCCTTCTCCTTCTCAAAATCATCCACTGCACGCAACTTACCTCTGAATCACCTGGTCTCCAGACTGTAACTCCTTTAACTTCTCAATGTTCACCTCCTCCAACGGAACGGGGGAATATCTTCTAAAGAAACCATAAACATATCTGTCAAAGATATCTCATCGTCCAGTTGTTTCGTGTCCTCGGATGTAGGACTAACTATTGCATCTGGTATGGTGACACTCGGCATACTACAGGCTACCTTCTCCTGTCGGCTCCTCTCTGCAGGTGACATGGACCTAGTCACTGCACGAACTGGGAATACCTCTGCATCACTGGGATCAACCTGCGAGGGAACTTTAGTCACTGGCATCTCTGAGGAAACTGGAGTGGTGATCTCCTCACCTCTCACTAGGTCATTGCCAAGTATTATGTCAACACCACTCTCAGATAAATAATCTGTAACACCCAATCGTGCCAGTCCATCAAACTATTGACATTTAACCTCACAAGAAACTAGTGGCACAGTCTTTGCACCTGTTACTCCCCTAATCAGAACAAACTCTCCTCCTGGAACATCAAAAATTTCATTATTTGGCCTTACAAAGAAATTGAACAACCAGTGTCACGAAGAATGAGTACCAGATGCTGCTCGCCATTCACCTTCACTGAACCAGAATACAGGTAGGGGGCATACAAAAAAGCAGGGGCAACACTGCCCATCACCGCCTGTACCACACCTCCTGAAACAGTAGGCTCCGACACAACTGTGGCCTCCTTCCCACCTGCCGGAACAACATCAACCTTAGAACAGGGTAAAACATCAGACTTTCCCTGACTATCAACAGGGGAACCAACTGAAGGGGTAACCACGGGAGCTTCATGAGAAACAAAGCTCACTGGCTTAACAACACCTGACTTTCACCAACATCTCTCTACAGTGTGACCTGGCTTCACACAATATGAACAAGTGAATGGGTGGTGTGTAGGTTTGGGGGAAATGTGAGGTGTATCAGGTTTCGGTGTGGAGTAATTAATGTAGCTGGGCTTCTGAGATGGTTGTTTCGGGAGCTGAGAGGGGTAACACTTCTGAGGAACACTCCTATGAACTTCCTCACCCTTATTCAAATTCTTAATCAATAAATAATCATCTACATAAACTGCAGCTTCAGCAGTATTCTTAACTTTGTTACCAGCAAGGTAAGTTCTTAAATCTGTATCAGTCTTATCTACAAAGTTCTCAAGGATAACAAGTTCCTTAACCCTTATCCGCCAGTTGACGTGTATGCACGACAGGATTCAGGGCGCGCAGGGCCGCCGGTTGACTTGCTATACCGCACTCACCTTCCCGCCACTGTTTGAGCGCGGGAGAATTTTCTGTTATACCTACGGGGTAGGTAGGATCCACAGGTACTCTGTGGTTGCGCGGTTCAGTTTGTACTTGGCAGTGGTAGCGAGAGGAGCCATGTCATCTTCCTCGACGTCGTCAGATTCCGTTCCACTGAGTGAAAGGCCGATTGCCTCATCGACCCCTGCTAAAGTCATGCCCTTTGTGCCAGGGAAAGGGCTTAGTGATAGTGCCATAGGACGTGCCCTAGACGAAACTGTGTCATCTAGGACACTTAGTGAAAGTACGTCGTCTGAGAGTAAAGAAAGCTACCACGTGGAGAGCAAGCTCTCTCGCCCTCCAACCCCTATTCGCTCCCTGATGCCAGAGAGGGCTCTCTGACTTCTTCAGCAGGAAGGGACAGCCTACAAGAGCGATGATTTTGGTGATGAGGAGGTGCAAGATGACCCAGGAGATCGGGAAAGTGGCCGTGGACCTGGCGGACATCTGTGGAAAAAACGCCGCAGAGCCATTTCCCCCACACTCTCCCCGCCTGCTCGCCGATGTATCTTCCTCCACCGCTCCCCCACACTTCAGCCTATCACTTCAAGGGCAGAATCGCCTCAACCAGGCCCTTCAAGAGAAGTATTTCCTTGACAGGATCCACGTGGTGATACGCACCGCCGAGCATCGTCAATGGAAAGTTCCGCGTCAGGTGAGTCATCACCCGCTTACTTCCCCACCTCTCCCTCTTCCTCTCCCTCTCCTCCCTTCCCCCCTGCCCGTGGTCATGCACAAGTGATGGAAAAACGCACTGCAACTGCCAGACAGCCTGCTGTACCACGTGTGGGTAGAGTGGATACATTTGTGTGGGAGGATGGTGCCAGCTTTGAGCCATCTGTGCCAGAATTTGATGAGGAGGGTGCAGGTGTGCAGGAGGATGCGTTTTCCCCCAGGCCCTGGACTATTAGCACTCTATTCAAGGCTATTTTCACGACTGCAGTTATGCAGTACCTGGTGGATGAAACAAATTTCCCCCAGGCCATGTGCGTGCATTGGCTGGACGTACCTGTAAGCAAGGGCACGCACATGCGTGAATGGATACCTGTTGAGATGGGGGAGATGTTTGTGTGGCTCGCACTGACCATGCTGATGGCGTGTGTTAAAAAACATGTGCTCCACAACTATTGGTCGGTGGATGAACTTGCTGGCACACCTGTTTTCAGCAATTACATGACCCGTGATAGGTACCTGGCAATCCTGAGGTTCCTACACTTCAATCGAAATTACGGGCCTGCACCTAATGACAGGGTATGAAAAATAAGACCAATCCTGACAATGCTGAAAAAGTCATTCTCCAGGGTTTGCTGTCCATTCCAGAAAGTGGTTATTGACGGGTCGCTGGTGTTATTCATGGACAGGCTTGCATTTATTATGTGCCATCAAAACGTCACAGATTTGGCCTCAAATTCTTTGTGCTTTTTTACTATAAAACTGGATATGTGCTGAATGTAATAGGTTACTCGGCAACAGATGTTGATATACCTAGCAATGATCCTCATGGATTCTCTGCATCAGTAGTGAAAGTGCTGATGGAAAGGTATTTCAACAGACACCACATTCTGTATACCGACAATTATTACACAGCCCCGGCATTGATAAAGTATTTGCTTGACCATGGTACTGGGTCCTGTGGAACTGTTAGGGCCAACAGAAAGAATTTCCCAGTGTTTCCGGCAAATACTGAGAAAGGAGCCCTTCTGACAAAGGAATGTGGGAACATGTTAGCCCTTCTCTGGGATGACAAGAGACGGGTTAACATGTTGCCTACAGTTCATAAAGGTGTGCTGGAGGAAACTGGTAAAACAGAGTACAGGACCAGGGAACCCGTGGTAAAGCCAGATGCAGTCAACGATTACAATATCAACATGCGGCTGGTTTATAAATCGGACATGCAAATTGGTGAGGTCGATTGCCTACGTAAGTCCTGCAGGTGGTACAAGAAGATGTTCTTACACCTTCTTGATATCACCGTCCTGAACAATTTCATACTGTTCAAGGAGCTTGTCAGGAAACCTCTCTCTTTACGAGAGTTTGAGAGAGAGCTGGTACGCAAACTCCTTGAGCAATATTCAACTGCTCAGGTGACAGGTGCTAGGCGGGGGACAGCGGCTACAGCGGACAGGCTCAGCTGTGCTGAGTATTTCCGTCGGCACAAGATTGTGGAGATCGGGAGAACAGTAGCAGGTCATCTGGCATACAGGCAGTGCCACGTCTGCCACACAACCAAACGCCGTCCCCCAGCACGAAAAGAGACCTCGTACCAATGTGCAGAATGCAAGGTCCTCCTATGCCCCAAATGCTTCTCAAAGTATCGCTCCAACCGTGAGTACTGAGCAGGTGTGGTGGGAAGTGTAAATAGTCTACAGCAATGCACAAGTTTGTGTATTTTCATAAATGAGTGAAAAGTGTGATTGTATGAGTGAAGTATAGTAAGAGCTAAGATGTAAGTCATTTATAATAAGTTCTACAAGTGCATATATGTGATTTATAGTAAGTGCAATACAGAAATTGATACTGTGTATTGGATATTGTTTAGAAAATTATTGGAAATAGTCTGTGTTTGCCTACGTGTTACCTGAAAGAAAACCACTTGTGAGCGGGCCACAAAGAACAACACCTGCTTAGCTATACCTAAATTATTTCACTCAGTACTCAGGGAGATTGTGCCAAATATAAGCATCAGTGTATCTGTGATGTGAAGTACAGATAATGTTAGTTGTGTGAAACATTGATATGATTTTCACCTTGACCCTGATTAGCACAAAGCAGTCTGATTTACAGTACAAATAATTACCTCATACTCTACGATAATGCATGAAAGAGCAACAACATTTACTTGTCAAAATGTAATTACGCGTAATGGCGATGTACAGTGCAGTTCTAAGTGTCATAGTAAAGGAGAAATATGATTATTTACGGAAGAAGTGAGAACAGAAAAATTAAGTAAAGGAGAAATATTCCTTATGGAGGAAGTGAGTACAGAAAAACGACGAGATATTTCACTTCCCACACACCTATGGGGCATAGAGGCAGTATGGAGCGGACAGTAAATCCTTGGGTGAGCCACATGAACCTGGTGATGACTCATTTTCACGGCTGTGAGTAAGGAGGAGTAGAAAAAACGAGTGGAATCTTCCGCATTCTATCCAAGGATGCACAGGCAGTGTTACAATCACCACTCCAGGCAGTGCTGCCAACGCTAGCTGGCTGGGCCAAGGCCACGGCCAGTGGCTTGCACTCAGAGCAGCGCACCAAAACATGAAAAACCACTCGTCTTCAACTCATCCTTACTCATCGACGGGACCACCTAGAAACCTCGGGATACCTTCATTGGAAAGAGGAAATGAGTCTTATGAACTTTTATTTGAATCTCTAGCTATTTGAGTTTGTCATATATAATGGTTTGAAGAAAGGATATTTTTCCCAAAATCTCAGATATTTCCCGTAGGGAGGAGTGTGCTGCGGCCAGGAACCTCCCAGCGGGTAAGGGTTAAACTTATCCCCTCAAGACCGATGCGGCACGATCGTGCTTTTGTGTAATTTGACATGCCAGCCTATCCTGCTCGATCACTAAAGACACACAAAAAACTCGTGGAGGGTAACTCTGCCCCTTTGGTGATGTATATGGGATCGGACAAATGAGAACTGGAGTGTCTGGGGTGGTATGGCGTGATTGGCCCCCTAAGGTGTGGGAGAAAGAACCTCCCTCCCACCACAGTCACTTTACCTCCCTCAGCCCCACTGCATAATCTCTACATTGTCCCCTTGCAACCAAACATACCCCAACATAACCCCTACAGCAGTGTGTGTGCATAGCAACCTTTCTCCCCTCTCCCTCCTCCCCTGTCCCTCCATCCTCCTCCCCTCTCCAGCCATACACACTCCACCTCCACTTTTTGCCTGGCTTGTTTTATTACTATGGGCATATGCCACACTGACAGCTTCTTCTACCAATTATAAAGGGGCTTTTTGACATTAGTTATGTATATATAATTATTTAGCGTAAATAATGCATTTTCTATACATTTTCTGTTTTCTCCCATGGGGGATCGGTAACTTTATTTGCATCTTTGATGGGCGATTGTGCGATAACTATTTGGTCAATCTGGCTGAAACATACATTTTCAGGTGAGTAAATTCAGTCTCTTGAAATGTGGAAGAAATATTTTTACCTTGATGAAAGTCAAAAAATCGACCCTGTTTTACAGCTGTAGGGACAGAACTGCTGAACGAATTGTGTACTTTAGGGGTTAACATAAGATTCTGAGACATCCTCACTTCGCATCCATTGATTAAATGCATCAGTCAGCTATCTACTGAAATCTACAAAAGTGTTATGACGGCACTTTCTACAGTTCCTAAATTTCTGCCTGTAAGCTTCAGGTCTCATCTCGTATGCACACAGTATGGCTTTCTTTAGTACCTTATAATTCAATGATTCTTGGTGGCTAAGACTGTCACAGGCCTTCAACGCTTTATCTTTAATTACTGTCTGAACTAGAGATGACCAGCTGTCTCTGGGCCACTTGCTACCTGTGGCAATATTCTCAAATCCGTCAAAGAGCTCCAAGACTAAGCACTCATCGAATTGGGGAACTAAATTAGTCGGTTCAACTGTTCTAAGTTCTGAAAAAGAATGGGGAAAATTAGTTGGGGCATTTGGGCAATTCATGTGCATTTCATAGTCAAGCGTCATCTGATCCAGTTTTATCTTCTCTTCCTGTAGTCTACTATTCTCCTCCTTCTTCTCCCTTTGATGCTGTAGTTTAAGGTGTAACGTCCAATTCTCCTCCTCCTTCCTCTCCCTCTGAAGCTGTAGTTGAAGCTATAACATCCTATTCTCCTCCTCCTTCTCCTCCCTCTGAAGCTGTAGTTGAAGCTGTAACATCCTATTCTCCCCCTGTAGTTTAAGCTGCAACATCCTATACTCATGATCTCGCTTAGCCTGCTGTACATCAACATATTCTTTCTGGTGGATGACAGTGACCTCAGCTAAACTATCTTGGGATAAATGAACTGATGTAGAAACTGACTCCAGGTCTGGTATGGATCCAGGGACTTCGTATGGGTCTGTGCCAAACAGTCGCTGGCAGATTAAGTTAGTTAACGGGAAGGCATTACCTGATGCACTCTGAATATCAAGAGCTTGAGCAACAAAGGCTAACTCCTGCCTTTGCAACCCTCTAACCTTATCCTTCATTGGTCGTGAGTTAATAAAGTCAACTGCATCTTGTTGAATCACAATGTGTAGGGGTGCCACAGTAACATCATTAGTTCTAACCTCCATAATGACACACTACAATGACATGATAATAATCAAAACATAAGGGTATTATCCTGGCGAGATCGCCAATTTATGTTACAAGATGGGAGTACGCAACACAAGATAACAATCTGACTGTGTAAAAACTGAGGAAAAACAAAGTGAAAAGGGATGTGTATAAAATGGTTAAGTGATGAGAAACAATAAAAAAACTAACTCCAACCTTGCAACGCAATCAGAAAGTAAATAAAATTAGCTGACGTTAGCAAGGGCAAAATAAACACAATGAAAAATATACCTAATATAATTTAAGGCTAATAATGTTTACAATATTTACAATGAGATAATGAAAAACACAAAAGAATGCAGTAAAAAAAGTCACTTGATAATACCCTGAATAATCACACTAAAGTCTGGGAACAAACCTGCCAAATAAAAGAAATGAAATCATACAAAAAGATAACTAAACTACACTCAATGGCCACAAATAATAATAATAATAATAATAATAATAACAATACTGTAATACTTGCGATAGGATGCTGATACAAAGTGAAAAAGAATGTTCAGAAGCATATACAATGCACAAAACACTGCTACTTCTCCCTCTGTTCTCCAGTCAAACATACCTTCTCTCGACGCCAACCCACAAAAAACTATCACCATCCAAAATCCTCGGCATTATATACGCTCTGGTCGCATGCAAGCAACAACACGCAGTTGGGCCAGACGAGAAACATAAAAGCGTAGTAGTTTCTCCCCTGCACTGCGATCATTATAAATATCACTGATGAATATAAATCTTTATGTTGTGCCAGTCCAAGCTCCACCAAAGTCACTGATATTAAAAACAATTTTAGTCACACCCGTGTCGAGAGGGCAAACAGAATTAACAAAGTCTTTATGAATGTGTATGAACTAAACAAGCAAGAATGTGAGCGAGTGCATGTGCGTGGATGCTGGCATACACGGCATCGACGCACATACACACACGCACACACAGCGACATGCACTATACATAATAAACACAAAAATATATATACACTCTTACACACATAACAGACTCAAGGAGCAAAGGATCACTATCACGTACGCCATAAAAATACAAATCATCCAACAATAGTTTGTGATCTACTGCATCAAAAGCTGCAGATAGATCCAACAGAACTAAGAGAGAGGACATCCCACTAAAGGTGTTTGCCACCAAGTCACTATGAATTCTTGTTAATGCAATTTTTGTTGAATGGTATTTTCTGTATGCTGACTGAACAACAGGAACAACCCTGTTGTGTTCCAGTAGTGGTAAGAGTTGATCAAGTATGACTTGTTCAATAATCCTGGATAAGAAAGACAGGTTAGAGATGGGATGATAATTTGTCATGTTCTTGACATCATGGGCAGGTTTCTTGATTTGGGGCCTAAGCAAGGCACGTTTCTCAGACCGCACAAAATTACCTTCCAAGAAGCATTTATTTCTTATGTTGCAGATACAGTCTGCTGCGTGCTCGTACACATCAGGCGGTTGTGACATGTTACACGGATCGAGTGGGTGAAATGTTTTTTAAGTTCTATGATATAACAATGGATGAAATGTTGAAAGCAAATGACCCCCAGTGCACCATGATTGGAAGTCAAGTGAGTACACTTCACTAGAAGAACTGTTGTCTAAATAATTATTTATGCAAGATACCTTAGTTTTAAAAAATGAAGCAAAATCAGAAGCCAATCGAGCATCAGATACAGAAGTTGGTTTAACAATTATATTCCTCCGACCAACTAAATTGTTTACAACTGCAGACATTTTTTTTTTTTTTTTAATCACCATGTGAATCGACTTTGTATTGATAATATCTTTCCTTTTCAGTTTTACAGTATGAACAACTGCTCTTCTTGCACAAACATAATGCAAACAAGTTAATTCGGTCCGTTGCAAGCGTCACTCACGTCCTGCCTTTCTATGTTGCCTCTGAAAAGAATTAATGAATGGACCATACTATCTACCTATCTATTGCCAGACGTAAGGGGTGGCCACAAACAAATCGCCTCCATGTCTCCCAGTCCCCCACCATTTCACTGCCATGCTTCCAGCTCACACCTTTCTCTGTCATATACCTCTCCACTCCGTCCCTCCATCTCATCCTTAGCCTCCCCCTCCCTCTTCCCCCCTCCATCTCACTCACACATACTCTCCTCGTCAGTCTCTCACTCACTCTACATCCTCTCCACATGGCCAAACCACCTCAGTGTGTTCCTCATAACGCTTCCTATCACATCCACATCCACACCACAACGCTCCTTTATATCCTCATTTGTTAGTCTGTCTCTCCATGTGACTCCACAGGCTTGTCTCAAATAACTCATTTCCACTTCTCTCACTCTTGACTTCTGTCCCTCCACAAAAGCCCAAGCTTCACTTCCATACATCAGAGTTGTAATCACAATACTGTCATGTAACTTTTTCACTTCCATGGTCACTTCGCTGTTTCTTATCACTGCTTTCAAAGAACCGGCAACCTTTCTTCCTTGTTGTACCCTTTCAAGCACTTCACCCTCCAAACTTCCATCCTTACTCATCACACTACCCAAGTACTTAAACGCACTCACATTTGCATTCCCTCCTCATCCAACTTCACTGTACATTCACTGACTTCACTTCTCTCAAAGATCATAATTTCACTATTCCCTGCATTCACCTTTATATTTCGTTTCTTACACACTCTTCCAAACTCATCCACCAAGCCTTGAAGCTCCCCTTTGTCTTCACTTGACAACACAGTATCATCTGCAAACAACAGTACAGGGAGTTTCCAAACACTGCCCTGTCTCATCCGATGCCCTACCTTGTACCTCTTTTATAACCCCATCCATATACAGATTAAACAACCATGGAGACATGACACATCCTTGTTTCAATCCAACCTTCAAATAGAAAAATTCACTCAGTTCACTAACCAGATGCACTGCAGCCTTAGCATCCTCATACATACTCTTCACACGGCATTCAGCAGCTTCCCATTTACTCCAAAATATTCTTAATACTTTCAACAATCCATGTTTATCCACCCTGTCAAATGTTTTCCCCAAATCCATGAAGCCTGCATATAACTTCTTTCTCTTCTCTAGAAATTTTTGCACTAAAGACCTAAGGATGAATGTCTGCTCTACACAACCTCTTCCCTTCCTAAAACCTCCCTGTCCTTCTCTAACTAATTCGTCTGTTATTTCCCAAACTCTGTCAGTAAGTATGCTACCATACTGTATACTTTTCCTATTACAATAAGAAGACAAATGCCCCTATGATTACCACTCACTTGTTTTTCCTTTCTTTCTTTGTACCGAGGAATAATTATATAGGTATACCTTGATATATGATACCCCTTCATGCGATGCCCTAGCTTGGCAATGGGGGTAGAAATACCACCATACCCCGCCTTACAATGCCCAAACCTGGGTTTAATGATGGATTTTGATTTCTGTTACTGATTTTAATATTTTAGACTAAAGTTATGTGTTTAGGTTGATTTATAAACTGTTTTTAGGCTTCGATTAATCTGTTTTAGCCATAGGTGGGGTGAACATTTTCATTTTGGGCTACAGTTTACTAAGCTTGATTTTTTCCAGACTTATATTTGATGATTTTCAGATTTTATTTGTTGGTTTTAGTGCATTATTTACAGGTGTTAGGCTTAAGTTAGCTTCTGTTACAGCTGTTAGGCCATTTAGATTGGCTTTAAACTTGTTTTTGGACTTATCTGGGTGGGTTTAGGACTTCGATGGGGGGAAACCCAAGGCTCAAAAACACATCCCCCAACATAATATGATACCCCGCCTAATGATGGGTTTACTTAACAAATTTCATCATTAAACCGGGGTATACCTGTACCTGACTGCCAATCCCCTGGGACTCGACCTTCCTTCCAGGCCAACCAGCACATCTCCCAGAATTATCCATTTCACTTCTCTCCCCCATGCTTAGGTCATTTTAGTTTAGGTTATAAGGGACAAACAATTAGTGACAGATTGACTTTGGAGCCGAATCAGCCTGAAAGTCCAAATGACCAGTGGTCATTTGCCATGGTTTGATTTTTTTTTTTTTATTGCATCGAAGAAGGAACCAAATGCTAGAAACCTGTAAGATTGTTCCCTCCAAGTAAAAATAAAAACAAGATAACAGAGAGCCAAATTTAAGATCTGTTCACTTCAGGATGCTTGGACACACTGCGTTTGAAAGACTTGAGATCATAGGCAGTATGAAATACAGACAGAGGAAGACAAGTCCACAGCTGACTTATTGCATACATGAAGGACTGGGAGTAACAGTTTATTCTTGATTTAGAGGGTTGGACAGAAAGGGGATGAGAGTTTGCTGCTAGACAGGTGTTACGTGCCCACCGTAGTGGTGGAGGGATGCAGGCAGACAGCTCAGAGGAGCATTGACCATTGAAGTAGTGATAGAAAAGAGATAAAGATGCAGCAGTACAGTGAAGGACAGAGGTTGAAGGGAGCTGGTAAGAATAGGGGGATTAACCCCTTAACAGCGGGGCGTCACTTTCGTGACGCTCGGCCACAATGGATCATACTGCGGGGAGTCACTTTTGTGATTCTGTGTTATTTTGAATTATCCCGGGCTCTCAAGTGGTGGCTTGTATCATCTATCAGTACTGCCAATGTCCAACACTAGTCAGCACTCCAAATCTCATCTGTACTCCCATCCATTGTTGACATTTTAGCGATTTTCCCCCCTTCCTGACTCCCCTCCCTACCTGCCCTCAATTACCCTGTCCTCTCACCTCCTATGCCGCCCTGCGCTAAGCAAATTTCCCCCAGGTTTTTCCACATATTTCATCCATTGAAATAAGCCCCATGCCCTATACTTATACAAAATAATATATACCAAAAAAAATAAGGTAAGTGATAGTGTTATACACCAGGAATTGGCTAATTATCACCTGACAACACCTCACGTGCATTCATTCGCTACATTACCACGGTAATTTCCCCTTTGAATTATGCCTTGTAATCGATGTCTGTAATAAAAATATATATCAGAAAGGAAGGGAGAAGCCGAAGTGACATTTACATTCATCTGGAACTACCTATTTCTTTATGTATTGCCGAGATTTTCTACCAATATAAAATTAGCATGTAAGTTAGCAGCAGTCAGCCTCAGTGTCATTGTCAACCCTTGCCTTCTCAGATAAGCCGCGGCATTTAGTTCCTTGTCCTCCGCTGTGGTCAAACCATGTCGCACTCACGCCCCGCCATTTCTGCCGCTTCTGCGCCCATTGCAAAGGGCCCCGTGACCTCTACCCCCATAAAAAGTCATGAGGGAAGCAGGAAAGGACTTAGTGACTCTGCAGTGGCACGTGAACTAGCAGAATTGTCCATGGTGATGATGGATAGTGATTTTGACGATTCGGGTGAATCGTGTGATGAGCCGGGTGAGGTAATTGTGCCAGAAAGTGCTAGTACGAGTGCTTCAGTGTCGGAAGTTATCCCTAGCTCCAAGGGAAAGGAGCCGTTAGTGCAGCAAGGGAAGGAATTTGGGAAGGGAGTGAAAAGGCGGCGTGTTAGCCCCAGAACAATGCCTCCGCGTAACCCAGCCCGCCATGAGTCCCGAGTTGATTCACCTTCCCGTTCCCCAAGCCCCACTTCACACATTTCTTCCTCTTCATCTGCTGAGTTATCTCCGGAGTCTTCGTCGTCGGAGTCACCACCAGCATCAACAGTGAAGGCAGGCCGTAGAGGAAGAGGTAAATCCCAGACTGGTAAAAGTAGAGTTGGTAGTAGAGTAAGGGCTGCTAGTGCTGTACGGCAGCCCAGGGTCAGTGCGAGTGACCTTGAACGGGGTAAATCTTCCTCACAGCCACCCACCACCACCACCCACCCTACACCGCCACGACAGGGAATCCTGGACGCCTTCGCGTGGACAGAAGGGTCCGATTTTGTGCCTGAACATTTAGTTTTTGATGAGAGCTCCTCAGGAGTTCAGCCTGCCTTCACTATTGACGATAATGTTGAGTGTGTGGACTACCTTTTGGCCTTCTTAGATGACGAAGTCATGCAGCACATATGTGATGAGACCAACAGGTATGAATCACAATGTGCTGCAAGTGGTCAAGGTGCAGCCAAGATGCAACAGTGGTCCATGCTGGGAGTGCAGGAGCTGTATGTGTTCTTTGCCCTCATGCTTCTCATGCCACACTCCAAGAAGCATGAGTTGGAAGAATACTGGTCCATGGACCCCTTACTACCCTCACCCACCTTCAATAAGTACATGGCCAGAGATCACTTCCGGAACAACATGGGAAACCTGCACTTTGCCGACAACGATGTACCTTCCCAAACCGACCCACTCTGGAAGATCCAGGAGATTCTGAGCAGAATGAAGGATAAGTTTATGTCATTCTTCCACCCCTTTCAGAAGGTTGTCATTGACGAATCCTTGGTTTTGTTCAGAGGACGTCTTCGGTTTGTTCAGTACATTCCAAGCAAAAGCCATCGCTTTGGAATTAAGTTCTTTGTACTGTGCGACTGTAAGACGGGGTACATCCTTGACTTCGTCATTTATTCAGCCAGCACTGTCGATCTGGATAAAACACACCCCCTTGGCTTCTCAGGCTGTGTAGTGAAAGTGCTCCTTGAAAAGTATTTTGGTGGGAATCATGTGCTGTATACAGACAACTATTATACAGCACCAAAACTTGCCAAATACCTTTCTGAGCACGGCATTGGCTCCTGCGGCACTTTCAAAAGTAATCGTGCCCACTTCCCTAAATTCACAGAGGCAGGAACCTCGCAGCGAGGAGACGTGCACCTACGCAAGTCTGAGAAGATGCTGGCAATACGGTGGCATGACAAGAGGGTCGTGCACATGCTCACCACCATACATAAGGGGGAGATGACAGACAGTGGGAAGGTCGACCGTAGGACAGGCGAACCTGTGATGAAACCTGATGCTGTGTTGGACTACAATATCAACATGCGGCTGGTGGACAAGTCTGACATGATGATTGGTGAGATCGACTGCCTCAGGAAGAATACTAGGTGGTACAGGAAAGTTTTTCTGCATCTCATAGATATGACGATGCTGAACGCCTTCATCCTGTACAAGATGAAGGTCAAGCCACCCAAGTCCTTCTCCCTGAGGTTGTTCACCAGGACTTGTGTCCAGCAGCTGCTGGAAAGATATGGTAGGGTGACAGCAGCAACTCCAAGGCGCCATCCAGTAACACTTCCCGACCGACTTGAGCAGAGGGCGTATATGGATCGGCACAGACTGGAGCTAATGCCTGCCACAGGGAAAAGGAAGGCTGCGATCCGCAGGTGTCAGGTGTGTGCACATACCACCCGCCGCACACCTGAGCAACAACGCACCTCTTGGCAGTGCGCTGAGTGCCAGGTTCCCCTCTGTGTTACCTGCTTCTTTGATTACCACAGCCAGAAGCAGTTCTAACAGTGCAAGTGGGAAAGGAGAGTAATGTGGAAATAATGTGTAAATAATGTGTAAATAGCAAGTGAAAGCAATGGATGTTCAGTACATATGACTGAACAGTGTATTATAGTTTTATCTTACTGAAAGTGACAGTGAATAACATAGTGTAAGTAAAATAGAAGGGTAAATATTGAAAATATAATAGAAAATGTAAATAGTAATGTAAGTAATTAGTAATATAAGAATATGAGTACAAATACTTTATGTTATAACAGTGAAAGTGAATCCGTGGCTCTCTACGTATTTTACTGAATGAAAAATTTAATGACTTCAGTGACAATAAACTAATACTACTGAAGGAAACTTATGGAGAAAGACTCCAGATATATATAAGTGTGATATAGTAATAGAAATATAAAGTGTGAGGGGTTTTATGAATAATAAATGACAGAGTACCAAGAGCGAACTAGCGCAAGTGCGACGGTCAGATGCGCTCGTAATTTCCATTGCTTTCACAGTGTTTTTTTTTTGGAGTATGGATCCCAAACTACTTGAAAAACATAGAGTAGTGTTTATAGTGTTAATATCTGGCTGTGGTAATCATATTACGGGTTGTCGGGAAGTGTAAAGTGGAGACTTCGTTACCCAACTTCAGAGGTCTCCACAAGTCCTACGGTAACCGACGAAGGCTCAACAAACATTCCAGAAGAAAGCTGAAGGTATGTGCCATAAGCATATTTAATTTTAATATTCTAGGACTAATAACTGATTTTTGGCAAATATTTTTTGAGAGTCTGTCGGAGCCCGAATAACCCCACAGGACACGCAAAACATTGGTAAACATGCCCGCGGTGTAGGGGTTAATGAGACAGCAAGCCTTTGATTCTACATTGATGCGAAGAGCTGTATGTGGGAAGCCACCCCACACATGAAATCTGTACTCGACACAGAGGCATATGAAACCTCTGTATAAAGTCAACAACTGTGAATGTGTAAAGAAGGCAAGGAGTCGGCTTAGTACACGTAATCTGTTGGGAGCAGATTTTGCAAGAGAGGTAATATGATCTTTCCATGGTCAAGAAAATGCAACCCTAAGTATGTTCAAAGATGATGCAGGACTGACTTGGATATTGTTAGAAATTAGAGGTCACTCCCGTGGAAGATTTTGATGGGTTGTACAGTTGGTACTGTATCTTCATAAGTACGCATGTATGCAACTTTTTAAGCCTATCCCAGTGATAGTTACATTATAGTTTATTCTTTAAAAAAATTGCAGTTGTAAATTCTATGCATGGGAGCTTTCCTGCAGTTTCACCCAAATGCCAGCCTTGCTTTAGCTGTCAGCCTCATATTCTTAAAAACTAGGAGTAGGAATGAAAGTGTCTGCTACTTACAGATGCCTTAATAAAACTGATGGTGATATGCTTGAGCACTAAATCATTAAGTGAAATGCAAGCTTCTTATTTTTTTTAACACATTCTGAAGCAGGTGAGTAGAGTGGTACATGTTTAGCTTTCTTATATGGTTGCTGACTGCACTCAGTGATGTTGGATACAGGATGACCATAACCAATAACCACACTAAAAATTACGATATAATGTTACGGGTTTGCATTTCACTTTGTGATTTAAGGTTTAACAATACATCACTGAGTTGCCAAGCAGCAACTCAGCCAGTGGTTGGCTAGAGCATACCACATGAAACTCATCCAAGCTGCCAACTCATATCATTGATATCATATCGTTTATAAAGGCTCCAACATGCTTGCATACATCAGCCTTGGTCACCTAATGGCGGCTCTCGATGCTGCGCCATCTTTGGCAGCCTTTCTGTTCAGTCCATTATTCCTGAGGTCATGTTCCATGATGTCGTCCCAGATCTTTTCGGTTTGCCTGTCGCAGTCCTACCCCTGATGTTCACAATTCTCGCCTTCCACACCCAGTTGTCCTCCTCCATCCACTCAGCATCCCCACAGCATCTCATTCTAACTCTCCTCATCACAACAGAAATTCATTCCGGTCCCATACTTCCTCTCAGCTCTTCAGTCGCCACCCCAAACCCCGCCAGGCCTTCCATCCAAGGACACACTACATATCCATCTAATCATTGTTATTTCTGTAAGTTTGAGCCTGTGAATATCTCGCTGCCATACAGCATTACATCCCAGCACATGCCACACACAAAGATCTCTGAGTGTAAGGAGTGGCAACAGCTCCCAGAACTCCCCCCCCTCCCTCCCTCCTCCAGTTATGTACCACAATGAGAAAAATATTTCTTGAAGTACGGAAGCTAATCAGTACAAGTCGATAAATTTTCACAGGTTGCCTATAGCTAATGTTTTAATACATAGTTCCTATTTTTGACTTTCGGTTGTTGTTGTTGTTGTCGTTGTTGTTGTTGTTCTTGTTCATCCCCAGTCTTCCTGGTGAAGCAGACCCATCAACCACAGCCACCCCTGCAGGGTTTCCTTGAGCTAGACAGCGCCTCACCACAGGAAGGGACGGGGAAAAATGTGAAGGTTTGGTCTTTCACTGGATGCCGCATTGGTGTCTCTGCAGCTGGTTAACAGGGACACTATAGCAGGCTCCACATCACCCTGTTACTCTATTAGGTTATGTGGTTACCACCCACCATTGTGAATATTTTGGGGGTTACAGGAAACCATTAGGCTTGCCACTCAGTGTAGAGCTTCCTGAAGTGAAAAGCAGAGTAATAAAAAGTGACAAGAAGGATGGAAGAAAGAGGAAAAGAGGAAGGCAGATGAGAAAAAGAATGATAAAAGGTGAAGGTAGGGAGAACTACCTCAAGTGAATGGATGATAGTCACCACCACCTACCACCTTAACTAATGGTAATTGTCATATGTATAACCTGAGCCATTAAAGGCTCCTAAATATTTAAGTGAATACCTTGTAAACTACCACAGTAAATATTTTTTTTACGCCTTTATGACTGACAGTTCATTGTTGTAATAAAGGTATATAAAGAACAAAAAATACTGATGTTTTATTAAAAATATTCGTTACTGTGATACCTTAGTAAAGGATCTATTCAATATGTATTGGATCAGATTATAAATATTACCACCCTTGTTGAGCTGCCACGTAACCTGCAGTTTAGGCTTTGCTCACAATGATAAAGATGTTGTCTTGTGTCATTGCCTTTACAGTTAATAGCTTCCTAAATAATTCTTCCGTATGAGTCATTGGCTGTGGAGAACTTCCCATTCAAAGTACACTACTGAGGTTTCTAAAATGGACTTAAGAAGCTAATTCATATGTTGGGTGTAAGTTTACCATCATTCAGCTTACTATACTACCTTCCACCCACTTCAAAAAGCTGGCCTAGCATGTACTGCATTTTGTATAGTTTTTCTAGAATATGTGCAGTACTTGGAGAGAACACTTTATGGAACTGTTAAACATAGAGAATGAGAGTAACACTAATATTAGTGACCAGGGAATGGCTGGGAGGAGGGAGATAAGAAGGGAGGAAGAGATCAGTAGGATGGAAGTAGTGGAAGCAATGACAATAGTCAGAAGGGGAATGCCCCAGGAATTACCTGAATGTGTGGTGAAATGCTGACGTGCGCGGGATATATAGCAGTGGAGTGGATATGGAAAATATGGGGGTTGTCCTAGGAGGAAGGTTGAGTCCCGGAGGATTGGATGTCAGGTATAATCATTCCTCTGTTCAAAGGAAAAGGGGAAAGAGAAGTGTGTGGTAATCATTGAGGCATTTGTCTTCTAGTGTAATAGGAAAAGTCTATGGTAAGACACTTACTGGCAGAGATAGGGTTTTAACAAAGGTATTAGCTGAAGAAGAATGGGGAGGTATCAGGAAGGGAAGAGGTTGTGTAGATGAGATATTCATGCAGAGATGTTTAATGGAAAAGTTTCTAGAGAAGGGAAAGAAGTTGTATGCTGCCGTCATGGATTTGGGGAAGGCATAAGACAGAGTGGTTAGAGAAGGAATGTGGAAAATATTGAAAATATTTGCTATAAACCAATGGGGGCACTAGAGCTGCAGAGTGTGTGAATGGTAAACTGAGTGAATTTTTCTGTCTGAATGTTGGACTGAAACAGGGATGTGCCATGTCTCCATGGTTGTTCAGTTTGTTTATGAAGGGATTTATAAGAGACTGAAGGTAGGGCAGTGGACGTTGGAGCACCCCGAATGAGAGAGGGCAATGTCTGGAAACTTCCTGTTCTGTTATTGGCAGGTGATACCAGTACTGTATTGTTAAGTGAAGCCAAAAGGAACTGCAAGGCTTGGTGAATCAGTTTGGGAGAGTATATAAGAAACAGAATCTAAAGGTGAATGTGGGGAAGGGCAAAGTTGTGGTCTTCGAGATAAATGAAGCCACAGAATGCACAGTGAGGCTGGATAGTGAGGGAAATGGAAAAATCTATCTATCTATCTATCTATAGCCAGACACCATAGTTCTGTAAGGGGTGGTCATTATTCTTTGAGTTAGTTGTTTTATGGGGAGGGGCACTAACTCTCCACCAACTCACTTGTTGACACATGGAGAACACATATGGGATGGTTATATGGTTACCACCCAGCATTATAATTGGTTTCCTGGCTTACAGGAAACCACTTGGCTTGTCACTCAATGAAAAGCCACATGATAAGGAAAGAAGAGTAACATAAGGTGAGAGAAGAGATGGGAGAAATAGAAAAAGAAAGAGCAGACACAGAAAAATAGTATTAGGGTGCAAGAAGAAGGAGGCAGCACTACATCAAGTGAGTGGATGGTCACCACCACCTACCATCTAAATGGAAAAATGTGGGTGCATTTAAATGCGTGGGTAGCGTCATGAGAAAGGATCAAAGTTTGGGGGATGAAGTGCTTGAAAGGGCAAAACAGGGAAGAAGGGTTGCTGGTTCCGTGAAAGCTGTGATAAGAAATCGGGCAGTGAGCATGGAAGTAAAAAAGTTGCTGAAAGACAGTACTGTGATACCAATTCTAACGTATGGCTGAAACGCTTGGACCTTGCTGGAAGGACGAACCAAGAGTGAGAGCAGTGGTAATGAGTTACAGTATTTGAGAGGAGCATGTGGAATTATATGGAGAGACAGACTGACAAATGAGGAAGTGAAGGAGCATTGTGGTGTAGATGTGGATGTGACAGAAAGCATTAGAAGAAATATATTGAGGTGGTTTGACCATGTGGAAAGGATGGAGAGTGAGAGGCTAACTAGGAGAGTGTATGTGAATGAGGTGGAGCGGGGGAGAGGGAGGAGGAGACCGAGGATGAGATGGTGGGATGGAGTAACAAGCTATATCAGAGAGGGGGTTGTAAGTTTGTGGAGGAGCAGTGAAGAGGCAGTGGACAGTTTGACATGGGGAAGATTTATTTGTGGTCACCCCAAATGGGATTAAGGTGTCTGGCTGTAGACAGATAGTCATACTTTTTCTGCATACGTGTCATTCCTGGTATACCCTAACTTATAGCTACAGATATTATGCACAAGGCACTTGTCAATAAAGAAGAGTCAGTGTACAGTCAAAGAACACCTATCTTTCCAATTCTGTCTCAAGAAAATTTCTATCTATCTATCTAGCCAGGTGCCTCAATCCCAGAAGGGGTGGCCACAGACAGATCGCTTCCATGTCGCTCTGTCCCCTTCCATTTCATTAACCTCCCCCAGCTCTCACCTCCCTCTCACATATATGTATCCACTCTATCCCTCCATCTCATCCTGGGTCTCTTCCTCCCTCTCCCCCCCTCCACCTCACTCACATACACCCTCTCGTTAGTCTCGCACTCTCCATCCTCTCCACGTGACCAAACCACCTCATTCTATCACATCACATCCACACCACAACGCTCCTTCACTTCCTCATTTGTCAGTCTGTCACTCCACGTAACTCCACATGCTCCTCACAAATAACTCATTTCCACTGCTCCCACTCTTGACTTGTGCCCTTCCAACAAGGTCCAAGCTTTGCTTTCAAGTTGGAGTTGGTATCAGAAGACTAACATGCAATGACTTTCTTTATACTTCCATGCTCACTTCCTTATTTCTTACCATTGCTTTCAAAGAACCAGCAACCTTTCTTCCCTGTTGTACCCTTTCATCACACTACGCATCACACTACCCAAGTACTTAAATGCACTCACATTTTCCATTTCCTCACCATCCAACCTCACTGTACATTCAGTGATTTCATTTTTCTTGAAGACAGTAACTTTACTCTTCCCTACATTCACCTTTAGATTCTGTTTCTTATGAACTCTCTTAAACTCATTCACAAAGCGTTGCACTTCCCCTTCGTCCTCACTTAACATCCACAACCCTACTTTGTATCTATTTTATAACTCCATCCAGATACAGATTGAAGAACCATGGAGACATGACACATTCTTGTTTCTTCAACTGGCACAGTACAATGAAAATCCCATCTCATGTATAGTATGTTTCAAATGGTTTGATTTTTCTGCTATGTATTAGTCAAACTTTGGAAAGATATTTATACCTTTCTGTACATGCAGAGCAGAAGGTTAGGTTTTGGAACCCCTATACAGAAGGGGTCACTGTATCTGCAAAGATATGGGTTAGTTTCTGGAACCACTGCATACGGTATTGCTTGAAAAAAAACAAGACAAAAAACCCCCCAAGAATTCCCATTAAAACATCTTTGGACACTATTTCTGTTCTGTTATCCACAAATTCTACACTTGGACAACTGGAAGGCAGAGTGTGGTGTTGCTGTTTACACAGATTTTTGCAACTTTTGGTCACCTGTTTCTCAGGTAAAGTAATCCAGATATTTCTTCTCTCTTACTGTTTGTACATTAGAATGGCGTGTTATGCTTCAAGGGAGTGTTGAGAGAGCAGTTGGATCATGGATGCCTGATGTACAGTACAAGTCATTCATCAGGCAATGCAGCCGAGGAGCTGGCGTGGACCGTACTGAGCCCAGCTATAAGGTAAGGGTTGTGGCATGATTCATATCTTCATGCTGTGCCTCCTGGCTGTGTGTGCATAAAGTGCTGTACAGTGCTATCAGGTTCGTTGATACAATATGCTGGTCTGATGGCTGCTGATGTTCCAGGTCCACAGCTGAAGTCACATCACTGAAATAGATGCATCAGGAGTGTGATCTTCAGGCAGCTGTTTGAGTTATAAATGCTAAGTGTGGTCGTGAGTGAGTTCACACTTTGTGGTGTTGCCTGGAAGAATACCTGATATAATTTTTTGAGCACATGCTGTTAGAAGCACCTTATGCATTTCATATAAGAACTCTGAACCATTAATGTACTGCAAGAGTGCAATGTGGATAAAATATTTATTATGTTGATAGATTATGGTATACTATAATGCTGCAAATGTATATAGAAATCAAACATGGGGAAGACTGACGAATGTAGTGGTCATTTTTATCCATATGTTATTAATGGTTTAGTAATCATGATTTTTATGTTGACAGTTATGATCCAGTATTAGTGATCTGTGTTGATATCTTGTGTTTAGGATTAATAGGTATTTTCTGAGATGACATTGATGTTGGGTATTTATCATCTTACATGTAAATTGTAAGATGGGCAGTTAGGTGAAGTAGAGTGGAGAGTTCGGCAGGTATTAAGAGAACTCGGAAGGATGATGTAATGGAGGTGATTAAGGAAGCACTACATATGAAGTCAGAGAGTGAGGAAATAATTGTGGAACCACATGTGAAGTGTGAGAACGAGTTTAGTGAAGAGATAGTTGAAGAACCAGATGTGAAGATAGAGGATGGGGTGAATGAAACTATCCAAGACACACTCACCCTTTCAGGTGAAGTCGAGAAGTTCAAATGTCTGGAGTGTGGCAAACTGTTCCCGTGTAAGAGCCAACTTACCCGACATGCGGTAGTTCATTACGTAGCGAAGGAGTTCAAGTGTAATGTGTGTGGTAAACTGTTTAGTCAGAAATCTCATCTGACAAGGCATTTGGATATACATTCAGGAGTGAAGGAGTTCAAGTGTCATTATTGTGGTAAACAATTTAATTTGAAAAGTAACCTCACTAAGCACCTACTTATTCATTCAAGAGAGAAGTTCAAGTGTAATGTCTGTGGTAAGCTGTTTCGTGCCAAAGCCAACCTCACCCAGCACTCAGACTCATTCAGGGGTGAAGTTCAAGTGTGATATATGTGGTAAACTATTTAGTCACAAAGGTACCCTCAACCATCACTTACTGGTTCATTCAGGAGTAAAGAAGTCTTAGGGTGATTAGTTTGGTAAATTGTTTCAAAAGAATACACCCAGGCATGTTACCTTTCACCGAAGTCAAGGAGCATTGGTGTCTTGAATGTGATGTGGCATTGTGTCAGGAGCTCTAAGAAATGCTATTTAATTATATGGTAGGATTTTTTTCCTGTTTAATACCCTAGTTAAAAACACTCATTCTTTCAGTCTGTAGTTATATAGTAGACCCTTGCTTTACTGTACCCCACTAGACTGCATATTGGATTTAATGAGCACTTTGAGGTCCCTGGACAATTCATCATACACACCGGATACCATCTGGTAAATGGGAAAAACCATGTGGATATGGCGGATAACTCTGCGCCTACCAATCACTTTTTTTTTTTTTTTTGCCGTTAACGCATGCTGAATATTACATGAGGCGCATGATGCAAGGCTACCAGATTGTTTCCCGTGTCCAGAGTGACCCAAGATGCAGTTACCAATGCTGGCAGTGGTATTTTCAACCCGCATAGCCTAGTCATGAAGTGCTATGACAAGGGTGTGAAAATATGGGCTGCATAAGTGTAGAATGGGCGTAGTTTTCCTTTTTAGTACTGAACTATGCTATTTCACTCAAGTATTTTCCATTGCGTGCCTGAAATCCCACTTCAGGAGGGGACCATCAGACTTACTGGATTATCAGCTTTACCAGATTGGGTTTGTCCCCAGTTGATCCTGTGTACTGTAGAGAGGGTCTACTGTATGTATAATATGCTCAAGCTGATATGTGAACTTTGGAGACCACTGTTTAACAAGTCTTACGTTGTGTGTACCTGCAGAGATATTCTTTCAGACTTAATAGTGTTTTTTTTTTTACCATGTTTTAATATGTTTTTACCATGTTTAACAGTATCTTTTCCATGTTTTAAGTGTTTTTTCCAAGCACACCTACCTCACTGCAAACAATATTGACATATAATAAGTAAGTTACATACTGTAGCAGAAGTCCATGTATAAATCCTTTATCACGTTTTTCCAGGGCCACCTGTCATTCATTTTATGAGAGTAAAAAGTACCAATATTAAGAAATCTTTAAATTGGAATGCTACATGAGGATGGAAGCTATTGAATGTATCCATATGAAGATATCGGAAATTCCAAATTATGATGTCAACTGTTATTGTATATATGTATTTCATTAGAAAATGACATCTCAGATTCATATAATGTATTCAAAATAAAATGCTACAAGTGTTTTACTGCTAACACTTACACAGGAGTGAAACATGGCACTGAGTGACAAAGAAATTTCTACGGTACAATTCTCAGAACAGCTGGAGGCATCAGTAGGATGGATGATGTAAATATTGGAGAAATTCATGAGCATTTTAGAATGGAGGAGAGGATGACGGGAGGGAGGTGTGAAATAACGTGAATAGATAAAAAGAAATATACAGTAATGGGTGGTATGGACATAAACAAAGAGAGTGAAGCAGTACAGTCATTCCCCAACTTGTGTATATTCATCTCTCATAGATTTAACTTACGTGATGCTACAAGTGTGTGTAGGATATTTACAGAAGAAATATGTGCAGCATGTGATGTGGTGTGTGGAAGGAAGAGAAGACGGAGGGGAGTGCAAGGAACAGCGTGGTAGACTGAAGAGGTGAAACAGGCTGTGGCACAAAAGAAGAAAGCATACAATGAATGGATGAGAAACAGGGGCGTGGAAGAAGTTGAGAGGCGGAAGAGAGAGTTATATGTAGAAAGAAAGAGAGAGGTGAAAAGATTAGTAAGAGAGAATAAGAAGAGAGTTGATGAGGAATTTGGAAGGAATTTGAGTGTAAAGTGGAGGGACTGTAAGAAAATGTTTTGGAAAGAGGTGAAAAGAGTAAGACAGGGTGGAAGTGAAGTTTAAAAGGGGAGTGAAAGATAAAAATGGTAGATGACTAGCGGCGAAGGGAGAAAAAGTAAGCAGATGGAGAGAACACTGTAAGGAATTGTTGATCGTAGAGGATGGAAGTAATGCGAGTATAAGTGGCTGGGGAATGGTTGGGAGAAGGAGGGAGGTGAGAAGACAGGAAGAAATCAGTAGGATAGAAGTTGTGGAAGCAATGAAGAAAGTTAAATCGGGGAAAGCCCCAGGAATTGATGGAGTGTGTGGTGAAATGCTAAAGCATGGGGAAGAGATAGTAGTAGAATGGATGTGGAAGATGTGCAGATTGGCCTGGGAGGAAGGTAGAGTCCCAGAGGATTGGAAGTCAGGTATAATTATTCCCTTGTACAAAGGAAAAGGGGAAAAAGAAGTGTGTGGTAATCATAGGGGCATTTGTCTTCTTAGTATAATAGGAAAAGTGTATGGTAGGATACTTATTGACAGAGTTAGAGAAAGAACAGAGGAATTAGTTGGAGAAGAACAGGGAGGCTTTGGGAAGGGAAGAAGTTGTGTAGATCAGATATTCATTCTTAGATCTTTAGTGGAAAAGTTTCTAGAGAAGGGAAAGAAGTTGTATGCGGCTTTCATGGATTTGGAGAAAGCATATGACAAGGATTGTGGAAAGTGTTAAGAATATATGGAGCAGATGGGAAGTTGTTGAATGCTGTGAAGAGTATGTACGATGGTGCGAAGGCTGCAGTGCATGTGGATGGTGAACTAAGTGAATTTTTCTCTTTGAAAGTTGGGTTGAAACAGGGATGTGTCATGTCTCCATGGTTGTTCAATCTGTACATGGATGGGGTAATAAAAGAGGTGTGGTAGGACTACATATTATAATTGCAAATCATAATAGATAGATAGATAAATAGATAGATAGAGAGACAGATAGAAGCAGGGAGTCAGATGATGAGAAGGTATTGTGTCTGCAAGAATCGAGCAATGCTAAACATGCTTACACTGAGGAAAGCTGACGACAGCGGCCAGTAAGGAGATGATGCAGTTAGCTGTCAGCAGTCCTCTCGTGAATGAAGACCTAGTCCATCCACGAGGAACACACGTGACACACCCCTGCTACACCAGAATTTAGGAAAGAGAGCTCAGACGGAGGTTAGCTATAGAACAGAGAGGTCGAGAAGGGGACAAGCGATCCTAGAGACAGGTCACGGGAGAAGGGCTTGGCAATTAGAGAGAGAGACAGATAGCGAGACAGGGAGGTAGCAACCCGGGACTTATACTTCGTTCCGTGTGAGAGACTTGTTAATATTCCCAAGACAAATGTCATTTATGACATTTGGTAGCAGCGAACGTATACGAACCTCGTCTACGAATCAACATTCAATTCCTACAAAATATCAAGATTGAAAACAAGAATACCTCTCACAACCAACAACTCACAAAGAGCTCCTGACAGTTCTCTCCAACCAGCCCCCTCAGTCTCCCAGATCATCATGCTGATGCAGAGGTCAAGAGATCACACGACGCCTTGCAAGTAGTTTAACAAAATTGATACAATATTGCAATTTCTACGACGACCCAGCGAAACTACGGACATCGTCTCCCAATTAAAAGCAAACTTCTACAAAAGCAGGCGAGACTCTACAAGATTAGCTTCAGTTCTACAGTGAATCCCGACAAAATACAGCCTACAATGCAAATAGTCTACAAGTCTACGAAACAATTCTATAATCTTCACGTAACTTCAAGCAGCAACAAGAAGAATATAAAACGAAGCAAGTAAAGAGGAGGAAAAACCAAAGCAACAAGCACACCACTCTCTCCCGCCTGACCCAGAGGTCAAGACACGCAGCAAAACACCGAGTCCATATTCACAACTCGTCTTACTCACCCGTCTTCACTCAAGTTACTCATCGCTACTCTTTCACTCACCACAGCTACCAGTGTGGGAAGCCGACGTCACCATGTGCTGAGACGACAGCACGCCAATCAACCCGCGAAGGACAACGCTATCACCACGTGCAACACCACTCACACCATTTCCCACCACTGTAAAAATTAGTGAGTTACAGTTACTTCATTTATACAATACACAGTGATAGACAATAAGCTTCTGCACAAACATATAAAACGTTTTGTATAGTTACAGCTTAAATACACATACCTACTTCAATTATCTTCATAATTCAATCATTAAATACTTGCACCAACAATAAATATTCTACACTGTATATATTCATTCATTTATTATAACATTTATTTACTGTCAACGAGTGTTACCATTTATACCTACATAAAATACGTGTTTCATATATACAACTATACATTATTACATCTACAAAGTAATAAAGAAAATATACCATCACAGTTACTCAGTGAGCGATTAAAGGAACTGTATTAAACATTTATTAATTAAAGCTACCTAGTGGAAACATATAAATTAAGTTACAAAGTAAACTAGAGAAAAGAAAAAAATGGCCAACACAAATGACGTTAGCAAGAGTGAACATCTTCAACACAATCGTGAAGACAATGATTTCCACACAGTGCTGACACACATATTACTCACGATAGGTACAGGTGAACAACAAGTCAGTGTGTATAGTTAATACTGTATATATGTATATATATATTTTTTTATATAAAATAACAAAATATGGGACTATATAATATCATTTTCTGTGCAATATAAACTAAACTTTAAAAAAGTATCCCAAGGAAATTAGCCAGTAATTATGCAACCATGAACAACATGGAAAAAGCGTACACAAGCGAAGAAAAACAAACTATAGAAAATCAATACATACAAAAAAAAAAAAAATGAAAGAAAGAAAGAAAGAAAGAAAAGTAAGAAAGAAAAAAGAGAAATAGAGTAAGATCACATAACAAACAAATGAAAATAAGTGTAAGTGTTACTACATATGCCAAAATACCACATAAACTACAAACAAAAAAGCAAATTGTTGTCTCCACAAACAAGTGGCATGACACATCATCACTATCATCGACCGCAGCATATGTTAGGACTGCAATTATTACAATTATGTTACTCCATATTATAATTATGTAACTACAAACAATATGTACCAATTTATGTGACAGTTGCATTAACAAGATGTAACTTTTATGTAACTTTAACTACAATTATGTAACCACAAACGATATGTAACAGTTATGTAACGACAAACGATTGCATTATGTTACACTTTGCCAATTAACAGTTGCATTAACAAGATGTAACTTTTATGTAACTTTAACTACAATTATAAGGCCAAGACATTTATGTAATAGTTGCATTAACAAAATGTAACTACAATTATAAGGCCAACACAATTATGCATTAACACAATATTTTATAACAATTCATAAAATGTTACAATTATGTAGTACCACAATGTTAGTACAATATTATAAGTCATACAATTATAGCACAATTCTGTATTACCAGTATCATCATACAAGTTAGATGAAGCGTACGTCTGTTGTACATGCACGTCTTACAAAGTGTTATACAACAACCATTGCATTTATTCAAATATGTATACAACTTATTTAAAATGTAATATTACTGAATAATCACTATTTACTATGAATAATATATGTATACAATATTCATACAGTTATGTTACTTTACAATATTATATATTTCACTTAATTAGCTTATAAATTCATTATAATGTATATATAATATGTAATTAATATGTTATGACTATTAAATGTCTATGGTACGCCATTTTTGCGCGGCCGAGCAGTGTGGTAGGACTACATATTATAATTGCAAATCATAATAGATAGATAGATAAATAGATAGATAGAGAGACAGATAGAAGCAGGGAGTCAGATGATGAGAAGGTATTGTGTCTGCAAGAATCGAGCAATGCTAAACATGCTTACACTGAGGAAAGCTGACGACAGCGGCCAGTAAGGAGATGATGCAGTTAGCTGTCAGCAGTCCTCTCGTGAATGAAGACCTAGTCCATCCACGAGGAACACACGTGACACACCCCTGCTACACCAGAATTTAGGAAAGAGAGCTCAGACGGAGGTTAGCTATAGAACAGAGAGGTCGAGAAGGGGACAAGCGATCCTAGAGACAGGTCACGGGAGAAGGGCTTGGCAATTAGAGAGAGAGACAGATAGCGAGACAGGGAGGTAGCAACCCGGGACTTATACTTCGTTCCGTGTGAGAGACTTGTTAATATTTCCAAGACAAATAAAAATAGTCCCATACTATTCTTTACCTCTCCTGTCACTACATGACAAATGGGGAAGCTGCTACAAGATATAAAAGCCGCTCGACCAGAAGTCTAAAATATATATATATAACTCAACTACAACTCAAGCGCAAAGAACAACAAGGTATTTTATGACACAAAGTCATTGATGACAGAGGTACAATGTAGGGTATGGATGTTGGAGTGGCCCTGGTGAGAGAGGATAGTGTTTGGAAACTCCCTGTACTGTTGTTTGCAGATGATACGGTGTTGTTGAGTGAAGATGAAGGGGAGCTGTAAGGCTTGGTGCATGAGTTTGGGAGAGTGTGTAATAAACGGAATCTAAAAGTGAATGTAGGGAAGAGTAAAGTGATGGTCTTTGAGAGAGGTGAAGTCAGTGAATGTACAGCGAGGTTGGATGGTGAGGAATTGGAAAATGTGAGTACGTTTAAGTACTTGGGTAGTGTGATGAGTAAGGATGGAGGTTTGGAGGGTGAAGTGCTTGAAAGGGTACGCAGGGAAGAAAGGTTGCTGGTTCTTTGAAAGCAGTGATAAGAAACAGGGAAGTGAGCATGGAAGTGAAAAAGTTACTACACGACAGTATTGTGATACCAACTCTAACGTACGGAAGTGAAGCTTGGACGTTGTTGGAAGGACACAAGTCAAGAGTGAGAGCAGTGGAAATGAGTTATTTAAGAGGAGCCTGTGGAGTCACATGGAGAGACAGGCTGACGAATGAGGATATAAAGGAGCGTTGTGGTGTTGATGTGGATGTGATAAGAAGCGTTATGAGGAACACACTGAGGTGGTTTGGCCATGTGTAGAGGATGGAGGGTGAAAGACTGACTAAGAGAGTGTATGTCAGTGAGGTGGAGAGGGGAAGAGGGACGGGGAGGCCGAGGATGAGATGGAGGTATGGGGTGGAGAGGTATATGAGAGAGAGTTGGGAGCAGGGCAGTGAAATAGCTGGGGACAGGGCGACTTGGTGGCGATTTGTTTTTGGCCACCCCAAACGGGATTGAGGCGTCTGGCAATAGATAGATAGATAGATAGATGCTACAAGCTTTATGGTGCTACAAGCTGATGGTGCTATGAAGTCTATGGTGCTACAAGCTGATGGTGCTATGAGGTCTATGGTGCTACAAACTGATGGTGCTATGAGGTCTATGGTGCTACAAGCTGATGGTGCTATGAGGTCTATGGTGCTACAAGTTGATGGTGCTATGAGGTCTATGGTGCTACAAGCTGATGGTGCTATGAGGTCTATGGTGCTACAAGCTGATGGTGCTATGAGGTCAATGGTGCTACAAGTTGATGGTGCTAGGAGGTCTATGGTGCTACAAGCTCTAACTTGCACACTGACACGTATTGTCCAGGTATTCCTAACTATAAAACATTCATTAGGGCCAGTAACAACAGAAATACCCATCTCTCTCTCTCTCTGTCTCTCATAGACCAGCTTTTTTTTTTTTTTTTTTTTTTTTCAATAGTTCAAGACCCTTCCCCATAAACTTTGGAACTAACTAGGCAAAGAGAAAAAGATTGTATCACTTTTGAGCCTTCCCTGTACACGTCCTAGGTTATTATTAAAACTTTCAAATACTGTGCCACTATTACCATTGTTTATTTACAGTATACTAAGTTAATTCACATGGCAAATGCTGTAACTGTACTCAGTATCAGTTCAGTGTTTACTCATTAATCCAACTTTCGGGTTGCTTGTTGTACCTTCGTTCGGATAAATCCTGACGGACTATCATTAAGTGAACATCTGTATGATTGCACATTTTCTCCTCTTCCTGTTATTAAGATGCCATTATGTAAAATTATTTACTGATTTGTCTAAAGTAGGCTATGGAAAAAATTATCGTAACCAGCACAACATACATTACATGCTATACTGAACTTATAAATATAAAAGTAATGGTAGTGCACTCCGTAATTATTCTAAAGGAAATAATATACCAAGCATTATCATTATAATATTTGAGGGCATCACTGTTACATATAAACGGCATCACTGCAATGTTCCTGCCTTTAAAACAAATCATTACAAGAGGCTTTTCATTTATGTGGTATCGTCTCAAGAACTCATTGTGAAAATATCAAAACATCTGAAACACGCACTGGTAGAGATAGGGTTTTACACCGTATTTAACCAGTTGTACATTTTCTTCTGACAGAACTGGGAAGATGGTTGTTTCTTTACTGTTCATGTTGGAGAACACTGGATTGATTTGTGTGTGGTGGTGGTAAGGCAGCATAGGCTAGGGTTGGTTGTCATTGTGATGACTCTTGGTTTGGGGCAACATGGTCATGGTGGTCACATGGTCCGCCTCATAGACATAGTCCACCTTATGTGAACCACAGCAGGTCCTCCACAGCCATTGATGGAGTCTCCCGCAGCTGAGAAACGACAACCGCTTATCCACAGCCTTTGGGCTCAGAGGACCTGGAGGCATCAGTTCAACAGTTTAGAGTCCAGTTAAGCTTTTACAGGCACTCTATTCCTGAAACTATGAAAGCAACAACTCCATAATTATCTACAAATATACTACACAATAATGTAAGCACAGTCTTGCGAACATTGGTGTAGTTTCAGCTTAATATTTATACAGTCATAAGAAAGACTATCGTTACCCCTAGGGATGCTCGATACGAAACGAACGTTAGGTGGGCTATGTGGGCGGGTCCTTGTTGTTCGCCCCTCCCCTATCTATTGTTGCCATATCACAATCCCATTATAAGAGTTGGACTAATCAACAAGAATGAGCCATATGGCGAGGAAATATATGGGACGTGTTTGTGGTACCCTAAGTGCCCTGCCGGGATTAAAAACTAAACTCGGCACGTTCATTATTTTCCTACTGATCAAGACGTATTATCTATAGAATACAACAAAAAAATTATTTTTAAGGGTATTCAATCCATAGGCATCGACTTTTTTTTTTTTTCTTGATAGTCTAGCAGGGGTGCACGAATTCCTTTGTTTGCTTTAGATAGTGTGGTTAAATGCTTCAGATGGATGCTTCAGACGTATAGAGGCTGTCTTGGAAGCAGAGGGTGGAGAAACAATCTGGTACCCCTGCATCATGCGCCTCATGTAATATTCAGCATGCGTTAACAAAAAAAAAAAAAAAAAAAAAAAAAAAAAAAAGTGTCTAGTGGGCGCAGAGTACTACGGAAGGTCCACATGGTTTTTCCCATTTACCAGATGGTATCCGGTGTGTATGATGACTTGTGCAGAGACCTCAAAGTGCTCGTTAAATCCAATATGCAGTCTAGTGGGGTACAGTAAAGCAAGGGTCTACTATATAACTACAGACTGAAAGAATGAGTGTTTTTAACTAGGGTATTAAACAGGAAAAAAAAAAAATCCTACCATATAATTAAATAGCATTTCTTACAGCTCCTGACACAATGCCACATGACATTCAAGACACCAATGCTCCTTGACTTCGGTGAAAGGTAACATGCCTGGGTGTATTCTTTTGAAACAATTTACCATACTAATCACCCTAAAACTTCTTTACTTCTGAATGAACCAGTAAGTGATGCGTAAGGGTACCTTTGTGACTAAATAGTTTACCACATGTATCACACCTGAACTTCACCTCTGAATGAGTCTGTGAGTGCTGGGTGAGGTTGGCTTTGGCACGAAACAGCTTACCACAATCATTACACTTGAACTTCTCCTTTGAATGAATAAGTCGGTGCTTAGTGAGGTTACTTTTCAAATTAAATTGTTTACCACAATAATGACACTTGAACTCCTTCACTCCTGAATGTATATCCAAATGCCTCGTCAGTTGAGATTTCTGACTAAACAGTTTACCGCACACATTACACTTGAACTCCTTCGCTACGTAATGAACTACCGCATGTCGGGTAAGTTGGCTCTTACACGGGAACAGTTTGCCACACTCCAGACATATGAACTGCTCGACTTCACCTGAAAGGGTGTGTGTCTTGGATAGTTTCATTCACCCCAACCTCTATCTTCACATCTGGTTCTACAACTATCTCTTCACTAAACTCCCTCTCACACTTCACATGTGGTTCCACAATTATTTCCTCACTCTCTGACTTCATATCTAGTGCTTCCTTAATCACCTCCATTATATCACCCTTCCGAGTTCTCTTAATACCTGCCAAACTATGCCGGTTCTCCACTCTATTTCACATAACTGCCCATCTTACAATTTACATGTAACATGATAAATAGCCAACATCAATGTCATGTCAGAAAATACCTATTAACCCTGGACACAAGATATCAACACAGATCACTAATTCTAGATCATAACTGTCAATATGAAAATCATGATTACTAAACCATTAGTAACATATGGATAAAACTGACCACTACATTCTTCAGTCTTCCCCATGTCTGATTTCTATACACATTTGCAGCATTATAGTATACCATTATCTATCAACATAATAAATATTTTATCCACATTGCACTCTTGCAGTACATTAATGGTTCAGAGTTCTTATATGAAATGCATAAGGTGCTTCTAACATCATGTGCTCAAAAAATTATATCAGGTATTCTTCCAGGCAACACCACAAAGTGTGAACTCACTCACGACCACACTTACCATTTATAACTCAAACAGCTGCCTGAAGATCACACTGCTGATGCATCTATTTCAGTGATGTGACTTCAGCTGTGGACCTGGAACATCAGCAGCCATCAGACCAGCATATTGTATCAACGAACCTGATAGCACTGTACAGCACTTTATGCACACACAGCCAGGAGGCACAGCATGAAGATAAGAGTCATGCCACAACCCTTACCTTATAGCTGGGCTCAGCACGGTCCACACCAGCTCCTCGGCTGCATTGCCTGATGAATGACTTGTACTGTACATCAGGCATCCATGATCCAACTGCTCTCTCAACACTCACCTGAAGCATAACACGCCATTCTAATGTACAAACAGTAAGAGAGAAGAAATATCTGGATTACTTTACATGAGAAACAGATGACCAAAAGTTGCAGAACGCTGTGTAAACAGCAACACCACACTCTGCCTTCCAGTTGTCCAAGTGTAGAGTTTGTGGATAACAGAACAGATACAGTGTCCAAATATGTTTTAATGGGATTTCTTGGGGATATTTTTGTCTTGTTCTTTTTAAAGCAATATCGTATACAGCGGTTCCAGAAACTAACCCATTTCTATCCACATACAGTGACCTCCCTCTGTATAGGGGTTCCAAAACCTAATCTTCTGCTCTGCATGTACAGAAAGGCATAAATATCTTTGCAAAATTTGACTAATACATAGCAAAAAAATCAAACCATTTGAAACATACTGTACATGAGATGGGATTTTCATTGTATTGTGCCAGTTGATGAAACAAGAATGTGTCATGTCTCCATGGTTCTTCAATCTGTATCTGGATGGAGTTATAAAATAGATACAAAGTAGGGCAGTGGTTGTTAAGTGAGGATGAAGGGGAAGTGCAAGGCTTGGTGAATGAGTTTAAGAGAGTGCGTAAGAAACAGAATCTAAAGGTGAATGTAGGGAAGAGTAAAGTTATTGTCTTCAAGAAAAATGAAGTCACTGAATGTACAGTGGGGTTGTATGGTGAGGAAATGGAAAATGCGAGTGCATTTAAGTACTTCGGTAGTGTGATGCGTAAGGATGGAAGTTTAGAGGATGAAGTCCATGGAAGAGTACAACAGGGAAGAAAGGTTGCTGGTTCTTTGAAAGCAGTGGTAAGAAATAACGAAGTGAGCATCGAAGTATAAATAATGTCACTGCATGTTAGTATTCTGATACCAACTCTAACTTGAAAGCGAAGCTTGGACCTTGTTGGAAGGGCACAAGTCAAGAGTGAGAGTAGTGGAAATGAGATATTTGAGAGTAGCATGTGGAGTTACGTGGAGTGACAGACTGACAAATGAGGAAGTGAAGGAGCGGTGTGGTGTGGATGTGATGTGATAGAATGAGGTGTTTTTGTCACGTGGAGAGGATGGAGAGTGCGAGACTAACGAGAGGATGTGTGTGAGTGAGGTAGAGGGGGGGAGAGAGAGGTGGAGACCGAGGATGAGATGGAGGGATAGAGTGGAGAGGTATATGAGAGGGGGAGGTGAAAGCTGCGGGAGGTTAATGAAATGGAAGGGGACAGAGCGACATGGAAGCGATCTGTCTGTGGCCATCACTTTGGGATTGAGGCACCTGGCTAGATAGATAAATAGAAATTTTCTTCAGACAGATCTGAAAAGATAGGTGTTCTTTGACTGTACACTGACTCTTCTTTATTCACAAGTGCCTTGTGCATAATACCTGTAGCTATAAGTTAGGGTATACAAGGAATGACACGTATGCAGAAAAAAGTATTACTATGTGTCTACAGCCAGACACCTTAATCCCATAAGGGGTGGTCACAAATAAATCTTCCCCATGTCAAATTGTCAACTGCTTTTTCACTGCCCCTCCTCAAACTTAGAACCCCCTCTCTCATAGAGCTTGTTACTCCATCCCTCCATCTCATCCTCGGTCTCCTCCTCCCTCTCCCCCGCTCCACCTCATTCACATACACTCTCCTAGTTAGCCTCTCACTCTCCATTCTTTCCACATAGCCAAACCACCTCAATATGTTTCCCCTTATGCTTTCTGTCACATCCACATCTACACCACAATGATCCTTCACTTCCTCATTTGTCAGTCTGTCTCTCCATATAACTCCACATGCTTCTTTCAAATACTGTAACTCATTTCCACTGCTCTCATTCTTGATTTGTGTCCTTCCAGCAAGGTCCAAGCTTTGCTGCCATACGTTAGAGTTGGTATCACGTTACCGTCATTCAGCAACTTTTTTACTTCCATGCTCACTTCCTTATTTCTTATCACAGCTTTCACGGAACCAGCAACCCTTCTTCCCTGTTTTGCCCTTTCAAGCACTTCATCCCCCAAACTTTGATCCTTACTCATCACGCTACCCACGCATTTAAATGCACCCACATTTTTCCGTTTAGATGGTAGGTGGTGGGGACCATTATTCACTCACTTGATGTAGTGCTGCCTACTCCTTCCTTCACCCTACTACTGTTTTTCTGTGTCTGCTCTTTCTCTTCCTATTTCTCCTATCTCTTCTGTCACCTTTTATTACTCTTCTTTCTTTTTCATGTGGCTTTACGTTGGGTGACAAGCCAAATGGTTTCCTGTTAGCCAGGAAACCAATTATAATGCTGGATAGTAACCATATAACCAACCCATATGTGTTCCCCATGTGTTAACATGTGGGTTGGTGGAGGGCTAGTGCCCCTCCCCATAAAACAACTAACTCAAAGCATAATGACCACCCCTTACAGAACTATGGTGTCTGGCTATAGATAGAGAGATAGATTTTTCCATTTCCTCATTATCCAGCCTCACTGTGCATTCAGTGCTTTCATTTCTCTCGAAGACCACAACTTTACCCTTCCCTACATTCACCTTTAGATTCTGTTTGTTACATACTCTCCCAAACTCGTTCACCAAGCCTTAATGCTCCTTTTTTGTCTTCACTTAACAATACAGTACTGGTATCATCTGCCAATAACAGAACAGAAAGTTTCCAGACATTGCCCTGTCTCATTCGGGGTGCTCCAACATCCACTGCCCTACCTTCAGTCTCTTATAATTCCCTTCATAAACAAACTGAACAACCATGGAGACATGGCACATCCCTGTTTTAATCCAACATTCAGACAGAAAAATTCACTTATTTTACCATTCGCACACTCTGCAGCTCTAGTGCCCCCATAGGTTTAAAGCAAATATTTTCAACATTTTCCACATTCCATCTCTAACCACTCTGTCTTATGTCTTCCCCAAATCCATGACGGCAGCGTACAACTTCTTTCCCTTCTCTAGAAACTTTTCTATTAAACATCTCTGCATGAATATCTCATCTACATGACCTCTTCCTTTCCTGATATCTCCCCATTCTTCTTCATCTAATTCCTTTGTTAAAACCGTATCTCTGCCAGTGTCTTCCCATAGACATTTCCTATTACAGTAGAAGACAAATGCCTCTATTATTACCACACACTTCTCTTTCCCCTTTTCCTTTGAACAGAGGAATGATTATACCTGACCTCCAATCCTCCGGGACTCTACATTCCTCCTAGGACAACCTCCATATTTTTCCATATCCACTCCACTACTATATCTCCCCCGTGCGTCAGCATTTCACCACACATTCAATTAATTCCTGGGGCTTTCCCCTTTCTGACTTTAGTCATTGCTTCCACTACTTCCATCCTACTGATCTCCTCCTCCCTTCTTATCTCCCTCCTCCCAGCCAATCCCCAGTCATTTATATTATTGTTAGTCTCATTCTCTATGTTTAACAGTTCCATAAAGTGTTCTCTCCACCTACTGCATATATTCAAGAAAAAAATATACAAAATGCAGTACATGCTAGGCCAGCTTTATGAAGTGAGTGCAAGGTAGTGTAGTAAGCTGAATGATGGTAAACTTACACCCAACAAATGAATTAGCTTCTTATGTCCATTTTTGAAAACTCAGTAGTGTACTTTGAATGGGAAGTTCTCCACAACCCATGACTCATACTGGAGAATTATTTAGGGACCTATTAACTGTAAAGGCAATGACACACGACAACATCTTTATCACTGTGAGCAAAGCCTAAACTGCAGGTTACACGGCAGCTCAACAAGGGGGGTAATATTTATAATCTGATCCAATACATATTGAATATATCCTTTACTAAGGTATCACAGTAACGAATATTTTTTTTATTAAACATCAGTATTTTTTGTTGTTTATATTCCTTTATTACAACCATGAACTGTCAGTCATAAAGGCGTAAAAAAAATATTTATTCAGGTAGTTTACAAGGTATTCACGTAAATATTTAGGAGCCTTTAATGGCTCAGGTTATACATATGACAATTACCGTAAGTTAAGGTGGTAGGTGGTGGTGACTATCATCCGTTCACTTGTTGTAGTGCTCCCTACCTTCACCTTTTATCATTCTTTTTCTCATCTTCCTTCCTCTTTTCCTATTTCTTCCATCCTTCTTGTCACTTTTTATTACTCTACTTTCACTTTAGGAAGCTCTACGCTGAGTGGCAAGCCTAATGGTTTCCTGAAACCCGCAAATATTCACAATGGTGGGTGGTAACCACATAACCTAATACAGTAACAGGGTGATGTGGAGCCTGCTATAGTGTCCCTGTTAACCAGCTGGAGACACCAATGCGGCATCCAGTGAATGACCAAACCTTCACATTATTCCCCGTCCCTTCCTGTGGCGAGGCGCTGTTTAGCTCAAGGAAACCCTGAATGGGTGGCTGTGGTTGATGGGTCTGCTTCACCAGGAAGACTGGGGATGAAGAACAAAAACAAAAACAACAACAACAACAACAACCGGAGGTCAAAAATAGGAATTATGTATAAAAACATTAGCTATAGGCACCCTTTGAAAATTTATCGACTTGTACTGATTTGCTACAGTACTTCAAGAAATATTTTTCTCATTATGGTCCATAACTGGAGGAGGGAGGGAGGGGGGAGAGTTCTGGGAGCTGTTGCCACTCCTTACACTCAGAGATCTTTGTGTGTGGCATGTGCTCGGATGTAATGCTTTATGGCAGTGAGATATTCACAGGCTCAAACGTACAGAAATAACAATGATTAGATGGATATGTAGTGCATCCTTGGATGCAAGGCCCGGCGGGGTTTAGGGTGGCGACTGAAGAGTTGAGAAAAAGTATGGGACCGGAATGAATTTGTGTTGTGATGAGGAGAGTTAGAATGAGATGCTGTGGGGATGCTGAGTGGATGAAGGACGACAACTGGGAGTGGAAGGCGAGATTTGTCAACATCTTGGGTAGGACTGCGAGAGGGAAACCGAAAAGATCTGGGACGACGTCATGGAGCATGACCTCAGGAATAATGGACTGAACAGAAAGGCTGCCAAAGATGGCGCAGCATCGAGAGCCGCCATTAGGTGACCAAGGCTGATGTATGCAAGCATGTTGGAGCCTTTATAAACGATATGATATCAATGATATGAGGTGGCAGCTTGGATGAGTTTCATGTGGTATGCTCTAGCCAACCACTGGCTGAGTTGTTGTTTGGCAACTCAGTGATGTGGTATTGTTAAACCTTAAATCACAAAGTGAAATGCAAACCCGTAATATTATATTGTAATTTTTGGTGTGGTTATTGGTTATGGTCATCTTGTATCCAACATCACAGAGTGCAGTCAGCAACCATATAAGAAAGTTAAACATGTACCACTCTACTCACCTGCTTCAGAATGTGTTAAAAAAAATTAGGAAGCTTGCATTTCACTTAATGGTTTAGTAATTAAGCATATCACCATCAATTTTATTATGGCATCTGCAAGTAGCAGGCACTTTCATTCCTACTCTTCAATTTTAAGAATGTGAGGCTGACAGCTAAGGCAAGGCTGGAATTTGGGTGAAACTGCAGGAAAGATCCCATGCATAGAATTTACAACTGCAATTTTTTTTAAAGAATAAACTCTAATGTAACTATCACTGGGATAGGCTTAAAAAGTTGCATACATGCGTACTTATGAAGATACAGTACCAACTATACAACCCATCAAAATCTTCCACAGGAGTGGCCTCTAAATTTTAATAATATCCAAGTCAATCCTGCATCATCTTTGAACATACTTAGGGTTTCATTTTCTTGACTATGGAAAGATCATATTACCTCCCTTGCAAAACCTGCTCCCAACAGATTACGTGTACTAAGCCGACTATATGCCTTCTTTACCCATTCACAGTTGTTGACTTTGTACAGAGGTTTCATATGCCTCTGTGTCGAGTACAAGTTTCATGTGTGGGGTGGCGCAGGGGGCGGAGCATCGGAGTGATGTCAACTTGCACGAAACGCAAGTTCAGTTGACGCCTGACCGTGATGGTCAGTGGATGTATGCTACACTCTCCAGATCATGACACATTTTCAGTCCGAAGTGAGGGAAGGGACTGAAATGTGTGAGGGAAGGTGTGGGGGTGTGAGGGAAGGCATAGGGGTGTGAGTGAACCTACTGCTATGTTATACAGTTAAACGAGTCCGCACTTCTTCCCCTTCTTCGTTTTCCCTTATTATAAATGTTTAATTTGAGTCTGCCCTTTTATACATTTTCTGTTACTTAAGTCTACTGACGTCACACACAAGCGACGTCTCCCTGCGCCCTGAGGAAAGTGAACAGACTTAGTATTAGTAGACTTAGGACACAACAATGAAGTGCTGTGGATTGACGGGACAGGAAAGTTTGTGCAGCATACCCGTCAATGGCGGTTATGTGAGACACAGATATTAGAATTTGTTCTAGAGGTAATAAAAGCTAATTTGATCGTTTGGCCTCCGTGCATAAAGACAATACGTTATATTATCCGTCACGGAATTCATTAAATAAAAGAATAAGAAAATGGTGTAAAGTCGGCAACACACATGCAGACGGGCAATGAGTACGTGCACCCATGCCAGACGTATGATAGTACTTCAGCAGTTACAAGCCAAGTTAGTCAATTTTAGTGTAATATTGATATGCTTTGCTTTCCACACATAATAAGTGTTGAGTAGAAGTAAAATAATAGCACATGCTCAGTCCCATTGCTTTAATATTTTGTATTCCCACCTCCTGCTTCCAAAACAGCCTCTAGACATCTGAAGCATCCATCTGAAACATTTAACCACCCATCTAAACCAAACAAATGAACTCGTACAACCCTGCTAGACTATCAGGAAGAAAAAAAAAGTTGATGCCTATGGATTTAATACCCTTAAAAATAATTTATTTGTTGTATTCTATAGATAATACGTGTTGATTAGTAGGAAAATAATGAACGTGACGAGTTTCGTTTTTAATCCCCGGCAGGGCACTCAGAGTAACACAAACACGTTCTATATAATTCCTCGCCATATGGCTCATTCTTGTTGATTAGTCCAACTCTTATAATGGGATTGTGATATGGCAACAAAAGATAGGGGAGGGGCGAGCAGCAAGGACCCGCCCACATAGCCTACATAACGTACATCCCTAGGGGTACCGATAGTCTTTCTTATGACTGTACAAATATTAAGCTGAAACTACACCAATGTTGGCAAGACTCTGCTTACATTATTGTGTAGTATATTTGTTGATAATTATGGAGTTGTTACTTTAATAGTTTCAGGAATAGGGTGCCTGTAAAAGCTTAACTGGACTCTAAACTGTTGAACTGATGCCCCCAGGTCCTCTGAGCCCAAAGGCTGTGGATAAGCGGTTGTCGTTTCTCAGCTGCGGGGACTCCATCAATGGCTGTGGAGGACCTGCTGTGGTTCACATAGGGTGGACTATGTCTATGAGGCGGACCATGTGACCACCATGACCATGTTGCCCCAAACCAAGAGTCATCACAATGACAGCCATCCCTAGCTTATGCTGCTTAACCACAACCACACACAAGTCAGTCGAGTGTTCTCCAACATGAACAGTAAAGAAACATCCATCTTCCTAGTTCTGTCAGAAGAAAATGTACAACTGGTTAAATACAGTGTAAAACCCTATCTCTACCAGTGCATGTTTCAGATGTATTGATTTCTTCACAATGAGTTCATCACACATTGAGAAGATACCACATAAATGAAAAGCCTCTTGTAATAATTGTGTTTTAAAGGCAGGAACATTGCAGTGATACCGTTTATATGTAAGAGTGATGCCCTCAAATATTTTAATGATAATGCTTGGTATATAATTTATTTTACAATAATTACGGAGTGCACTACCATTACTTTTATATTTATAAGTTCAGTATAGCATGTAAAGTATGTTGTGCTGGTTACGATTATTTTTTCCCATAGCCTACTTTAGTTACGATTATTTTTTCCCATAGCCTACTTTAGACAAATCAGTAAATAATTTTACATAATGGCATCTTAATAAGAGGAAGAGGAGAAAATGTGCAATCATACAGATGTTCACTTAATGATAGCCCGTCAGGATTCATCCGAACGAAGGTACAACAAGCAACCCGAAGGTTGGATTAATGAGTAAACACTGAACTGATACTGAGTACAGTTACAGCATTTGCCATGTGAATTAACTTAGTATACTGTAAATAAACAATGTTAATAGTGGCACAGTATTTGAAAGTTTTAATAATAACCTAGGACGTGTACAGGGAACGCTCAAATGCGATACAATCTTTTTCTCTTTGCCTAGTTAGTTCCAAAGTTTGTGGGGCAGGGTCTTGAACTATTAAAAAAAAAAAAAAAAGCTGGTATATGAGAGAGAGAGAGAGAGAAAAAAAATGGGTATTTCTGTTGTTACAGGCCCTAATGAATGTTTTATTGTTGGAAATAGCTGGGCAATACGTTTCAGTGTGCACGTTAGAGCTTGTAGCACCATAGACCTCCTAGCACCATCAGCTTGTAGGACCATAGACCTCATAGCACCATCAGCTTGTAGCACCATAGACCTCATAACACCATCAGCTTGTAGCACCATAGAGCTTGTAGCATCACATAAGTTAAAGCTATGAGAGATGAATGTGCACAAGTTGGGGAATGACTGTACTGCTTCACTCTGTTTATATCCATACCACCCATTACTGTATATTTCTTTTTATCCATTCACGGTATTTCACACCTCCCTCCCGTCACCCTCTCCTCCATTATATAATGCTCATGAATTTCTTCATTATTTACATCATCCATCCTACTGATGCCTGCAGCTTTTCTAAGAATTGTACAGTAGAAATTTCTTTGTCACTCAGTGCCAAGTTTCACTCCTGTGTAAGTGTTAGCAGTAAAACACTTGTAGCATTTTATTTTGAATACATTATATGAATCTGAGATGTCATTTTCTAATGAAATACATATATACAATAACAGTTGACATCATAATTTGGAATTTCCGATATCTTGATATGGATACATTCAATAGCTTCCATCCTCATGTAGCATTCCAATTTAAAGATTTCTTAATATTGGTTCTTTTTACTCTCTCATAAAATGAATGACAGGTGGTCCTGGAAAGATGTGATAAAAGATTTATACATGGACTTCTGGTACAGTATGTAACTTACTTATTATATGTCAATATTCTTTGCAGTGAGGTAGGTGTGCTTGGAAAAAACACTTAAAACATGGAAAAAACACTGTTAAACATGGTAAAAACATATTAAAACATGGTAAAAAAAAAACACTATTAAATCTGAAAGAATATCTCTGCAGGTACACACAACATAAGACTTGTTAAACAGTGGTCTCCAAAGTTCACATATCAGCTTGAGCATATTATACATACAGTAGACCCTCTCTACAGTACACAGGATCAACTGGGGACAAACCCAATCTGGTAAAGCTGATAATCCAGTAAGTCTGATGGTCCCCTCCTGAAGTGGGATTTCAGGCACGCAATGGAAAATACTTGAGTGAAATAGCATAGTTCAGTACTAAAAAGGAAAACTACGCCCATTCTACACTTATGCAGCCCATATTTTCACACCCTTGTCATAGCACTTCATGACTAGGCTATGCGGGTTGAAAATACCACTGCCAGCATTGGTAACTGCATCTTGGGTCACTCTGGACACGGGAAACAATCTGGTAGCCTTGCATCATGCGCCTCATGTAATATTCAGCATGCGTTAACGGCAAAAAAAAAAAAAAAAAAAAAAAAAAAAAAAAATGATTGGTAGGCGCAGAGTTATCCGCCAGATCCACATGGTTTTTCCCATTTACCAGATGGCATCCGGTGTGTATGATGAATTGTCCAGGGACCTCAAAGTGCTCGTTAAATCCAATAAGCAGTCTAGTGGGGTACAGTAAAGCAAGGGTCTACTATATAACTACAGACTGAAAGAATGAGTGTTTTTAACTAGGGTATTAAACAGGAAAAAAATCCTACCATATAATTAAATAGCATTTCTTTCAGCTCCTGACACAATGCCACATCACATTCAAGACACCAATGCTCCTTGACTTCGGTGAAAGGTAACATGCCTGGGTGTATTCTTTTGAAACAATTTACCAAACTAATCACCCTAAAACTTCTTTACTTCTGAATGAACCAGCAAGTGATGGGTGAGGGTACCTTTGTGACTAAATAGTTTACCACATATATCACACTTGAACTTCACCTCTGAATGAGCCTGTGAGTGCTGGGTGAAGTTGGCTTTGGTACGAAACAGCTTACCACAATCATTACACTTGAACTTCTCCCTTCAATGAATAAGTAGGTGCTTAGTGAGGTTACTTTTCAAATTAAATTGTTTACCACAATAATGACACTTGAACTCCTTCACTCCTGAATGTATATCCAAATGCCTCGTCAGATGAGATTTCTGGCTAAACAGTTTACCGCACACATTACACTTGAACTCCTTCGCTACGTAATGAACTACCGCATGTCGGGTAAGTTGGCTCTTACACGGGAACAGTTTGCCACACTCCAGACATTTGAACTTCTCGCACCTGAAAGGGTGTGTGTCTTGGATAGTTTCATTCACCCCAACCTCTATCTTCACATCTGGTTCTACAACTATCTCTTCACTAAACTCCCTCTCACACTTCACATCTGGTTCCACAATTATTTCCTCACTCTCTGACTTCATATCTAGTGCTTCCTTAATCACCTCCATTATATCATCCTTCTGAGTTCTCTTAATACCTGCCGAACTATGCCGGTTCTCCACTCTATTTCACCTAACTGCCCATCTTACAATTTACATGTAACATGATAAATAGCCAACATCAATGTCGTGTCAGAAAATATCTATTAACTCTAGACACAAGATATCAACACAGATCATTAATACTGGATCATAACTGTCAATATAAAAATCATGATTACTAAACCATTAGTAACATATGGATAAAAATGACTACTACATTCTTCAGTCTTCCCCATGTTTGATTTCTATACACATTTGCAGCATTATAGTATACCATAATCTATCAACATAATAAATATTTTATCCACATTGCACTCTTGCAGTATATTAATGGTTCAGAGTTCTTATATGAAATGCATAAGGTGCTTCTAATGGTATGTGCTCAAAAAATTATATCAGGTATTCTTCCAGGCAACACCACAAAGTGTGAACTCACTCACGACCACTCTTAGCATTTATAACTCAAACAGCTGCCTGAAGATCACACTGCTGATGCATCTATTTCAGTGATGTGACTTCAGCTGTGGACCTGGAACATCAGCAGCCATCAGACCAGCATATTGTACCAACGAACCTGATAGCACTGTACAGCACTTTATGCACACACAGCCAGGAGGCACAGCATGAAGATATGAGTCATGCCACAACCCTTATCTTATAGCTGGGCTCAGCACGGTCCACACCAGCTCCTCGGCTGCATTGCCTGATGGATGTCTTGTACTGTACATCAGGCATCCATAATCCAACTGCTCTCTCAACACTCACTTGAAGCATAACACGCCATTCTAATGTACAAACAGTAAGAGAGAAGAAATATCTGGATTACTTTACATGAGTAACAGATGACCAAAAGTTGCAGAAACCTGTGTAAACAGCAACACCACACTCTGCCTTCCAGTCGTCCAAGTGTAGAATATGTGGATAACAGAACAGAAACAGTGTCCAAATATGTTTTAATGGGATTTCTTGGGGATATTTTTGTGTTGTTCTTTTTAAAGCAATACCGTATACAGTGGTTCCAGAAACTAACCCATTTCTTTCTACATACAGTGACCCCCTCTGTATAGGGGTTCCAAAACCTAATCTTCTGCTCTGCATGTACAGAAAGGCATAAATATCTTTCCAAAGTTTGACTAATACATAGCAAAAAAATCAAACCATTTGAAACATACTGTACATGAGATGGGATTTTCATTGTATTGTGCCAGTTGAAGAAACAAGAATGTGTCATGTCTCCATGGTTCTTCAATCTGTATCTGGATGGAGTTATAAAATAGATACAAAGTAGGGTAGTGGTTGCTAAGTGAGGACGAAGGGGAAGTGCAACGCTTGGTGAATGAGTTTAAGAGAGTGCATAAGAAACAGAATCTAAAGGTGAATGTAGGGAAGAGTAAAGTTATTGTCTTCAAGAAAAATGAAGTCACTGAATGTACAGTGGGGTTGGATGGTGAGGAAATGGAAAATGCGAGTGCATTTAAGTACTTCGGTAGAATGCGGAAGGATGGAAGTTTAGAGGATGAAGTCCATGGAAGGGTACAACAGGGAAGAAAGGTTACTGGTTCTTTGAAAGCATTGGTAAGAAATAACGCAGTGAGCATGGAAGTATAAAAAAAGTCACTGCATGTTAGTATTCTGATACCAACTCTAATTTGAAAGCGAAGTTTAGACCTTGTTGGAAGGGCATAAGTAGAGAGTGAGAGCAGTGGAAATGAGTTATTTGAGAGGAGCATGTGGAGTTACGTGGAGTGGCAGACTGACAAATGAGGAAGTGAAGGAGCGGTGTGGTGTGGATGTAGTGTGATAGAATGAGGTGGTTTGATCACGTGGAGAGGATGGAGAGTGCGAGACTAACGAGAGGGTGTATGTGAGTGAGGTGGAAGGGGGGAGAGGGAGGGGGAGACCGAGGATGAGATGGAGGGGTAGAGTGGAGAGGTATATGAGAGAGGGAGGTGAAAGCTGCGGGAGGTTAATGAAATGGAAGGGGACAGAGCGACATGGAAGCGATCTGTCTGTGGCCATCACTTTGGGATTGAGGCACCTGGCTAGATAGATAGATAGAAATTTTCTTCAGACAGAACTGAAAAGATAGGTGTTCTTTGACTGTACACTGACTCTTCTTTATTCACAAGTGCCTTATGCATAATACCTGTAGCTATAAGTTAGGGTATACAAGGAATGACACGTATGCAGAAAAAAGTATTACTATGTGTCTACAGCCAGACACCTTAATCCCATAAGGGGTGGTCACAAATTTATCTTCCCCATGTCAAACTGTCCACTGCCTTTTCACTGCCCCTCTTCAAACTTAGAACCCCCTCTCTCATATAGCTTGTTATTCCATCCCTCCATCTCATCCTCGGTCTCCTCCTCCCTCTCCCCCGCTCCACCTCATTCACATTCATTCTCCTAGTTAGCCTCTCACTCTCCATCCTTTCCACATGGCCAAACCACCTCAATATGTTTCCCCTAATGCTTTCTGTCACATCCACATCTACACCACAATGCTCCTTCACTTCCTCATTTGTCAGTCTGTCTTTCCATATAACTCCACATGCTCCTTTCAAATACTGTAACTCATTTCCACTGCTCTCATTCTTGATTTGTGTCCTTCCAGCAAGGTCCAAGCTTTGCTGCCATGCGTTAGAGTTGGTATCACGTTACCGTCATTCAGCAACTTTTTTACTTCCATGCTCACTTCCCTATTTCTTATCACAGCTTTCACGGAACAAGCAACCCTTCTTCCCTGTTTTGCCCTGTCAAGCACTTCATCCCCCAAACTTTGATCCTTACTCATCACGCTACCCACGCATTTAAATGCACCCACATTTTTCCGTTTAGATGGTAGGTGGTGGTGACCATTATCCACTCACTTGATGTAGTGCTGCCTACTTCTTCCTTCACCCTAGTACTGTTTTTCTGTGTCTGCTCTTTCTCTTCCTATTTCTCCTGTCTCTTCTGTCACCTTTTATTACTCTTCTTTCCTTTTCATGTGGCTTTACATTGGGTGACAAGCCAAGTGGTTTCCTGTAAGCCAGGAAACCCTTTATAATGCTGGGTGGTAACCATATAACCAACCCATATGTGTTCCCCATGTGTTAACAAGTGGATTGGTGGAGGGTTAGTGCCCCTCCCCATAAAACAACTAACTCAGAGCATAATGACCACCCCTTACAGAACTATGGTGTCTGGCTATAGTTAGATAGATTTTTCCATTTCCCCCTAATCCAGCCTCACTGTGCATTCAGTGGTTTCATTTCTCTCGAAGACCACAACTTTACCCTTCCCTACATTCACCTTTAGATTCTGTTTCTTACATACTCTCCAAACTCATTCACCAAGCCTTACAGATCCTTTTTTGTCTTCACTTAACAATACAGTACTATAGTCTCACCAATCTAAAACCTAGGTTTGGGTGGAGTCTAGCCGGGGATTTCCCGGCGTACAGCGTTGCCTTGTTTCCTATACTCTCATTGGCTAGTGGCTGACCTGACACCGTTAGAGTTCGTCCGCTCCCATCTCGCCACCTGGCCTGACATGACTTCACCCACTTCTGTGTGTGTGTGTGTGTGTGTTTTTATGTATGTGTGTGTGTGTAAAGACAAACTAGTTTAAGTTATAAATATAATCAAAATAATGAATTTAAAAGTCTCATTCTCTCTCTCTCATATAATTTATGATTTTTTACCTGGTTGTAGCCTTTAAATTACACTCTACATATTAAAACTTAGACTTTCTTTCCACACCACCCAAGAGGTAAAAGTCACGGCGCGTTTTTTTTTTTTTTTTTAAGAGGTTTCCCCGATAGGCCTATTCCTCTTCTCTTACAGCATGTAAGAAATTATCATGAATCCTCCTCATCAGAAGAGGTGAGAGTGATTTTCTTGGGAGACGTAAACTCTGGAGAGTTGTTTTCTTCATTATCTCTTGCTTCTCTGCGTATTGCTTCAATCCTGCTCTTGCTAAGTCCTGTTACTGCAGCTGTTCGATGAATTGCCCTTGACACATCATCGAAAATTCCTCCGTACTGCTTCTCCTGCAGAAAATACTGGCTTACGTTGAAGGCCATTTCTTTGGCTTGACTATGTAGATGCGAGCGAGTTGGCGTAGCTGCCATTGTGTCTGCATCAACATAGAAAGTGAATAGTGGAAGCACCTGACAGAAGCTTAAATCTCCCTCCAATGGATTAACTCCCAGTATGGGCCTGGTGTTGCCGCTCGTGAGTGTTTTAACTTATTTATTTCTATTAAGAAAATAGCCTATGTTCTACTGATTCCTTCAAATTATATTATAAACGTAATTGTTACATTACTTACCCAACTTAGAACTACCGTGAAAGTCGGTAAAAGTAACTACATATTTTTCAGCACCACTGTAAAATATGTATGCCACGTTTCTTTATTGATGTACAAGAGCCATATGCATTACACGTTTACCTTCCTTTGATATGCTAGAATACTTACGTTTATATTGTATTAGTATGTGTGTACCTATCTGTGATGCCTATTACATATATAACAGAATCTACTCATCGCTCGTTTAGGAAGTATGGCATGGCTGCACCCAGCGCCAGACTCCACCCAAACCTGGGTTTAAGATTGGTGAGACTATAGTATCATCTGTCAATATCAGAACAGGAAGTTTCCATACATTGCCCTGTCTCATTCGGGGTGCTCCAACATCCACTGCCCTACCTTCAGTCTCTTATAATTCCCTTCATAAACAAACTGAACAACCATGGAGACATGGCACATCCCTGTTTCAATCCAACATTCAGACAGAAAAATTCACTCAGTTTACCATTCACACACTCTGCAGCTCTAGTGCCCCCATAGGTTTAAAGCAAATATTTTCAACATTTTCCACATCCCATCTCTAACCACTCTGTCTTATGTCTTCCCCAAATCCATGACGGCAGCGTACAACTTCTTTCCCTTCTCTAGAAACTTTTCTATTAAACATCTCTGCATGAATATCTCATCTACATGACCTCTTCCTTTCCTGATATCTCCCCATTCTTCTTCATCTAATTCCTTTGTTAAACCGTATCTCTGCCAGTGTCTTCCCATAGACTTTTCCTATTACAGTAGAAGACAAATGCCTCTATGATTACCACACACTTCTCTTTCCCCTTTTCCTTTGAACAGAGGAATGATTATATCTGACCTCCAATCCTCCGGGACTCTACATTCCTCCTAGGACAACCTCCATATTTTTCCATATCCACTCCACTACTATATCTCCCCCGTGCGTCAGCATTTCACCACACATTCAATTAATTCCTGGGGCTTTCCCCTTTCTGACTTTAGTCATTGCTTCCACTACTTCCATCCTACTGATCTCCTCCTCCCTTCTTATCTCCCTCCTCCCAGCCAATCCCCAGTCATTTATATTATTGTTAGTCTCATTCTCTATGTTTAACAGTTCCATAAAGTGTTCTCTCCACCTACTGCACATATTCAAGAAAAAAATATACAAAATGCAGTACATGCTAGGCCAGCTTTATGAAGTGAGTGCAAGGTAGTGTAGTAAGCTGAATGATGGTAAACTTACACCCAACAAATGAATTAGCTTCTTATGTCCATTTTAGAAAACTCAGTAGTGTACTTTGAATGGGAAGTTCTCCACAACCCATGACTCATACTGGAGAATTATTTAGGGACCTATTAACTGTAAAGGCAATGACACACGACAACATCTTTATCACTGTGAGCAAAGCCTAAACTGCAGGTTACACGGCAGCTCAACAAGGGGGGTAATATTTATAATCTGATCCAATACATATTGAATAAATCCTTTACTAAGGTATCACAGTAACGAATATTTTTTTTATTAAACATCAGTATTTTTTGTTGTTTATATTCCTTTATTACAACAATGAACTGTCAGTCATAAAGGCGTAAAAAAAATATTTACTCAGGTAGTTTACAAGGTATTCACGTAAATATTTAGGAGCCTTTAATGGCTCAGGTTATACATATGACAATTACCGTTAGTTAAGGTGGTAGGTGGTGGTGACTATCATCCTTTCACTTGATGCAGTTCACCCTACCTTCACCTTTTATCATTCTTTTTCTCATCTGCCTTCCTCTTTTCCTACTTCTTCCATCCTTCTTGTCACTTTTTATTACTCTACTTTTCACTTCAGGAAGCTCTACGCTGAGTGGCAAGCCTAATGGTTTCCTGTAACCCCCCAAATATTCACAATGGTGGTTGGTAACCATATAACCTAATAACAGGGTGATGTGGAGCCTGCTATATTGTCCCTGTTAACCAGCTGGAGAGACACCAATGCTGCATCCAGTGATAGACCAAACCTTCACATTTTTCCCCGTCCCTTCCTGTGGCGAGGCGCTGTCTAGCTCCAGGAAACCCTGCAGGTGTGGCTGTGGTTGATGGGTCTGCTTCACTAGGAAGACTGGGGATGAACAACAACAACAACAACAACAACAACCGGAAGTCAATAATAGGAATTATGTATAAAACATTAGCTATAGGCATCCTGTTAAAATTTATCGACTTGTACTGATTAGCTACTGTACTTCCTGTCTAACTCTCTTTACCTCTTTCCAGAACATTTTCGTACATTCTCTCCACTTTACATTCAAATTCCTTCCAAATTCCTAATCCACTCCTTCTTACTCTCTCTCTCTTATTAATCTTTTCACCCCGCTCTTCCTCTCCACATATAGTCTCTCTTCTGTCTCTCAACTTCTCCCACGCCCTGTTTCTCACCCACTCTCTATAAGCTTTCTTCTTTTGTACCACAGCCTGTCTCACCTCTCCATTCCACCATGCTGTTCCTTGCACCCCCTTCCGTCTTCTCTTCACCCCACACACCACCTCACATGCTGCACAAATTTCTTCCGTGAATATCTTGCACACACCACGTTTCTCATCTGCTCCAATCCATAGTTACCCAGTCGCTCCTTGACTTCTCTATTATATTCTGCCTTTTTCTCATCCTCTTGTAACCTTTCCGCTCTCTTTGCATATACTACTTCCTCCTGTCCTTCCTTTCTTCTATTTCTCCATTTCACTTGGATCATGATTTTCACCACCACCAAGTGGTGGTCAATCCACTCCTCTAACCTCTATATACTCTTGCATCCATTACACACCTTCGCATCCTTTCATGCGACGCACATACTCAGTCAATGCCTTCCGTTCATTCAGTTCATCATCTACCCTTCTCAACACTCGCCATGTATACCTATGGATCATTTTGTACCTGAAGAAGTTACAAACCCCTTCCTGGCACAAATGTCCACTAAAGCACTGCCAGTCTTAAGAGTGTGATTTAATATCAGTGTTAGAGTGAGATAAGTACGAGGTCTGTTCAGAAAATATCCAACCTAAGGCTCTAAAAAATTGAATAGGTAATGTGTTGAGCTAGGACATTATTCACCCACAAAGTAGGACCCTTCAGACTTGACACACGTACCCCAGCATTCTTCCCACTCCCTGAAACATTTTCAAAGTCGGTTTTCAGCACAGGAGTGAAACTTGGCACTGAGTGACAACGAAATTTCTACTGTACAATTCTCAGAACAGCTGCAGGCATCAGTAGGATGGATGATGTAAATGATGGAGAAATTCATGAGCATTTTAACATGGAGGAGAGGATGACGGAAGGGAGGTGTGAAATAACGTGAATAGATAAAAAGAAATATACAGTAATGGGTGGTATGGACATAAACAGATTGGAGCAGTACAGTCATTCCCCAACTTGTGCATATTCATCTCTCATAGATTTAACTTATGTGATGCTACAAGCTCTATGGTGCTACAAGCTGATGGTGCTATGAGGTCTATGGTGCTACAAGCTGATGGTGCTATGAGGTCTATGGTGCTGCAAGTTGATGGTGCTAGGAGGTCTATGGTGCTACAAGCTCTAACGTGCACACTGACACGTATTGCCCAGCTATTCCCAGCAATAAAACATTCATTAGGGCCTGTAACAACAGAAATACCCATTTCTCTCTCTCTCTCTCTCTCTCTCTCTCTCTCTCTCTCTCTCTCTCATATACCAGCTTTTTTTTTTTTTTTTTTTAATAGTTCAAGACCCTGCCCCATAAACTTTGGAACTAACTAGGCAAAGAGAAAAAGATTGTATCACTTTTGAGCCTTCCCTGTACACGTCCTAGGTTATTGTTAAAACTTTCAAATACTGTGCCACTATTACCATTGTTTATTTACAGTATACTAAGTTAATTCACATGGCAAATGCTGGAACTGTACTCAGTATCAGTTTTGTGTTTACTCATTAATCCAACTTTCGGGTTGCTTGTTGTACCTTCGTTCGGATGAATCCTGACGGACTATCATTAAGTGAACATCTGTATGATTGCACATTTTCTCCTCTTCCTGCTATTAAGATGCCATTCTGTAAAATTATGTACTGATTTGTCTAAAGTAGGCTATGGGAAAAAATAACTGTAACCAGCACAACATACATTACATGCTATACTGAACTTATAAATATAAATGTAATGGTAGTGTACTCCGAAATTATTCTAAAGGAAATTATATACCAAGCATCATCATTAAAATATTTGAGGGCATCACTCTTACTTATAAACGGCATCACTGCAATGTTCCTGCCTTTAAAACAAATCATTACAAGAGGCTTTTCATTTATGTGGTGTCTTCTCAATGTGTGATGAACTCATTGTGAAAAAATCAAAACATCTGATACACGCACTGGTAGAGATAGGGTTTTACACCATATTTAACCAGTTGTACATTTTCTTCCGACAGAACTGGGAAGATGGTTGTGTCTTTACTGTTCATGTTGGAGAACACTGGATTGATTTGTGTGTGGTGGTGGTAAGGCAGCATAGGCTAGGGATGGCTGTCACTGTGATGACTCTTGGTTTGGGGCAACATGGTCATGGTGGTCACATGGTCCGCCTCATAGACATAGTCCACCTTATGTGAACCACAGCAGGTCCTCCACAGCCATTGATGGAGCCTCCCGCAGCTGAGAAACGACAACCGCTTATCCACAGCCTTTGGGCTCAGAGGACCTGGAGGCATTAGTTCAACAGATTAGAGTCCAGTTAAGCTTTTACAGGCACCCTATTCCTGAAACTATGAAAGTAACAACTCCATAATTATCTACAAATATGCTATACAATAATGTAAGGAGAGTCTTGCCAACATTAGTGTAGTTTCAGCTTAATATTTGTACAGTCATAAGAAAAGCTATCGTTACCCCTAGGGATGCTCGATACGAAACGAATGTTAGGTGGGCTATGTGGGCGGGTCCTTGCTGTTCGCCCCTCCCCTTTGTATTGTTGCCATATCACAATCCCATTACAAGAGTTGGACTAATAAACAAGAACAAGCCATATGGCGTGGAAATTCATAGGACGTGTTTGTGTTACCCTGAGTGCCCTGCCGGGGATTAAAAACGAAACTCGGCACGTTTATTATTTTCCTACTGATCAACACGTATTTATCTATAGAATACAACAAATAAATTACTTTTAAGGGTATTAAATCCATAGGCATCGACTTTTTTTTCTCTTCTTGATAGTCTAGCAGGGGTGCACGAGTTCATTTGTTTGCTTTAGATGGGTGGTTAAATGTTTCAGATGGATGCTTCAGACGTCTAGAGGCTGTTTTGGAAGCAAGGGGTGGGTATACAAAATATTAAAGCAATGGGACTGAGCATGTATTATTATTTTCCTTGTACTCAATATTTCTTATATATGGAAAGCAATACATATCAATATTACATTGAAATTTACTAACTTGGCTTGTAACGGCTGAAGTACTATCATACGTCTGGCATGGGTGCACGTACTCATTGCCCGTCTGCATGTGTGTTGCCGACTTTACACCATTTTCTTATACTTTTATTTAATGAATTCGGTGCCGGATAATATAACGTATTGTCTTTATGCACGGAGGCCAAATGATCAAATTAGCTTTTATTACCTCTAGAACAAATTCTAATATCTGTGTCTCACATAACTGCCATTGATGGGTTTGCTGTACAAACTTTCCTGTCCTGTCATTCCACAGCACTTCGTCGTTGTGTCCTAAGTCTACTAATACCAAGTCTGTTTACTTTCCCTCAGGGCTCAGGGAGGCGTGGCTTGTGTGTGACGCTAGTTGACTTAAGTAACAGAGAATGTATAAAAGGGCAGACTCAAATTAAACATTATAATAAGGGAAAACGAAGAAGGGGAAGAAGTGCGGACTCGTTTAACTGCATAACATCGCAGTAGGTTCCCTGACACCCCTATGGCTTCCCTCACACCCCGACACCTTCCCTCACACATTTCAGTCCCTTCCCTCACTTCGGACTGAAAATTTGTCATGATCTGGAGAGTGTAGCATACATCCACTCACTACCACGGTCAGGCGTCAACTGAACTTGCGTTTCGTGCAAGCTGACATCACTCCGATGCTCCGCCCCCTGCGCCAGCTTGGACCCATTTTAGGTGGAAGTGATCCGACTTGGTATTAGTAGACTTAGGCTGTGTCATAGTGCATAGCTCTGAAGGGTTATGATAGTTTTTCTTATGACTACATATTATCCAACAGGTTACCCAAAAAGATTGTCATGGTATGGAACTAAGTCTGATTTGGGGTGAGCTTGTGTGAACAATTGATATATGCAAATACTGTATTATAATATGCCCTTGTAATGAATATTGCTATGTAATGAAGCTAGCTCTGTGGCTAGAGTAGGGAGTAATTGGAAGAAGTTCAGGGAGCTGTTGCCTCTCCTGACATTGAGATGGCTGTCCCTCCTTGCTAAGGGATCTTTGTATGTGGCATGTGTTAGTAGTGTAATGCTGTATGGTAGTTAGACTTGGGCAGTAAAGGAAGAGGATATTCGCAGGTCCAAACGTACAGAAATGACAGTGATTAGGTGGATGTGCAGTGCATCCCTGAGTCAAGGCCTTGGGGAGCTAGATTTACGACGGAAGAGTTGATAGGTAGGATGGGACCAGTGTGTATCGGTGCTGTGATGAGAAGGGATAGATTGAGACTGTTTAGGCATATGGAGAGAATGGGGGATGATAATTGGGTGCGGAGAGTGAGAAGTGTCAATGTTGGGGGTAGGGATGCAAGAGGTAGACTGAAAAAGACCTGGGAAGAGGTCATTGGGTGTGACTTCAGAGATCTATCTATCTATCTATCTATATACCTAGGCTGCTTCCCCCAAGGAAAGGGAGGTAGCCGAGACAGGGCGACACACTCCCCATTTACTCATCCATTCAAACACATTCATTCGCATCTTAGCCCCAAAGGGGAGAACGGACAGATCCTCACCGCACGACACCGCACAAAGGTCAACTGCGCAATGCAATCAGTGACATCTGCAGCAGGGCCCGACAACAGAACTGGTTTACCCCTGCCACATCATAACAGACCCATCCCCTTACCCGCACCTGACCTGACTAGCTGATCAGACCAAATGCGGGAGAATATCCCCTCAGGGCTGCGTCATCACTTATTCATTCACAATTTCTCTCCATTTATTTCTGTCACGCACAGCCACTCTTCCTTGCTCAACAGACATCCCTCTCGCATCCAGCGCTCTCTTCACACTGTCCATCCATCCTATTCGTGGTCTTCCTCTCAGCCTTACACCTTTCACATCAGATCTAGTTATCTTTTTCACCAGTCGCTCATTATCCATTCTCTCCATATGCCCAGTGAGAGATACGGAACTAAATAGGGAAGCTGCCAGAGATCGAGCAGCAAGGACAGCCGCCATTAGGTGACCGAGCCAATGCATGCAAGCATGTTGGAACCTTCAAAAATGAAACCAGTGAATCCACCAGATCTGCCCTTTTCAGTCTGTCTCCCTCTACTGCTGGTTACATCACGGGTTAAAGCTTCCAAGGCTTCACCAACTTTTAAGTATTGAAATCAGTCTTGTGAAGTATGCAAGAACTGACTAAGAGTTGTAATAGAATATCCTAATTTTTAAGTTCTTGTTCTTGGCATGGAATTTAACCACTGATTTAATTTGTGGGCTTTAATAGAGTATACAAAATATAAGGGCATACTTCCAGACCATGTTGAGATTTCATTAAGGTGGTATGGCCCCTCTTTTTGTGGATGCACCATTGAAATTTAAAAGTTCATTGCATTTGTGTGAAATATTTTTATGTTGTATCATTGATAAAGGCTTCAGCATGCTTGCATGCATCTGCCTTTGTCACCTAATGGTGGCTCTTCATGCGGCTCGAGAGGTCACACTGCATGACTTCATCCCAGGTCCTTTTCAGTCAGCCTCTTGCATCTCTTCCCCCGACGTTCATACTTCTCGTTTTCCGCATCCAGTTGTAATCCTCCATCCTCTCCACATACCCAAATCATGTCAATCTGCCCCTCATCACAGCACCAATATGCTCCAGTCCCATCCTTCCTCTCAACTCTTCAGTTGTAAACCTAGCCCCCTCAGGCCTCTCATTCAAGGACGCAATACACATCCACCTAATCAATGTCATTACCATTCATTTGAGCTCTCACGACCATACAGTATTACACTCCAAACACATGCCGCATGCAAAGATCTCTTAGCACAGAGGGAGAGCCCTCTCAATGTCAGGAGAGGCAACAGCTCCTTGAACTTCTTCCAACCACTCCTTACTAACCACAGAGCTAGCTCCAGCCCCACCTCCAGTAAAAAACTTGTCCCCTAAATAACAAAACTTCAACACACTCAAGAAACTCACCAGCAGGATCAATCCTTTCACACCTGACTATCTCTATATGCTCCCCCAGACTCACTCCACACATGGAATCAGCATTATGCACCCACTTACCACAGATAGTGCACAAGATGAAGTTACTTCCCACACTCTTCTGGCAAACTGCACATGGCCACTCTCCCTCTGCTTTGACAGTGTGTGCATCTGATAAACTATGGTATATTTTATTTTTCGGATTCTAAAGTTGAATATCCACCCAGTTCCTAGGAAAGGAAGTTCCTCTGACCCCTCTGATTACAGACCAATAGCTGTCACATCTTCTCTTGGTAAGGTATTTGAAACTTTATTTAATAAGCACATTCTTAAACATCTTGAATCCAACAACTTAATTAATGATAGACAAAATGGTTTTCGCCAAGAAAGATCCACCAATGACATACTCAATCTCCAAACTCATACTGTCCGTCAATCAACTGACCTACATGGAGAAACTCATGCAGTAGTCCTTGATATTTCTAAAACTTTTGACAGAGTATGGCACCGTTCCTTGCTGTCCAGACTTCCTGGCTATCGACTAACGTCTTTTGTTCCTTTGATTTCCTCATATCTCAGTGAGAGGAAAATAAGGGTAAAAGTAGATAATGTATATTCCAATTTCCACTCAGTTAACACCGGTGTGCTGCAGGGATCAGTTCTGGTCCCAATCCTGTTCCTGATTCATATTAATGGTCACTTATCTGTCACTCACAATCCCATCCACTCATATGCAGATGACTCAACACTACGTAGTTTATTCACACTCAGACACCCATTTACAAAGTCTAATATCTCTACCCCTCAACTCAGTACAGCCATTTCCTTAAATCACGACCTATCTACAATCAATGAATGGGGACAATACAACCTTGTCTCATTTAATGCTACAGTAGTAAAACTAAATATATACAATTTACTAATAGACAGATACTGCCAGTTTCGTATATTACCTTCAATGGTACTAATATTCCCATCTCCAAAAGTATTGAAATTCTCGGCGTCTTACATAACAATGCCCTCAGGTGGACCTCTTATGCTAAATCACTTGCTAAAACCACCTCAAAGAAACTTGGATTATTGTACAGAGTCCGTAACTTCTTCACTGACGAGCAGTTAGCTATAATTTATAAGAGCCATGTGTGCTCTCAGCTTGAATAGTGCTCACCCTTTTGGAATGGATGTGGAGAGGTTGCATTAAAAGAACTAGACAAAATTCAGAACAAAGCTGTTAGAATTATTAACAACCCTGCCATTAAAAATAAACTACCTCCCCTACAAGTAAGAAGGAATGTTGCCTCCCTTGCATTATTTTACAGATATTTTTATGGCAAATGCTCAGACGAAGTTGTGTTCATGGAGCCACCTCTCCATGCCTTCCCTCATGGTACATGGGCATCTGGTAGCGCTCATGTCTGGAATGTCACACAGCCATATTGCAGAACTTCTGCCTATCAGAATTCTTTCATTCCCCGAACCGCATCTCTTTGGAACTCGCTTCCCCAGAGTTGTTTCCCTCCAAACTTCAACCTACAGCTGTTCAGGTCTAACTGTTACAGATATATTATGAACAGAGGACACCAGTAATTTGGTGTATGGATTATTTTTTTTACTTCATTTGTTTTTCCTTCCTCTGTTCTGTTATTAAAAAAAAAAAATGTGTTTTGAAAAAGTGGTGTTGGGTCTGTATAGAGGAGCAGTGACACATATTTGTTCAGAACATTAAAATGTCCTCTGGAACTACATAACTAAGCCTAGAATTATGGTCTTGCCATTCTAATCACCTTTCACAACATATCGGTACTTCGTGACAACAGTAGCTGACAGAACAGGTTTTTACTGCTGGTGCATTGCAACTCAGCCATACTAGCACGGTCATTCCAATCTGCTCCTGCATCACTACTTGTTCCTACCAATGCTACCAGCCCTGACTGTTGGTGTACTACCACCAGGAACAGCTTGGTCTACCAATCCCAACCACTGATAAACAGTACCACCATCTGCCACTACTGGTGCTAGTCAGTGTACCGCCATCCATTTGTCAGTGCTACCAGAGCTAACGGTTCGTGTGCCATCACTATATTACCAGTGCTGACTGTTGGTGTGGGCTCACCCCCACCCGGGCCAACCAGTGCTGAGTGGACATTACAACGGCAAGACAGCTCACCAGTACAGAGGGATATGAGGTTGCTGATGATGAGGGTCATGATGATGCCGGTGATACCGAAGTAGCAGTACGAGACATCATACACGGTCCTGCCCTCACTCCTGCTGGCACCATACCACACACCCTCAAAAATTTGCATATGTAAAGAAATAAACTCGCTGAATCATTACCAGTGAATAAGAACAAACGCTGTAGTCATGTCCATGTAAAAAAAAAAAAAAATGAAGTAATTGAACTGAGTGCAAAAATTATTGTGATTTGTCTGTTCATTGCAGTTGGAAAGTTGATGTGGAAGAATTATCATGAAATAAGTGAGGCAGTATATCAACACACCCGCTGATTGATGAACAGGATGGTTTTACTAGTGGTTGGGAATTTATGGATCAAATCCCTGTAACAGAACAATGGGAACTACTTGTGAAATGAAATGTTAAATGTTTATGAAAGATATCGTTTATATAGGCTCCATCATGCTTGCCTGCATCGGCCTTGGTCACCTAATTGCAGCCCTCCACGCTGCTCGATACCTGGCAGCCTCCCTATTTAGTCCATTTTCCCTGAGGATTTTGAAAAAGGATATGCCAAGGTAACCAGAGGGGTATATGAAAGGTTTTGTGTATGTACGGTATGGACAGACAGCCATTGATTGCTGTTAAGAGTTTTTATTATGGTAGTCAGGCTTGTGTAAGGGTGACTTAAGTCTATCTGTCTATCTATCTATTGCCAGACGCCTTAATGTCGTAAGGGGTGGCCACAAACAAATCGCCTCCATGTCGCCCTGTCCCCCGCCATTTCACTGCCCCTCTCCCAGCTCACACCCCCTTCTCTCATACGCCTCTCCACTTCAGCCCTCCATCTCATCATTGGCCTCCTCCTCCCTCTCCCCCCCTCCACCTCACTCACGTACACTCTCCTCGTCAGCCTCTCACTCCATCTTCTCCACATGGTCAAACATCTCAGTGTGTTTCTCCTAACACTTCCTATCACATCCACATCCACATCACAACGCTCCTTCACATCCTCAATTGTCAATCTGTCTCTCCACATGACTCCACATGCTCCTCTCAAATAACTCTTTTCCACTGCTCTCACTCTTGACTTCTGTCCCTCCACCAAGGTCCAAGCTTCACTTCCATATGTTAGAGTTGGTATCACAGTAGTGTCACGTAGTAACTTTTTCACTTCCATGCGTATTTCCCTGTTTCTTATCACTGCTTTCAAGGAACCAGCAACCTTTCTTCCTTGTTGTACCTTTTCAAGCACTTCACCCTCGAAACTTCCATCCTTACTCATCACACTACCCAAGTACTTAAATGCACTCGCATCTTCCATTTCCTCCTCATCCAGCCTCACTATACATTCCCTGACTTCACTTCTCTCGAAGACCATAACTTTATTCTTCCCTACATTCACCTTTAGATTCCGTTTTTTACAAACTCTCCCAAACTCATCCACCAAGCCTTGCAGCTGTCCTTCGTCTTCACTTAACAACAGAGTATCATCTGCAAACAACAGTACAGGTAGTTTCCAAACACTGCCCTCTTGCATTAGGGCCACTCCAATATCCTCTGCCCTACCTTGTATCTTTTTTATAACCCCATCCATATACAGATTGAACAACCATGGAGACATGACACATCCCTGCTTCAATCCAACCTTTAAGTTGAAAAATTCACTCAGTTCACTATCCACGTGCACTGCGGCCTTAGCACCCTCATACATACTCTTCACAGCAATCAGCAACTTCCCATCTACTCCATATATTCTTATTACTCTTCACAATCCTTGTCTATCCACCCTGTCATATGCTTCTCCAAATCCATGAAAGCCGCATACAACTTCTTTCTCTTCTCTAGAAACTTTCCACTAAAGTTTTAAGAATGAATATCTTATCTACATAACCTCTTCCCTTCCTAAAACCTCCCTGTTCTTCTCCAATTAATTCCTCTGTTATTTCCCATAACTCTGTCAATAAGTATCCTACCATGTGCTTTTCCTATTATGCTAAGAAGACAAATGCCCCTATGACTACCACACACTTCTTTTTCCCCTTTTTCTTTGTAAAAGGAAATAATTAAACCTGACTTCCAATACTCTGGGACTCTACTCTCCTCCCAGGCCAATCTGCACATCTTCCACATCTATTCTACTACTATCTCTCCACCATGCTTCAGCATTTCACCACACACTCCATCAATTCCTGGGGCTTTCCCCATTTTGACTTTCTTCATTGCTTCCACTACTTCAATCCTACTGATTTCTTCCTCTCTTCTCACATCCCTCCTTCTCCCAGCCCCAGCCACTTATACTCACATTACTTTCATTGTCTATGTTCAACAATTCCTTAAAGTGTTCTCTCCATCTGCTCACTTTTTCTCCCTTGTGCATTAGTAATCTACCATTTTTATTTTTCACTCCCCAACTAACTTCACTGCCACCCTGTCTAACTCTCTTTACCTCTTTCCAGAACATTTTCGTACATTCTCTCCACTTTACATTCAAATTCCTTCCAAATTCCTCATCCACTCTCTTCTTTCTCTCTTATTAATCTTTTCACCCCTCTCTTCCTCTCCACATATAGTCTCTCTTCTGTCTCTCAACTTCTCCCACGCCCTGTTTCTCACCCACTCACTATAAGCTTTCTTCTTTTGTGCCACAGCCTGTCTCACCTCTCCATTCCACCATGCTGTTCCTTGCACCCCCTTCCGTCTTCTCTTCACCCCACACACCACCTCACATGCTGCACAAATTTCTTCCGTGAATATCTTGCACACACTTACCACGTTTCCCATCTGCTCCAATCCATAGTTACCCAATGGCTCCTCGACTTCTCTCTTATATTCTGCCTTTTTCTCATCCTCTTGTAACCTTTCCACTCTCCTTGGATATACTACTTCCTCCTGTCCTTCCTTTCTTCTATTTCTCCATTTCACTTGGATCATGATTTTCACCACCACCAAGTGGTGGTCAATCCACTCCCCTAACCTCTATATACTCTTGCATCCATTACACACCGCATCCTTTCATGCACACACACATAGTCAGTCATTGCCTTCCGTTCATTCAGTTCATCATCTACGCTTCTCAACACTCGCCATGTATACCTATGGATCATTTTGTACCTGAAGAAGTTACGAACCCTTTCCCGGCACAAGTGTCCTCTAAAGCACTGCCAGTCTTAAGAGTGTGATTTAATATCAGTGTTAGAGTGAGATAAGTACGAGTTCTGTTCAGAAAATATCCAACCTAAGGCCCTAAAAAATGAATAGGTAATGTGTTGAGCTAGGACATTATTCACCCACAAAGTAGGACCCTTCAGACTTGACACACGTACCCCAGCATTCTTTCCACTCCCTGAAACATTTTCAAAGTCGGTTTTCAGTATCTCCTACAGGTGCTTCGTCACATTCATCATGATATCTTCTCATGTCTCAAATCAAGAACACTTCAGCGCAGTTTTGAGCTCTAGGAGTGACCAAAAGTCACACGGAGCCATGTCTGGCGAGCAGGAAGCCTGCTGGGCCTGCAGGATGTTGTGCTTGGCTAAAAATTTCTGAATCAGTTAAGAAGAATGAGCAGGGGTGTTGTTATGTTGCAGCTTCCAACTTGCTGCTCTCTTCCTCCGAACTGCATCACGGAGACAACGGAAAACGTGGAAGTAGTAATGTTTGTTGACAGTCTGACCCTCCGGTGCGTATTCGTGATGCACAACATCATAGTAGTCGAAAAAAAAAATGTCAACATGCGAGTTCATTTCACCTTGCTGTGGACCTGTCGTGCTTTTTTTGGCCGAGGGAACCCTGCATCCTTCCACTGGGACGACAGTGCTTTGGTTTCTGCATTGTACTCGTACACCCAAGTCTCATCTCCAGTGATAACAATCTTCAGGTCTGGATCACGATTTGCACACTCCAGCATGTGTTGAGAAATGTTCATCCGAGAGAAGAGATCATTACGAACGCGATGATTCACCTGCAGGAGATATTGAAAACCGACTTTGAACATTGTTTCACCCAGTGGAAAGAATGCTGGGCTACGTGTGTCAAGTCAGAAGCTATCTACTTTTAGGGGGATTAGTGTCGTAGGTCAACAGGTTACTTAGTCGGATACTTTCTGAATAGACCTCCTATGTGTAACATACTCATGGCTTTTCAGTGTATATACCATATACTGTGTATGAGTGGGTTTATTAGAGTTAAAAAAAAAAAAAAAATCAAGCTATTGAGAGAGGGATGAGGACAGTAACGAGTGGTGAAGGGTGGATTATCTCAAACATGGTTTGGGCAGATGATGCTGTGTTAACTGCTGAACAAGAGATTTGAAGATTGGTGCAGACTGTTGTGAATATTTGTGAGCATAGTGATCCGAAAGCATATGTAAATGAGAGCAAAGTGATGGTTGCTGAGGGAGAAGGTGACTCCCAGTGTGATGTGATGGTGTATGATGAGAGACTTGAATTGGTGACAGACATTCAGTACAGAGGTGGTGTAGTTGAGAGTGGTAAATGTGCAAAGGAAAGGAAAACTGGAGTCTCACAGGAAAATAGAGTAGCAGTTGCTATGATGATACAGTACTGATGTGAAACAGGTCCAAGTATATTGGCTATGCTTGAGGACTACATACAGGAGTTTCAGTGCCCACAGTAACATTTGAGTGTGACATTGGTGTGAAATGAAAAGCTTAGAGTAAGTACAGTAGAAATGTAGTTCGGGGGAAATGAGTGTGAAATGTGGATGGGATGAGAAGTATAGTGTGAGTCATGAAGGATGTGGAGTGAGGAAGTCTATGGACAGTAGAATGTGTCTTTAGATGGTATGGTAATTTGAAGAGGATGGATGTAAATAATGTAGTATAGAGAAAAGAGTATAACTGTTGAAACATGAAGGTTGGAGGAGGTATGGAAGACCAAGAAGGTGGACAGATATTGTGAAGGAATGTGTGAGAAAATGAGGCATGGAGGTTGATAAGGCTAGGAAATTGTCAGGGGATCAAACTGCTTGAAAGAATTTTGTACTAAAGTATGACATGGTTTGGCATCTCTGTTTTTACCACGTGATGTGGCAGTCATCAGAGTGGTTCTAGCTGATCAATAAGGTGAAGTGCATAAGTGTGGTAAGTTATGCTTGTGATGTGGAGTCATGATTCCAGGAGTTTGAATGGTGAGTAAATAAGAGTGTGTATTTAACTAGGCATGTTGTTGAGTAGTTCTCCTCCTGCCATTTTTTCTTTTTTGCCCTCTGGCCCTGTCTCACTGCATCCTTGGCTGGGAAAAAATGTTGAGATGATGATAATGAAAATGATGAAGCTCAAGATAACTCAAAGGTAAAGCAAGAGAGGGTAACATCCTCTCTTGCTTTACTTTTTACCAAAAAATAATTTCATAAATAATTCTCCTTTCATGTTGAATCTATCTGTCTATCTATCTATAGCCCGACGCCTTAATCCCACAAAGGGTGGCCGCAGATAAAACGCCTCCAAGTCGCTCTGTCACCCACCATTTGACTGCACTCCCCCCAACTCACTCCCCCTTCTCTCATATACCTCTCAACTCCGTCCCTCCACCTCATCCTTGGTCTTCTCCTCCCTCTCCCTCCCTTTACTTCACCTGCATACACCCTCTTAGTCAGTCTTTCATTCTCCATTCGCTCCACATGTCCAAATCACCTCAGTGTTCTCCCAGTTTTCTCAACCACATCCTCATCCACCAGACAACGTTCCTTCACTTCTTCATTTGTCAACCTGTCACACCACATGCACCTCTCAAGTAACTCATTTCCACTGCTTTCACTCTTGACTTGTTCCCCTCTTGCAAGGCCCATGCCTCGCTACCATACGTCAGGGTAGGGATCACAATTCTATCATGCAGTGACTTCTTAACTTCCATACTCACCTCCCTATTTCTCATCACTGCTTTCAGTGAACCAACAACCTTCCTTCCCTGCTGTACCCTTTCACGCACTTCATCCCCCAAGGTTCCATCCTTACTTATCACACTACCCACTCACATTCTCCATATCCTTACCACCCAACCTCACTGTGAATTCTGTGACTTCATTCCTCTCAAACACTATAACTTTACTCTTGTTTACATTAACTTTCAGATTCCTCTTCCTACACACTGTCCCAAATTCGTTCACCAAACCTTCCAACTCCCATTCATCTTCACTCAACAATATTGTTTCATCAGCAAACAGCAACACCGGATTCTTCCAAATCTCACCCTCATTCATTAGAGCCACCCCCACATCCACTGCCCTACCTTGCACCTCCTTTGCAACCCCATCCATGTATATATTAAACAGCCATGGAGACATCACACATCCCTGTTTCAGTCCCACATTTAGATCAAAGAACTCACTCAGCTCATCATCCACTCACACCGTAGCCGTAGCTCCTTCTTACATAGTCTTCACAGCACTCAACAATTTCCTCCACTCCATATATTCTTAATACCTTCCACATACTTTGCCTATCTATTCTGTCATAAGCTTTCTCTAAGTCCATGAAGGCAGCATACACTTTCTTTCCCTTCTCCAGATACTTCTCCACTAAACATCTTAGAACAAATATCTGATCTACACACCCTTTTCCCTTTCTAAATCCCCCTTGTTCTTTTCCAACTAGCTCCTCTGTTATATGTCTAACCCTATCACTGAGTATTCTACCATATATTTTTCCAGTCACACTAAGAAGGCAAATACCCCTATAGTTACCACATACTTCTCTCTCCCCTTTTCCTTTGTATAAAGGAACAATTATACTTGATATCCAGTCCTCTGGAACCCTTCCCTCTTCCCAAGCCAGTCTACACAACTTCCATATCGACTCCACAAGAATCTCACTCCCATACTTCAGCATTTCACCACACACTCCATCAATTCCTGGGGCCTTTCTCATTTTGATCCTCTACATTGCTTCCACTACTTCCGCCGTACTGATCTCTTCCTCCCTCCTCTCATCTCTTCTCCCAGCCATTTCCCAACCACTTATACTCGCACTGCTCTCACTCTTTACATTTAACAAATCCTCGAAGTGCTCCTTCCATCTCCTCAGTTTCTCTCTTTTCTCCACCAGCAATCTATTATTCTCATTTTTCACTCCCCTAATATTTCCTCTTTCACACTGTCTTACTTTCTTTACCTCCTTCCAAAACAATTTCGTACTCACCCTCCACTTAACACTCAGATTCCTCCCAAACTTTTCATCCACTTTCTTCTTACCTTTACCATTCTCTTCACCTCCCTTCTCCTCCTCACATATACCTCTCTCTTCTCTCTCATCTTCTCCCCTACCTATACTCGCTAGCCAGTCACTATATGCCTTCTTCTTTTGTTCCACAGCTTGTTTCATCTCATCATTCCAACATGCTGTCATCTATTGCACACCCCTGCATCTCCTCCTCACTCCATAAACCACCTCACACGCTGCACCTATCTCATCCGTGAATATCTTACATATGTACATCTTGCACCTCTTCCATCTGCTCTAACTTATACCTTCCCAATCTTTCTTCCTCTGTGCTCTTATACTCTGCCATTTTCTCACTCTCTTGCAACTTCTCCACTCTTCTCACAGGAGCTGTTTCCTCCTGTCTTCCCCTTCGTCTCTTCACCCATTTTCTTTGCAGCCTTACCTTGGCCATCACTAAGTGATGGTCCGAGATTCCATTCCTCCACCCTCTCCACACTCTTGCATCCAACATTTGTCTTCTCATTCGCTCATCCACACACACGTAGTCTATCATTGCCTTTCGTTCAACAAGTTCACCGTCCCATCCTCCTCATGACTCTCCATGTATACCTGTGGATCATCTTATGCCTAAAGAAGGTGTTGGCTATTGCCAACCCGTTACCAGCACAGATGTCCACCAAAGCACTACCATTCCCAACTACTTTAGCTGGCATACCCCACTGACCAACCACTCCATCCACTTGTACATTCCCAACTTTCCATTCATGTCTCCAATCAAAAACACTCTCTCGCTCCTCTCAAACTTGTCCATATACGCTTCTACACTCGCCCAAAACTCATATTTCACTCTTGCCACTCGGTCCTCTGTCGGCGCATACGCACATAGAATCGCCCAAGCTTGTCCACCTACTTTCATCCTCACCCATACAGTCCCTGCACCCACTATTCTATACTCTCTTATATTCTCCTTCCACTTCTTGCCTCTCATCAGACATACTCCCTCTCTTGCCCTCTCATTCTCATTAACTCCTGCACATATTCCTAAACAGTATTTCCATTCTCTCACCCTTTCACCTTTCTGTTTAGTTTCAGTCAATCCACATACATCCATTCTTGCATACTCAAGCACCTGAACATCTCTCTCTTTCACTTCATCATTCACTCCTCTCACATTCCATGTCCTCACCCTTAGAATGTCCTTTGTCCGTTCCTTAGTCATCAACGTATGGTCCATCCTGGTCCGAGGCGCGTTATTCGCTTGTTTAGTTAGTTCTTTTTACGGGGTGGGGCACTAACCCACCACCAACCCTTTTAATCGCCTCATACGACAAGCAGGGATACTGGGGGAGTATTCTTGAAAACCCCCCTACTTGTAGTTAAAGAGAAAGTTTCATGTTTGATGACACTGTTTGTTAACCTGTTAGTGTCAGGTGCTATAGTGGTGAAATCTGCAGTCAGGTCAGTGGTGAGATTGGTGCTGGGTGTAGCAGTGGTGATGTTGCTGATGAAGGCGACGATGGAGGCGTTGAAAGGATGTAGGAGGTTCTCAGGACAGTTGTCAACAGAAAGGGGGAGGTGGGTGGGGTGTCCTCCCCCACGCAGGAACTTGCCCACCACCACCCAAATGTTGTAACAGAAGGCCACCAGGAATCCTAACACTGCACCCTGAAGATTGTGGTTTGGTCATATGAATCTCTGTGGTTTTATGTGGATATCAGTTGATATAAAATAATACTTGCATGTATTATAATATTGCCCTGCATATTCCCAGCAGACCTGATATTAAAGAGGAAGAGGATCAACTGAGATAACAGTCCCATATCCTCTGTTCTTACTCTCGGCAGTTTTGCAGCAATCCTTTGATCTAGGTCCTGCACTAGTAATAAGCTAGTTCGTGTGGCATTTAGATATGAGGTGTGAATATGGTGAATGTGTTAAGGAATTCAAGGTATGTTGTGTTGGCACTGCGTGAGGCAAGGATGAACGGGCATGAAGTGGAGGAGTGAGAAGATGTGAAATGTATGGGTCAGATATATAAGCGTGAGTGGATGGCGTAAGGAAGGAGTTGCTCTGTTGATGAATGATGTATAGCAGAGGAATGACAGCATGAGGTTTATATATGTCAAGTTCCAATCTGGGAAAAAAATGAGATAATAAAAGATACATTTGGTGACGAGAGAGAGAGAGAGAGAGAGAGAGAGAGAGAGAGAGAGAGAGTAACCTTGACACTGGTTTTTATGAGCATAAGAGCAGTAGAGAGGACTGAACTTTTGTTGTAGCTAATTATGATACAAATAATTCTTCCTTTGTGCATTATTGTAAATTACAAAAGTTTTGCTGGTGAAAAATATGAAATCCACAACAGGGAAAGCTGCAGGTATGCATGGGTGTGCTGTGGAATGCCTGAAAGGTGGTGGAGTGACTATTGTTGACTGGTTAGTAAGATTGTTGAATGTGTGCTTTGAGAAAGGTATGGTGCCAATTGACTGGGCAAGTGTTTGTGTGGTCCCGTTGTATAAAGGCAAGGGTGATAAGTATGAATGTACTAGCTTTAGGGATATAAGTCTGTTGAGTGTTGTAGGTAAGGTGTATGGTAGAGTGTTAATTGTGAGAGTTAGAGAGGGTACAGAGGGAGTGATTGGTGATGAGCAGTGTGGCTTTAGGAGAGGGAGGGGATGCGTTGATCAGGTGTTTGCTGTGAGACAAGTGTGTGAAAAGTATTTAGCGAAAGGCAAGGATGTGTTTTGGGCATTTATGGATTTAGAGAAAGCGTATGATAGAATTGATAGGGAGGCTTTGTGGACTGTTTTAAGATAGAATGGACTTGATAGTAGGTTACTAAAAGGGGTGAAAAGTTTTTATGTAAATAGTAGAGCGTGTGTAAGAGTGGGAAATGCTGTGAGTGATTGGTTTCCCGTGAGAGTTGGGCTGCGACAGGGATGTGTGATGTCGCCTTGGTTGTTTAATATTTACATGGATGGTGTTGTAAGGGAGGTGAATGCAAGAGTTTTAGGTGGAGGTCTGAGTCTGGTGAATGTTGATGGTGGAGAGTGGAATCTGAAGCAGCTGCTGTTTGCTGATGATACTGCACTGGTGACTGATTCAGAGGAGAGATTGAGACAGTTGGTAGAGGAGTTTGGAAGGGTGTGTGAAAGGAGGAAATTGAAAGTAAATGAGAATAAGAGTAAAGTGATGAAGTGTACGAGGTTGATAGATGGTAGGGGGATGAATATAGTTTTGAATGGTGAGTTGCTTGAGGAAGTAGATTGTTTTAAATATCTAGGGTCACATGTTGCTGTGGATGGAAGAATAGATGCAGAAGTGAAGTTTAGAATAAATGAAGTAGGAAAGGTGCTGGGAGGAATGAAAAATGTGTTTAAATGTCGTTTGCTTAGAATGGATGTAAAGGGAAGGCTGTATGAGGGTGTTATGGTACCGACTGCGTTATATGGGGCTGAAACATGGAGTATGGGTGTAGGAGAGAGGAAAAATTTGAATGTAATGGAGATGAGGTGTCTGAGGAGTATGTGTGGAGTGACGCGTATGGATCGGGTGCGAAATGATGAAGTGCGAAGGAGAACTGGAGTTGTTCGGGAGATGGCTGGTAGAGTTGAGCAGAGGGTGTTGCGATGGTTTGGGCATATGGAGAGAATGGATAATGAGCGATTGGTGAAAAAGATAACTAGATCTGATGTGAGAGGTGTAAGGCTGAGAGGAAGACCACGAATAGGATGGATGGACAGTGTGAAGAGAGCGCTGGATGCGAGAGGGATGTCTGTTGAGCAAGGAAGAGTGGCTGTGCGTGACAGAAATAAATGGAGAGAAATTGTGAATGAATAAGTGATGACGCAGCCCTGAGGGGATATTCTCCCGCATTTGGTCTGATCAGATAGTCAGGTCAGGTGTGGGTAAGGGGATGGGTCTGTTATGATGTGGCAGGGGTAAACCAGTTCTGTTGTCGGGCCCTGCTGCGGATGTCACTGATTGCATTGCGCAGTTGACCCTTGAGCGGTGTGGTGTGGTGAGGATCTGTCCGTTCTCCCCTTTGGGGCTAAGATGCAAATGAATGTGTTTGAATGGATGAGTAAATGGGGAGTGTGTCGTCCTGTCTCGGCTACCTCTCTTTCCTTGGCGGAAGCAGCCTAGGTGTATAGATAGATTGATGTGATTATGAAGAAATGTATGATAAATGAGAGGAACAGTAAATTATAAAACCTGTGACATCTTTGCTTCCCTACCTGAGTTTCAAGATGTACAGTGATTATGAAATACTAGGCTATGTAAGAGTGAAAGAATTAGCAATAATTATATTATGTCACGATTTACATGAAGTAATCTGTGCTGCTTCTGCCATAATAATACAACGATTGTACAGTTCTGGTGGCGTCTCCTGGCTAGCTTTTTGCATGCAGTACAGTATGTTTCACAAACAAAAGACCTTTCCAGCCAACGTAGTAGCCATCTTTATAAAACTTCCCTCTCACACACCACTCACAAGAAGGTAATGATTTGCATTTATTTATTCTGCGTGATGTGTTTGACCATTAGGGAAGGGTAAACTTTAGTTTTGAAAGAGCTGATACTCCCTCCCTTCTCAAAACCCTGTGTGGGAGGTAATGCCTGCAAGATACAGTAAATCCCTGTAGTTGTAGGTTACATGTATAATTTTTTTACTATTAATAATGCTCCTCATGGGGCAACGTAGGATTGGATGATGAAATAACAATACTTTTATGTGGAGAGTGTAAACCTGTGCCCACCTTTGTGTTGACCCAGGGTGTGCACATGCCAGCCAGGAAGACGCCTAGGATTGGTCCCATGACAGCTCCTGAAATGCTGATGATGACATGGAAAATGTTGCCCAGGTTGCCTGCCAGCACACCCACACAGATGCTTGACAGGCCCATCACCCCAGCTGCCACCAACATGCAGCATCAATACATAGTGTCACAAGATTGTGTCTACCAGAATGTAAGGAAAGTGTTTTGCAAAACTCTATGCTGATGATACAATCTGGTCCCATTGTATGTAATTATAAATGCCATGGAAAACATGCAGTGCTGAGTGTGTATTGACAACACAGGGAATGATTTTTAAAGGAGTTTATGGACCCTTCAACACTGCTTTATTATTGCTGATAACATGAGAAGAAAGCCTTACATATGAGCTTAAGGACTCTGGTGGCTGAGGCATCTGACATCTTGCTGAAGTATGGAATATCCTTCAGAAAGTCCTCCCACAGCAGGCAAGCCCCGTAGCTGGACAGCGAACTGTGTGGAAGGTGGGACATTGTTTGATAATTATGAATGTGTTGTTTGAAAGGGAAATTTTTCCTCCGAGCTAGACCTTACTAGATCATATAGCCCTGCTAGGTGACAGGAGGGCATTACCCCTCCCGGCATGGAAGCTACCAGGCGTGGCTCGAACTCACGACTCCCCCAGTCCCAAGTCCGACGCTCTACCACTGTGCCACCCTGACCCCATGTGTTTGATAAATACATAGATGATAACTTTATCAAGAAATTTATAATCTATGATTATTTTTCTTGCATGACTAATGTAAGTAAAAGCTAAGGTTTGAAATGTGGCAAATAGTCACTTGAAGTGGAAGTGTAATGTGTGCTCTGAAAGTTGTGATATGGAGAAGGAAATTGAACAAAATGGCTGCAGGAGAACTTCAAAAAGGAATATATACTAGGCTCAGCATTGTCATGTGAATGGAAGAAACTGACTTGATAGTAATAATAATAAAAAAAAAAGGAAAGTGATCCATTGAGAAATGTGGAATAATATATCCTTGGATCATTAGGATAAGAACTGTTGTAGTTGAAAACAGAAGCACAATGGAGTTGTTTCCTCCAAGAACTGTAGACTGCCTCTGGTGTGACAACATGGAACACTTATATTTTTGTGAGGGAAGTACATGTACAGTAGATGATGGAAGAATGAGATACTGTACAGCAGTTCAAACAGATGGACAAACAAAGGTGTGTACAAGACATCAAGATGTGGAGACTGGTGAAGCAAAGAATTAGCAAATGATTGCACTGTATTGAAGATTCTTGCACAGAGTTATGTATGATTCAGTTATGGCATTATCTCTCATATTGCTGTGTATGTACTTACTGAGATGAGTTATCTCAAAGAAAAAGACCTATTCCATACCAGCCTCAACTCAGGTGTGGAACAGTGCCCCTTGTGAGATACACTTTTAGCCTTTAGCAACTTCAGTGCAGTTATTGGCACTGACAGGGAAGGCTTTGAGGACTGTGTATAAGTAGGTCCCCATGGCTGTAGAACCAGGAATTCCAATAGTTCTAACTTTCTGTATTTTGAAAAATCCCTTAAGTTGAAAATTTCTGCATCCAGAATCCACAAGCCTTATCTTCACTGCTGGACTTGCTATTCCATTGTTGAAGGGGTTGCTAAGGAGACTGACCACCTTATTGTAAAAACTCTGGAGCATCCTGTAGAACCGCTTGGTTTTCAGGAAAACAGAGTTCTTTTCTGCAGTTCACAGACTTGATGTTGCTGCTCTAAGGCTACAGATGAAATATGGGAAAATCTTGGGATGCCATATATAACTATTCATTTTGAGTATGGAATGCACTGATGAGTATGCAGTGGCAGTCAGGAGTCAGTTTGGTGTGGTCAGTGCTGTTGTCGACCCTTTCGAGTGGTAGGGTACTCATAAGTGTGTTACTGTGGGAGAAGCTGATAAATGTGTTAAGTGCCCAAGATCAAGTAAAGGATTTGTCTCACCAGGGACGCTAGCAACAGTTGATGGGTTATGCTTCTAGACTGGCTAGGGACTGAGGGCCACAAAGATTTCTGGTTTCTCTGTCAAGAGTATTACCAAGAACGGACAAAGAGAGGTATGTCAGGGAAATTCCTGAGGAGTTAGAGGGTGGGTCTCAAGTACAGTAAAAGTCTTATAATTCGAATGCCAGGGAACCGAGGGTCTTTCGGACTACTGCTTTCTTCGGACTACTGGAGGGACCTCTGAAAACATTAGAAATATATAAAGAATCATTAAATAAACACTTAAAATGATATGGGTTATTGTTTTACTCACCGGAAATACAAAGAATTGTAGATGAATAGTTGCAGACAGGTACATCTAAGTCGAAGAGAAAGTCCAAGCCAGATAAATCTTTAGATAGAGCCCAGAAAAATTTGAAAAAGCCTAGAAAATTAAGAACAATTCGCCTTGCAATATTCGGAGTATTGGGATGTTTGGATTATTGGTGGTCGGATTGGAGGACTTTTACTGTAAATGACCTTCGACCTGCTATCAAGCCCTGAAGAAACTCTGCTCCAGACCTGCCTCTCAGGTTAACTCTGCTGAAATAGCAGATAGATGGTTTGTGTCTAGAGTGAGTGACTAGAGGGCTCTTTGGCCTGAATACTTAAAGTAGTTGTGTATAGTAGAACCCAGCATGGAGCTTCCATCAGCTGATGTGCAGTCGCTAGCTGCCATCCCACCAGTCTACAATGCCATGTCTTCCTTAGATGATACAGGAAGGCAGTGACAAGGCTGAAAAGTGGTAGGGCGACTGGTCTTTGTGGCATCCGGCCAAACTGATCAAAGCTGGGGAAGAAGCCATATATGGATATTACTTGCAGTAGCAGTAGCTGTTCGATGTACTGGTATAATTCCTCCTGACAGGACAAGGTGTTTGGTTAGCCTTGTTTGGGAAGGGAAAGGAGATCAGTGTGACTGCAGTAACTACCACTGTGTTACAGTGCTCAGTGCTCCAGGCAAGGGTCTTGCTCATATGCTGTTGATGGATATCCAGGACCATTAGTTAAAGATTCAGAAGCCTCGGCAATCTTCACCCAAGAAGTCTAAACTTCATTGGATTCTAACCATTGTATCAGCGAGGGCTGCTGGCAGCCTGCATCAGTCTCAAGAAGGCACTTCACTCAGTAAAAGATGCAGCAGTAGGAGGACTCCTCTTCCCCTGGCACCCCCACAGTGATTATCCAGTTGATAACTGGCTTGTATTTAACACTGTGTATGTGTGTGTGTGTGTGTGTGTGTGTGTGTGTGTGTGTGTGTGTGTGTGTATGTGTGTGTGTGTGTGTGTGTGTGTGTGTGTGTGTGTGTGTGTGTGTGTTCTACTGTTTGCCCATTGCGTTTCTTTTATTTTTCAGTGTGAGAATAATGATGAAAAGTGTGAGGGTCATGACGAAAGATATGATAGTGATGATCAGGATCGAATCCAAGGATATTTTGAGGTGTTGTCCATACACAATCCCAAAGTGATGAGCAATTGGCAGTTGGTATAATTTGCTCTTTTATTATATTTTCAGACTTTTGACCCGATGATGAAGTGCTGTGGACATGGATATGAATATTGTTTGTGTACCGGTATTGTTCGTAACTTTCGTTTCGTTTATAATGGCTCCAACTTGCTTGCATGCGTGTCTCTCTACGCTACTTGATCTCTGGCAGCTCCCTATTTAGTCCATTATCCCTGAGGCCACACTCTGTAACCTTATCCCAGGTCTTCTTCGGTCTGCCTCTCGCAACCCAACTCCCAACGTGAATAGGTTGTATCAACTTTCTATCGTTCATTCATTTTTGAATAATCTAACACGTTTGCATGAATCGGCCTTGGTCATCTAATGGCGGCTGTCCATGCTGCTCAATCTCTGGCAGCTTCCCTATTCAGTCCCTTATCCCTGAGGTCACACTCAGTGACCTCGTCCCAGGTCTTTTTCGGTCTACCTCTCGCAACCCTACCGCCAGCATTAACACTTCTCACTTTCTGCAGCCAATTATACTCTTCCATCCTCTACACCAGCGTTTCTTAACCTGGCGTGCTAGCACCCCCAGGGGGTGCTGAAATCAATTATAGGGGGTGCTGGCAATTGCTCTATTATTTTTTTTCTAATTGGTTTTGCTCAGTATTGGCATCCTTGATTTTTTTTATTTGAGAATGTATAAAATAAACCGTCAGGCAGTACTTCACTTCAATTTAACCCTGCAGTCGTGTAGCAACTACAGTCCCAGTAACCAGATTTAAAGGGGTGCTGAACTGAGACCTTATGACACGGGGGGTGCTGAGGTCGGGAAAGGTTAAGAAACGCTGCTCTACAAATACCCAAACCATCTCGATCTACTGCTCTTCATCACAGCACCAATACACTCCAGTCCCATCCCATCCCTCAACTCTTCCACTGTAAACCTAGCCCCCCACTCCCCCAGGTCTCACACTTAAGGAAGCACTGCACATCCACCTAATCACTGTCATTTCTATACGTTTGAGCCTGCGACTGTCCTCTTCCTTTACTGCTCAAGTCCCACTACCATACAGCTTTACACTCCAAACACATGCTGCATACAAAGATCCCTTAGCATGGAGAGAGAGCCTTCTCAATGTCAGGAAAGGCAACAACTCCCAAAACTTCTTCCAACCACTCCCCACTCTAGCCACAGAGCTAGCTCCTGCCCCACCTCCAGCACATTACATGTCTCCCAAATAACAAAACTCTTCCACACACTCAAGAGACTCACCAACAAGCTCAATCCTTTCATGCCTGACAATCTCCACCTGCTCTCCCCGCCACACCACGCACATAATATCAGCATTATTTCGCAGTCTAGCTCTAATACCACTACATCTCTCATGCTCCCACTTATCACAGACACTGCACATGATGGAATTACTTCCCACGCCCTTGTGGCAAATCGCACATGGCCACTCTCCCTCTTACAGTACCGCCCCCAGCCCTATATATCATCACTTTTGTTTTATCTCCATTTGCTCTTAAGCTCATGTGTCCCATACCATCTCTCCACTTCGTAAATCTTTCCTCCGCCCCCCTTTCATTCTCTGCAATTATCATCAAATCATCAGCATACAACATCTCCCACGGGAGTCCACTTCTGAAGTCACGTGACAGGGCTTCAAGTACCATGATAAACAACATGAGGCCCAAGACTGACCCCTGATGCACACCAACATTCATGGAAAACACATCACTCAAATCTCCATTCACCCTTACCTGGGTGCGAACACCCACATACATGGCCATAGGCCCATAACCACCCTAACCAGCCACTCCTCCATCCCAAGCTCTCTCATTGCCCACTTCACCACCTCTCTAGGGACTCTGTCAAAGGCCTTTTCCAAATCAACAAAAACAAAGTACAGCTCCCTTTTCTTTCCAATATATTTATATGTGTATATTGCGGAGTTAAATCGGGGAAAGCCCCAGGAATTGATGGAGTGTGTGGTGAAATGCTGAAGCATGGGGGAGAGATAGTAGTAGAATGGATGTGGAAGATGTGTAGATTGGCCTGGGAGGAAGGTAGAGTCCCGGAGGATTGGAAGTCACGTATAATTATTCCCTTGTACAAAGGAAAAGGGGAAAAAGAAGTGTGTGGTAATCATAAGGGCATCTGTCTTCTTAGTATAATAGGAAAAGTGTATGGTAGGATACGTATTGACAGAGTTAGAGAAAGAACAGAGAAATTAGTTGGAGAAGAACAGGGAGGCTTTAGGAAGGGAAGAGGTTGTGTAGATCAGATATTCATTCTTAGATTTTTAGTGGAAAAGTTTCTAGAGAAGGGAAAGAAGTTGTATGCGGCTTTCATGGATTTGGAGAAAGCATATGACAGGGTGGATAGACAAGGATTGTGGAAAGTGTTAAGAATATATGGAGTAGATGGGAAGTTGTTGAATGCTGTGAAGAGTATGTACGATGGTGCGAAGGCTGCAGTGCGTGTGGATGGTGAACTAAGTGAATTTTTCTCTTTGAAATTTGGGTTGAAACAGGGATGTGTCATGTCTCTGTGGTTGTTCAATCTGTTCATGGATGGGGTAATAAAAGAGGTACAAGGTAAGGTAGTGGATGTTGAAGTGGCCCTGGTGAGAGAGGATAGTGTTTGGAAACTCCCTGTACTGTTGTTTTCAGATGATACTGTGTTGTTGAGTGAAGACCAAGGGGAACTGCAAGGCTTGGTGGATGAGTTTGGGAGAGTGTGTAAGAAACGGAATCTAAAGGTGAATGTAGGGAAGAGTAAAGTGATGGTCTTTGAGAGAGGTGAAGTCAGTGAATATACAGCGAGGTTGGATGGTGAGGAATTGGAAAATGTGAGTACATTTAAGTACTTGGGTAGTGTGATGAGTAAAGTTGGAGGTTTGGAGGGTGAAGTGCTTGAAAGGGTACAGTAGGGAAGAAAGGTTCCTGGTGCTTTGAAAGCAGTGATATGAAACAGGGAAGTGAGCATGGAAGTGAAAAAGTTACTACATGACAGTATTGTGATACCAACTCTAACGTACGGAAGTGAAGCTTGGACGTTGTTGGAAGGACACAAGTCAAGAGTGAGAGCAGTGGAAATGCGTTATTTAAGAGGAGCCTGTGGAGTCACATGGAGAGACAGGCTGACGAATTAGGACATAAAGGAGCGTTGTGGTGTGGATGTGGATGTGATAGGAAGCGTTATGAGGAACACACTGAGGTGGTTTGGCCATGTGGAGAGGATGGAGGGTGAAAGACTGACGAGGAGAGTGTATGTGAGTGAGGTGGAGGGGGGAAGAGGGAGGAGGAGGCCGAGGATGAGATGGAGGGATGGGGTGGAGAGGTATATGAGAGAGGGGTGTGTGAGTTGGGAACAGGGCAGTGAAATGGCGGGGGACAGGGCGACATGGAGGCGATTTGTTTGTGGCCACCCCAAACGAGATTGAGGCGTCTGGCAATAGATAGATAGATAGATATTTTCCTGAAGCTATCGAACAATGAATATAGCATCAGTTGTCCCTTTACCTGGCATAAACCTAAACTGCATCTCATCAATATTCACTCTTTCTCTAATCATACATTCTAGAACTCTCTCCATTACCTTCATTATTTGGTGTAAAAGCTTTATGCCTCCATAATTTCCTTTTTCCAGGCATCACCCTTCCCCTTGTACACATTTCTATGGAGGAAAAAAAAAATAAAAAGGGAAAGACCCAATCTGTGTGTGTATATTGCAGAGTGACGCAAATAATGCTTCACTAAACTCATGTGGCAGTATCTTATGTGTTGTAGGGATGGCTCAGTCTGCTAGTATGGGCGCGGATGATGGAATATGAGTATGAAATACATATGCGATGCAGGGTAGATACTGGTAACACTGAGTGATGATAAAGGATGTGAGAGTGATGATTATGGATATTATTGATGGATGTGAGAGTGAAGATAAAGGATGAGATTGATGATAAAGGATAATGATGATAAAAGATGTGAGTGACGATAATGCATGGTGATGATGGACGTGAGTGATGATAAAGGATGTGGGTGATGATGATGGATAGTGATGATGGATGTGAGTGATGATAAAAGATGTGAGTGATGATGATGGATAGTGATGATGGATGTGAGTGATGATAAAGGATGTGGGTGATGATAATGGATAGTGATGATGGATGTGAGTGATGATAAAAGATGTGAGTGATGATGATGGATAGTGATGATGGATGTGAGTGATGATAAAGGATGTGGGTGATGATAATGGATAGTGATGATGGATGTGAGTGATGATAAAGGATGTGGGTGATGATGGATAGTGATGATGGATGTGAGTGATGATAAAGGATGTGGGTGATGATAATGGCTGCTGATAAGAAAAGGAAGAACCACTACATCACCCACCTAAGGGCGCCGCCATAGACAGCTGCCACAAAGACCCCAGGAATGCCAGTGAGGTGACCCAGCTTCTGCATGACCAGGTAAGGGATCACCTGGTCGGGTTTCTGTATCCTGCCTGATGCCAAGGGATCGCAGCCTCTAAAGGCAGCATAGGCAACCAGGCCGGAGAAGTAGAACAGACCCCACAGCAGCCACACACCCACGGCAAAAGAGATGACCAACCTGTGGGGAAAAACACGTAAATCAAGGATTAAATGGTACCAGTAGGTACCTTTTAACAACAACACACCCACAGCAAAAGCGATGACCAACCTGTGGTAAAAACGTAAAAATTATTAGATGTACTAACAGAGAAGCGCAACAGACCCCACAACAGCCACACACCCACAGCAAGAGATGACCAACCTGTAGTAAAAACAAGAGACTTGTGAGGTCCATGTAAATTAAGCATTGGTGAGTGTATGTCAATGAAGTACCCTGTAGTGAGTTGAAGCACTGATCTTCTGAGCACTACAAATGATAGTTCGTGTTTAGTGTTGGGACGATACTTGGATTAAGCAGTGTTATGCTGGGCCAGTATTTGTACAGTTTATGTGAATTCTGTGTTTTCAGCCCTTACCTTGAGGATTTTTATATGCATATGAGGACTGCTATGAATTTTAACATAAATGAATCTGAGAGTTATATGTAGAAAGAAAGAGAGAGGTGAAAAGATTAGTAAGAGAAAGAAGAGAGTGGATGAGGAATTTGGAAGGAATTTGAGTGTAAAGTGGAGGGACTTTAAGAAAATGTTTTGGAAAGAGGTGAAAAGAGTAAGACAGGGTGGAAGTGAGGTTAGCAGGGAAGTGAAAGATAAAAATGGTAGATTACTAGTGGAGAAGGGAGAAAAAGTGAGCAGATGGAGAAAACACTTTAAGGAATTGTTGAACATAGAGGATGGAAGTAATGCGAGTATAAGTGGCTGGGGAATGGCTGGGAGAAGGAAGGAGGTGAGAAGACAGGAAGAAATCAGTAGGATAGAAGTTGTGGAAGTAATGAAGAAAGTTACATTGGGGAAAGCCCCAGGAATTGATGGAGTGTGTGGTGAAATGCTGAAGCATGGGGGAGAGATAGTAGTAGAATGGATGTGGAAAATGTGCAGCTTGGCCTGGGAGGAAGGTAGAGTCCCGGAGGATTGGAAGTCACGTATAATTATTCCCTTGTACAAAGGAAAAGGGGAAAAAGAAGTGTGTGGTAATCATAGGGGCATTTGTCTTCTTAGTATAATAGGAAAAGTGTATGGTAGGATACTTATTGACAGAGTTTGAGAAAGAACAGTGGAATTAGTTGGAGAAGAACAGGGAGGCTTTAGGAAGGGAAGAGGTTGTGTAGATCAGATATTCATTCTTAGATCTTTAGTGGAAAAGTTTCTAGAGAAGGGAAAGAAGTTGTATGCAGCTTTCACGGATTTGGGGAAAGCATATGACAGGGTGGATAGACAAGGATTGTAGAAAGTATTAAGAATATATGGAGTAGATGGAAAGTTGTTGAATGCTGTGAAGAGTATGTATGATGGTCCTAAGGCTGCAGTGTGTGTGGATGGTGAACTAAGTGAATTTTTCTCTTTGGAGGTTGGGTTGAAACAGGGATGTGTCATGTCGCCATGGTTGTTCAATCTGTTCATGGATGGGGTAATAAAAGAGGTACAAGGTAGGGTAATGGATGTTGGAGTGGCCCTGGTGAGAGAAGATAGTGTTTGGAAACTCCCTGTACTGTTGTTTGCAGATGATACTGTGTTGTTGAGTGAAGACGAAGGGGAGCTGCAAGGCTTGGTGGATGAGTTTGGGAGAGTGTGTAAGAAACGGAATCTAAAGATGAATGTAGGGAAGAGTAAGGTGATGGTCTTTGAGAGAGATGAAGTCAGTGAATGTACAGCGAGGTTGGATGGTGAGGAATTGGAAAATGTGAGTATGTTTAAGTACTTAGGTAGTGTGATGAGTAAGGATGGAGGTTTGGAGGGTGAAGTGCTTGAAAGGGTACTGCAGGGAAGAAAGGTTGCTAGTTCTTTGAAAGCAGTGATAAGAAACAGGGAAGTGAGCATGGAAGTGAAAAAGTTACTACATGACAGTATTGTGATACCAACTCTAACGTATGGAAGTGAAGCTTGGACGTTGTTGGAAGGACACCAGTCAAGAGTGAGAGCAGTGAAATGAGTTATTTAACAGGAGCACGTGGAGTCACATAGAGAGACAGGCTGACGAATGAGGATATAAATGAGCGTTGTGGTGTGGATGTGGATGTGATAGGAATTGTTATGAGGAACACACTGAGGTGGTTTGGCCATGTGGAGAGGATGGAGGGTGAAAGACTGACGAGGAGAGTGTATGTGAGTGAGGTGGAGGGGAGAAGAGGGAGGAGGGGGCCGAGGATGAGATGGAGGGATGGGGTGGAGAGGTATATGAGAGAGGGGTGTGTGAGTTGGGAGCATGGCAGTGAAATGGCGGTGGACAGGACGACGTGGAGGCGAATTGTTTGTGGCCACCCCAAACGGGATTAAGGCGTCTGGCAATAGATAGATAGATAGATGAATCTGAATACTTAAATATGCAATGTGTCCACACTCACTTGTCAATATGCAACTCCATGAGAATGTAGTGGGGTTACGCAGTTTTGTTGTGCCTGTATTCTCTACGGATATCCACACACCCTTCTTACCCTCAGCATATTCCCTTCATTCATTTGACTGTCTTGCATCCACTCTCGTCTCCCCTTTTACCCCACTGCCCGTTCAACATAGGCATCCCACCAAATTGAACCTTTCTTACTGCTTGCTACCCTTGCATTCCTAAACACACTCCATTCATCAGCTCCACACGTTTTCCTGATCCATTTGTTCCTAATTCACTGACTCTAACTCATCTTTTCCCTCAGTACTCACCTCACTGCTTTCACTATAAATTTCGCTTCTTGTCATTCCCGTTGTCCCCTTCCTCTCTATCCACCACGTTCCTCGCAGCGTTATCTTTTATACCACAGTCTTACGATCAATGAACTTCCACCATCACCTCTAACTGCTTTCGTATCTATAACACTTCTAAGCATCTTTCTAAAAATATTACAACCAGTTAGTCTCCCTTCAATAGAAATAGGAAGGTAGATAGACCGATGGATAGAGAGATGTAAACAAGGCCATCTAACCTTTGTGCCATAGCGAGGTTGCCGATGGAAGCAAATCTCTGGTAGCTGGGCTGGTGGATGCCAATGGCGTCCATGGTGAAGTAGAAGCCAAGCACGGTGGTCGACCAGAAGGTGTGGCGCACGAAAGGACTTGTGTTCATGCTAGGGCAGAAACAGGAGGCTGTAGTGTGGCCTGTTACTGTATGGTCATATATATTTTTCTCATTATTTCAGTGTCGTTGAATATTATAAAGCCGACTCTAACGTTAACTCTTACCTGTATGACTTTATGGTTATTTTTTTCTTTTACAATTTCAATCACGCTGAATATTATGAAGTTGACTCGAATAAATGAGTTTTATTATATGTGTGCGCAAAATGACAGTAGATTGTTTTTTATTGATTTTAAACGCACACCACATTATCTCCTCTCTCTCTCTCTCTCTCTCTCTCTCTCTCTCTCCACACACACACACACACACACACACACACACACACACACACACACACACACACACACACCAATGTTGCCAATTTAGCGGTTTTCCCGTTAAATCTGGAGGTTTTGTTTGTAGTCTAGCTGGTGAAATATTGATTTAGCGGCTGGCGGGAAATCTGGCGTGATTGCATACTCGTCTGACGGTTTCCTAGAGGGATGGGAAGGATATATTTGTCATGCAATCTCACAAATTCAACTAGTAGAATTAATGAACTTGTAATCAGTCTGCCTCCCACTCTTAAGCATGTATGTTACACTACTGCCTACGTTCATTTCACTTTTATTGGTTCATGTTCACGTCCGTTTCCTGTCAGTTCGGTCATACTGCGTTGGCGAGTCGGTTACTGTCCCAAGTGAGTCAGTTTACAGATTGTGACGGATGTACTGTTGCTTTCAGTATTCCAAGAACACATCTTCATTTATCGAGGTCTGGAAATCACATGAATTCTCATTTTAAATGCATTGGTGACCAAGTTCAGCACGTGATAATAAGTACTTCCCATGTTTAATTTTTCCATACAATTGGAATATCATGTTAGTAGCCAGGTCTCGATACTGACTGTGTCCCAGGAATTTTGAAGGCAATAGTACTTTTCAATGATTTTTTTCTTGCTGTAATCAAGTTAATTATAATCGAATTATTGAGACAGGCTTGTTCTGAGGGAACCGCAACTTATACAGGAAAAGTGTTGCAACGAACATAAATATGCTGTTCGTTGCAACACTGGTATTGCTTTTCCTGTATAATCGAATTATAAAACATTTAACTCTTGATTAGTTTCTCAAACAATGTGAATTATCGTTTTCTTAGTATGTTTTATATAATAGAGAACATTTTAAAATCTAGCGGGTTTTTGCCAAAATCTAGCTTTTGGGGGGGCCCAGTCTAGCGGGTTTTGAAATTCGGAGTTGGCAACACTGACACACACACACACACACACACACACACACACACACACACACAGAGTTTTGTGCATTACGGTTAAAATACAAACATTTCCCCTATCACAAGAATCAAACGGTACTCCCATTGCAGATTCTGGCGCTTTCCGTCATTTGGAATTTGCGCCGAAGTAACAGTGACTCACTTGAAGAACTCTATCCTGGAGCCCTGGTCAGCTATGGTCCAGACATTGACAAGACCAATTTCCTGGCAGCAGATGATGACCACGACCAGCACCCCGCCGAACATGACCAGCGTTTGCATCACATCAGTATACACCACGGCCCTCACACCACCCTGCAACCACACAGCCCCGTCGGTTAAGGAAGCTCCCTAACGCCTTTTCCCAAGCGATTTATTTTGCTTATTACATCTCACTGTCCTCTTTTGCGTTATGTAAATCCTTCAAACATAGCCATACTCTGCATAAATAACGTACAAAAGGATATTAACCAGCCACATCCAAAAATAAATCAGTAAGGAAGAGATGTTAGGGAGACTCCTTACCTAACGACAATACAGACTACATCTCCCTCTCACTTAACCCCTTCCTTACGCTGACGTCTTTTGTAGTTATTCTTGATAGCTACGAACGATTTTATTATTATTATTATTTTTTTACTTTTACTTTGGATAGAACGAAGGAATTAATGAAGGCTATATATAACCCCTCCAATTGAGAAGGAGAGAGAGAGAGAGAGATCACCTAACCTGCATATAATTCCGAAAAAATTGTTATACCGACACGAAAAATGAGTCCTCGGTTTGAAAGGGGTAATTTTTTTTTTTTTTTTTTGGCCTATCGACCACTGGGGCAAAGCCCCTGGTCAGTAAGGCCAGATATATATATATATATATACACACACACACACACACACTTCCGTGAATATATACAGACATACTTTCAATCGCACGTATATATATATATATATATATATATATATATATATATATATATATATATATATATATATATATATATATATATAATAATTTTTATTTTAATATTTTTTTTTTGCATTTTTATTTATTTTTTTTTTTATTTTTATATTTCTTGACCTTACATTATGAACAAAAATACCTAATCTAAAGAACCTGAAACTAATCACCTAACTGACAAATCACTAACCTATACTAAAAAGACAAATAACTAAACCTACACTAATGGTAGAAAGGCCTCGACCAAGAGAACACCATCGACTGCAGATATGTAATGCCTCTCTACATTACACACCTGCACTCATCACTTGGTGACTGTCAGTCGAGGCACAACCTAATGTAGGGGATATCAATATATGAAAGAGAACCAGACAAGTCAGGAACATTTTCATATACGTCAGCTGTCGGCCCTAACTAGTAACTTCAGGAACATTGTATAATGTATTTACATAATATGTACAAAAAGTGAAGAACCTCGCCCAACAGACCACCATCGACTGTAAGTGCCCAATACCTTTCTATATTGCACACTTGCACTCATCAGCTGGTGACTGTTAGTCGAGGAACGGGGTTTAATGTAGGGGACATCAATATTAGAAATAGGTCAGTGGGAGGAAGAACTATTTCAAATACGTCAACTGTCAACCCTAATTAATAGTACAATATATACATATTTACAGTTGATAACCATACCCATACAGTAAAAAAGTCACATCACTCTGATCAGTCTGGTCTCTCTCAAGAAAGCCATCAATTTATCAGTCATAACAAAGAACAGAGAAATTAGTTGGAGAAGAACAGGGAGGCTTTAGGAAGGGAAAAGGTTGTGTAGATCAGATATTCATTCTTAGATCTTTAGTGGAAAAGTTTCTAGAGAAGGGAAAGAAGTTGTATGCAGCTTTCATGGATTTGGAGAAAGCATATGACAGGGTGGATAGACAAGGATTGTGGAAAGTATTAAGAATATATGGAGTAGATGGGAAGTTGTTGAATGCTGTGAAGAGTATGTACGATGGTGCGAAGGCTGCAGTGCGTGTGGATGTTGAACTAATTGAATTTTTCTCTTTGAGAGTTGGGTTGAAACAGGGATGTGTCATGTCGCCATGGTTGTTCAATCTGTACATGGATGGGGGTAATAAAAGAGGTACAAGGTAGGGTAGTGGTTGTTGGAGTGGCCCTGGTGAGAGAGGATAATGTTTGGAAACTCCCTGTACTGTTGTTTGCAGATGATACTGTGTTGTTGAGTGAAGACGATGGGGAGCTACTTGGTGGATGAGTTTGGGAGAGTGTGTAAGAAACGGAATCTAAAGGTGAATGTAGGGAAGAGTAAAGTGATGGTCTTTGAGAGAGGTGAAGTCAGTGAATGTACAGCGAGGTTGGATGGTGAGGAATTGGAAAATGTGAGTACGTTTAAGTACTAGGGTAGTGTGATGAGTAAGGATGGAGGTTTGGAGGGTGAAGTGCTTGAAAGGGTACAGCAGGGAAGAAAGGTTGCTGGTTCTTTGAAAGCAGTGATAAGAAACAGGGAAGTACTCATGGAAGTGAAAAAGTTACTACATGACATTACTGTGATACCAACTCTAACGTATGGAAGTGAAGCTTGGACGTTGTTGGAAGGCCACAAGTCAAGAGTGAGAGCAGTGGAAATGAGTTATTTAAGAGGAACCTGTGGAGTTACATGGAGAGACAGGCTGACGAATGAGGATATAAAGGACCGTTGTGGTGTGGATGTGGATGTGATAGGAAGCGTTATGAGGAACACACTGAGGTGGTTTGGCCATGTGGAGAGGATGGAGGGTGAAGGACTGACAAAGAGAGTGCATGTGAGTGAGGTGGAGGGAGGAAGAGGGAGGGGGAGGCCGAGGATGAGATGGAGGAATGGGGTGGAGAGGTATATGAGAGAGGGGTGTGTGAGTTGGGAGCAGGGCAGTGAAATGGCGGGGGACATGGAGACTTGGAGGCGATTTGTTTGTGGCCACCCCAAACGGGATTGAGGCGTCTGGCAGTAGATAGATAGATAGAACAATGTCCCCATCACCCAGGATGGTGGAAAGGGTGAAGGGGACGTCTACTGCGCCGCAGTAATTTATAAGTGAAGCACGTTCAAGAATAAATCGCCGACAGCGCAGGATGATATAACTGATAGATAACACCGCATTACAGATGTCACAGTGTGGTGGGAAGCGTCTTTCCATATATGGTTTCATGTGAGTTAAAATAGTGGCATTGAGCTGTAGTCTCGCCAATACATTTTCTCCACGGCGACTGGGGTGGTTGGCAGTGTCCCAGTCGCCCAGGTGCGGCTTACAAGTTGGAATATTTAGTCTGGTCCACTGACCTTGCCACAGAAGATTTATTGATTTCTTTCTGAGAGAGAGATTCGACTGTAGAACACGAGGAACGTCCCAAGTCTCCTTGAGCTCTACAGCCGACTTTGCAAATAAGTCAGCCTGCTCATTACCGTAGATACGACAATGACCAGGCACCCAGATCAGCGTGAATGACTTGTTGCATGAATGCAACTTGTTAACGATGCGGCCCTGGATCTCGTGAGAGTCCGTAGTACAAGATGCAATTGCCTGAAGGGCTGATTTTGAATCCGAAAATATGACAAATGAGTCATGCCTAGAATTGAGAGCATAGTCTATGGCTCTGTCAATAACAAAAAGTTCGGAGGTAAACACAGATGTATGAGTCGGCAACCGATACCTAAGTGCACATTCAGTCGACCACACACTTGCACCCACACAGTCACTCGACTTGGAGCCGTTGGTGTACAATTGATGGGACCCCAAGTGACGAACGATGATGTTACGAAACAAGTGGTGGACCTCTGCCTCCGGCGCCTTGGCCTTTGGTGCAGGGAGCCATGATACATCCACTGTAAAGCCGGGTGGCTCCCAAGGCGCTATATTTTTAAACATCAACTTGTCACAGTCACTGAGGGCCACACCAAGCTCCTGAGTTAGTAAGTGGAGGCGAACAGCAAGTGGCCGACGCACCCCCCGCATAAGGTGGTGGTATTGACACGGGGGTACAGGCCACATTGCCAATATCACTTTTCCTCGATGTTCGTAGGCCATACGATAAGGCCAGGTGTTCACGGCGAATATGGAGGGGAGGCACATTTGCCTCCACTTCCATACGAGCTATGCAGGTACACCAGACGGCTCCAAGACACGTTCGCAAACACTTATTCTGCAACACATCCAATCCTTTCAACGTGGCATCGGATGCCGAGCCATACACCTGTGCGCCATAGTCTAGCTTCGATCGAATAAGGGACTTATACACCATTAATAAAGATTTTCTGTCGGCACCCTATGTGGTACCCGTTAGGTACTTGAGGACATTTACCAGTTTATCACAACGTGCAATCAAATTATTAACATGAATTTTGAAGTTCAAACAATGATCAAAATGTATTCCCAAAAACTTTACAGAATTTTGAAAAGGTACCACCTGATTATCTAAAGTTAAGCACAAATTAAGTATGTTACGAGTCGTAAAAACTACAGCGGCACACTTATGGATGGAAAACTTAAATCCCCACTGCAAGGCCCATTAGTGGACGGAGTCAAGGGCTGCTTGAATCAGCCCAGCCGAAAATTGTGCATTACGGGAAGAGTGCCATATTGCACAATCGTCAGCGTAGAGCAAGTATTTAAGATTTCTCAGGATGGGAGCTGATGACAGAATATCATTGATCATAATACTAAATAAAGTAGGACTATGCGCACTTCTCTGTGGCACCCCGTTTTCCTGGATAAATATATCCGATGTTACGTTACGGGGCAATTTGACAGAGAAAGTCCTGTCCCTTAGGAAATTTGAAATAAAAATAGGCAAATTTCCTCTTAAACCATAAGCATAGAGCTTCATTAGTATACCGTGTCACCATGTCATGTCATAGGCTTTATGGATGTCCAAGAACACCCCTATCATGAATTCTTTATTGGCAAATGCCTCTGAAATACAATGCTCCAAATTCATTAAATGATCTAGTGAACTTCTGTATTTACGGAAGCCACATTGTTGATCATTTAACAAATTCTTCGACTCTAAAACAAAAAGAAGCCTATTATTAACCATTCGTTCCATGACCTTACATAGACAAGAAGTCAACACAATAGGTCGAAATGAAGTGGGATTCATAAGACGACCAGCCTCTTTGGGTATCGGTATGACGTGCACAAAGTGCCATGAGTTTGGGAACGTTCGAGATGCCCAAATCTCATTGTACAATGCTAACATCTTAATCAGGTTGTCCTGATTAAGATGCTGGATCATACCGTACGTGATGGTGTCTGGTCCAGGGCTGGTGTCTTTACAGGATTTAAGGGCAAGGAGCAGTTCATCTAGCATAAACTCTTGATTGTATGGGGAGTCTACGTCTTCTGTGGCAAAGTCAGTTAACTGTAGCTCAGCCGTGTGTTTATGATGTTGAAAACGCGGATCATAATTGGCTGAGCTACTTATATGAGAAAAACTCTTGGCAAGGATGTTAGCAACGTCTACGGGCTCGTCATAGCTGGTGTTATTCACCTGCACGGTGGTCACAGGGAAGTATGGGCCTTTTTTATTTAATATTCTTATAGTGGACCAGACTTTACTTAATGGTGTTGTACGAGTCACCGTGGACACAAAGGACCGCCAGGAGTCACGTTTGGACCTTCTTATTATTCTCCTTGCCTCAGCCTGTGCCTGTTTGTATGCAATAAAATTTTCCTCAGTGGGCTGACTATCAAAAATCCTGTATCTCCTATTGCGTTTCCTTAATGCTTGTCGGCAATCCGGCGTCCACCAATGTGCTCTATGCTTTATGAACTGCAGAAGTCTTGGGAAGAGCAGCCTCAGCTGCGTGTAATATGGAAGTAGTTACATTTTCGACCTTAACATCTATGGTCTCCCCAGATATATCTAAATTGGCAATCCTTGAGAAAGATCCCCAATCTGCTTTCTTATAGTTAAATTTTGGAGGTGGAGGGTCCGAAATGATGTCACGTGTATAAGAAAGACAGATGGGTAAATGATCACTTCCCAAGGAGTCATCATAAGGGTCCCATGAGAAATCTTGATGTATACCAGGGGAGGCCAAAGATAAGTCAATGACCAAAAAGTTACCAGTACGATCATCTACATGAGTCGCTCTACCATCGTTCAGAAGACAGAGGTTGGACTGTAGTATTACATCAACTACTTGCTCCCCACGACCATCGATCCTCAAGCTACCCCATTGATAGTGATGGGCGTTAATTCCCAGGTAGATGTTCAACTAGTGAATTTAAAGCATCACTATCAATGGGGCCGTGTGGAGGACAGTACAGAGAGCAAATAGACAGATACTTGTTATTAAATTTTACTCTGCACATGACAGCTTCCATAGTAGAATTTAGAATCACTTCTGTTTGTGGATGTGATTTATGTGTATATGGCAACTCCGTGACTGTCACGAAATGGCGCGATTTTCTATCTAAATAAACTCGTGACATTGAACTTTGGTGGGAAACCCCGAATTCTAGTGTAATCCCAGTAAGTATCACTCAGTCAACCGCCATGTATTCACCCGATCGGGAGTGTTTTCAGAAAAATTTTCGCTGTTTCATAAGTGATCATCCTTGTGTGCGACATTAGCACTTCCACTGAGTGATTTGTTATGGGCATGTATCACTCGCATTAATTCTGTTAGCAAAAGCGCAGCCGACACTCGCCTCTCTCTCACAATTTGAACCAGTCAGTCTTAGAGCACCGTGGGACTAGGTTCATTGGCCCAGCTTGGAGCAGCATATGTACAGCGAGTTCCTGAATCCCCACCTAGCGTGAATCAGCAAGAGGTTCAGCGTGTGTGGCAGTGTCCTTCCTCAGCAATGGCGCCCAGTTCATTCCGCTTAGCCCACTCTCTGACCAGTATTTCTTTTCGTATTTTTCCTAGGTTTAAGAGTTTAACTTTTGAGTGAGTGAGTGAGTGTGTTCTCCTTATTTTTTAATTCATTTTGAAACATGGAGCGTAAATTTAACTCATTGTAATCAATAAATAAACAGTTCTTTTTCTTGAGCTTAATGTAATGTAAACTCGTGTTTTATTTCTCCACATTAAGCTTATTTCACTTATTGCTCCTAATTTGCATAAACGCTTTGCATTATTCATAACTGGTACTTAGGCTGGTCCTTTTTAACTTAAATCTGTTGTGCAACTTGGAGTTAATGCACCAGCAAGAACCTGCTTATCGTTCATAGCGTTAGTTTTTGATTGTCAGGGGTGGAGTCATTTTCTCGTGAGGCTAGCAGTACTAACACACAGCCCTTATGAGTAATTAGTCTCTGCGTGTACTGCTGAGAAAGTAAATAAATTCTCGTCCTTAGAGAATCAGCGAAGTAAGCCGGCATAAAGTAATTAGTACTTGATTTTCACAAGTCAGTTCATTGTCCTGTTCTCAAGTAACATTTTAAAGTTTCAAGTATTATTGAAACCCCCCTGGGGTAGGGGGTAGGGGGTTTCAAGAATACTCCCCCAGTATCCCTGCTTGTCGTACGAGGCGACTAAAAGGGTTGGTGGTGGGTTAGTGCCCCACCCCGGAAAAAGAACTACCTAAAAAAGCGAATAAAGCGCCTCGGACCCGGACGGACCATACGTTGATGACTAAGGAACGGACAAAGGACATTCTGAGGGTGGGAACATGGAATGTGAGAGGAGTGAATGATGAAGTGAAAGAGAGAGAGAGATTGTTCAGGTGCTTGAGGATGCAAAAGTGGATATATGTGGATTGACTGAAACTAAATGGGAGGGTGAAAGGGTGAGAGAATGGGAATATCGTGTAGGTATATGTGCGAGAGTCAGCGAGAATGAGAGGGCAAGAGAGGGAGTATGTCTGATGATAAGCAAGAAGTGGAAGGAGAATATAAGAGAGTATGGAACAGTGGGTGCAAGGATTGTATGGGTGAGGATGAAAGTAGGTATACATGCATGGGCGATTGTATGTGTGTATGCTCCAACAGAGGATCGAGTGGCAAGAGTGAAAGATGAGTTTTGGGCGAGAGTAGAAGCATGTATGGACAAGTTTGAGAGGAGCGAGAGAGTGCTGTTGATTGGCGACATGAATGGCAAAGTTGGGAATGTACGAGTGGATGGAGTGGTTGGTTAGTGGGGTGTGCCAGCTGAAGTAGATGGGAATGGTAGTGCTTTGGTGGACATCTGTGCTGGTAAGGGGTTGGCAACAGCCAACATCTACTTTCGTCATAAGATGATCCACCGATATACATGGAGAGTAATGAGGAGGATGGATGGTGAACTTGTTGAACGAAATGCAATGATAAACTACGTGTGTGTGGATGAGCGAATGAGAAGGCAAGTGTTGGATGCAAGAGTGTGGAGAGGGTGGGGGAATGGAGTCTCGGACCATCACTTAGTGATGGCCAAAGTAGAGCTGCAAAGAAAGTGGTTGAGGAGACGAAGGGGAAGACAGGAGGAAGCAGCTCCTGTGAGAAGCGTGGAGAAATTGCAAGATAGTGAGAAAATGACAGAGAATAAGAGCATAATGGAAGAAAGATTGGGAAGGTATGAGCTAGAGCAGACGGAAGGGGTGGAAGATGTATGTAAGATATTCACAGAAGACATAGGCGCAGCGTGTGAGGCGGTTTGTGGAGTGAGGAGGAGATGCAAGGGTGTGCAAGGGACAGCATGGTGGAATGATGAGGTGAAACGAGCTGTGGAACAAAAGAAGAAGGCATATGGTGAATGGTTGGCGAGTATAGGTAGGGGAGAAGATGAGAGAGAGAAGAGAGAGGCATATGTGAGCAGGAGAAGGGAGGTTAAGAGACTGGTGAAGGAGAGTAAGAAGAAAGTGGATGAAGAATTTGGGAGGAATCTGAGTGTGAAATGGAGGGAGAGTAAGAAATTGTTTTGGAAGGAGGTAAAGAAAGTAAGGCAGTGTGAAAGGGGAAATAGTAGGGGAGTGAAATATAGGAATAATAGATTGTTGGTGGAGAAGAGAGAGAAATTGAGGAGATGGAAGGAGCACTTTGAGAATTTGTTGAATGTAGAGAGTGAGAGCAGTGTGAGTATAAGTGGTTGGGGAATGACTGGGAGAAGAAGAGATGAGAGGAGGGAGGAAGAGATCAGTAGGTCGGAAGTAGTGGAAGCGATGAAGAAGATTAAGCTGGGAAAGGCCCCAGGAATTGGTGGAGTGTGTGGTGAAATGCTTAGGTATGGGGGTGAGATTGTTGTGGAGTGGATATGGAAGTTGTGTAGATTGGCTTGGGAAGAGGGAAGGGTTCCAGAGGACTGGAAATCAGGTACAATTGTTCCTCTGTACAAAGGAAAAGGGGAGAGAGAAGTATGTGGTAACCATAGGGGTATTTGCCTTCTTAGTGTGACTGGTAAAATATATGGTAGAATACTCATTGATAGGGTTAGGCATATGACAGAGGAGCTAGTTGGAGAAGAACAAGGGGGATTTAGGAAGGGAAAAGGGTGTGTAGATCAGATATTTGTTCTAAGATGTTTAGTCGAGAAGTATCTAGAGAAGGGAAGGAAAGTGTATGCTGCCTTCATGGACTTGGAGAAAGTTTATGACAGAATAGATAGGCAAGGTATGTGGAAGGTATTAAGAATATATGGAGTGGAGGGGAAATTGTTGAGTGGTGTGAAGAGTATGTACGAGGGAGCTAGGGTTATGGTGCGAGTGGATGGTAAGCTGAGTGAGTTCTTTGATCTCAATGTGGCACTGAAACAGGGGTGTGTGATGTCTCCATGGCTGTTTAATATATATATGGATGGGGTTGTAAAGGAGATGCAAGGTAGGGCAGTGGATGTGGGGCTGGCCCTAATGAATGAGGGTGAGATTTGGAAGCTTCCGGTGTTGCTGTTTGCTGATGATACAGTACTGTTGAGTGAAGATGAATGGGAGTTGCAAGGTTTGGTGAATGAATTTGGGACAGTGTGTAGGAGGAGGAAGCTGAAAGTTAATGTAAACAAAAGTAAAGTTATGGTGTTTGAGAGGAATGAAGTCACAGAGTGTGCAGTGAGGTTGGATGGTGAGGATATGGAGAATGTGAGTGCATTCAAGTACTTGGGTAGTGTGATGAGTAAGGATGGAACTTTGGGTGATGAAGTACGTGAAAGGGTACAGCAGGGAAGAAAGGTTGTTGGTACACTGAAAGCAGTGATGAGAAATAGGGAGGTGAGTATGGAAGTTAAGAAGTCACTGCATGATGGTATTGTGATCCCTACCCTGACGTATGGAAGTGAGGCGTGGACCTTGCAAGAGGGGAACAAGTCAAGAGTGAGAGCAGTGGAAATGAGTTACTTGAGAGGAGCATGTGGAGTGACGTTGAGGGACAGGTTGACGAATGAAGAAGTGAAGGAACGTTGTGGGGTAGATGTGGATGTGGTTGAAAAGATTAGGAGAAATACACTGAGGTGGTTTGGACATGTGGAGAGAATGGAGACTGAAAGATTGACTAAGAGGGTGTATGTAGGTGAGGTGGAGGGAGGGAGAGGGAGGGGTAGACCGAGGATGAGGTGGAGGGATGGAGTTGAGAGGTATGTGAGGGAGGGGGGGTGAGTTGGGGGTAGGTAGTCAAATGGTGGGTGACAGAGTGACTTGGAGGCGTTTTGTCTACAGCCACCCTTTGCGGGATTAGGGCGTCGGGCTATAGATAGATAGAAGTATTATTGAATATTATTCTTTAATATTGTATATTCTCAAAAACCCCGTGACATCTGGCGACCTCATTCCAGGATATTAACTCCTAGCTCTAAAGTTATTCACGAGACAATACTCACTCGCTCATACTTAGGGATTTATCATTAAAGTCTATAGGCACTATCTTATTGGTGATTATTGATTCAGTTCAATTAATTTTACATAATAGTTTTCATAGTCAGTTGTTTGTTTAATTATTTCTTTATCAGTTTAACTATATAAAACTGGTCACCACTAACCTGTGCCTATATTCTTTATTCTCGATTATTGGCATCTTTCTCTGCAAAATAGCAGTCAGTGCTTAGTCTCTATTTCACTTAGATTGACTTGGCATCATGTCTACCAGCGTCTATGTACATGAAGCTAAAGATATGGGGCTTACAGACGTCCTCTCTCGGTTTAATTACGAGCAGCAATGTGAGAATGATGCTCGCAAAGAGCGTCGAATTCAGCGTGAGGAACGCGAGAGAGAACGTGAACACGAGCAAAAACAACGCGAACTCGAGTTAGAACAACGAGAGAGAGAACGCGAACACGAGTGAGAACAGTGCGAGGAACGTGAGAGAGATCATCAACACAAGTTAGAACAACGCGAGAGAGAACGTCAACATGAGTTACAACAACATGAGAGAGAACGTGAATACGAGCGTGAACAATGAGAAAACGAACGTGCCGAGCGAGAAGCACGCGAAAAACATGAACTTGAAATGTTGAAGCTCAAGCGAGATTCCTTGGCTTCAGACACATCTGGTGCAGTTGGCCCAAGCTCCACGAGCGCTCTCCCTGCACATGTTCTGGCGACCCCACACATCAAGCGTCCCCCATACAAGGAAGGTGAGCGAATCGAGCCATTCATACCTCGTTTTGAAGACATGGCTCAACTTTACCAGCTGGATGAGGCAGCTAAGCGGCTTCAGTTTCTTAGCCTGTTTGAGGGCCCTGCCCTCGACATTCTCCATAGAATTCGTGGAGACAATCTCACGTATGAGATGATGAAGGCCGCACTCGTCAAAGCGTACGGTCTCACAGTTGATGACGCCAAGAGTCAGTTCATGAGGGCACATTTACAGGAAAAAGAGACTGCCATTCAGTTTCTTGACCGGCTTACTGCTTACTTAGATGAGTGGATGGAGAAAGATGAAAATCCTTCCACGCGTGAGGGGATAATTGACCTTATGCTGCGCACGCAGCTAGAAAAGTCATGGCCTACTGAGCTTATGGCTCAGCTTAAGATCTGCCAGGTAAGAGATGCCAGCCAACTGGTGGAGAAGGCTGATGCATTCTTCACTGCCTATGGGTACCAAACTCGCAAGCAGCATACCTGGAACAGGAAAGCTGATAAATCTGGGAAACCATTTCAGACTGAACCCCAGCAACAAGGCTGTTCTCAGAACAATGGCCAAGGTCCAAAATCGCAGAGGAAGGACCAGGGGCAAAACACTCAAAAGCCTGAGTGGAAGAGGTACAACAGGTACCCTAACCAGCAGCAGTATCAGCCACGCAACCCACCGTCGGGACTGTCCTTTTCAGCACCAGCTCGAGTGAATACGAGGCAGGAGGCGAACGCAGCCTTCATTCCTCAGCAGCAGCACGGTGGTCACGTCCCTACCAGTATGGGTACTCCCCCACAGTTCTCTAGTCCCACAGCGACAGTGAACACTCTGCCACAGGAGGTCAGTGTTCCATCTCCCCTGACAGTGAGTACAACCCCTCATGTATCTAATTCTCAGGGCACCATGTTTGCTGCATCATTTATTCAGCAGCCTAATCAGTGGCTAGCTGCTTCCTCCACAGGCCCTCCCACAGGTGATAGTGCTTTCCTTGTTCAGCCAGGGTTTGTGGGAGACATTCCTGTGAAGGTCTTGAGAGACAATGGTTCCTCAGGTTGCTCTGTCAGCCAGAGTCTAGTTCGGACCGAGGAGTACACAGGTCGACAGATCCAAGCTAACCTTATTGATGGATCAATGAGATTGTTCCCTGAAGCATGTATCCAGATGGCATCTCCATTTTACACTGGTACGACACTCACAGTTGTCATGCCAGAACCTTTGTTTGACCTTATCATAGGCAACATTCCCGGTGCCAAGGATAGTTGCACCGACGATGACGGTACTCAAATTTCGGCTACAGTAACACGAGCCATGGCTGAGGCTCCAAACTGTGTCACCCCGGTGACCACTGAATCGCCACAAGATCTGATGTGTAGCCAAGTTGTTGTTCAAGAACAACATTCTGACCCGACACTTGCTGCCATACAAAAGAAGCAAAAGGGTAGAGTGATAAAGTATTCACAGGGAAGTCAAGCCAAGTTCCTTCGCAAACAAGGATGGCTGTACCGTGAGTCGCGAACACCCCAGGGCGAGGTTCGACTGCAGTTTGTCGTCCCCGCAAAGTACCGCCAAGCAGTGTTAGAATGGGGTCATTGTTCAGTCTCAGGAGGTCACATGGGCAAAAGGAAAACCCAGGACCGTATCCATGCTGACTTTTTCTGGCCAGGGATGGGACGAGAGATAGATAGTTTTGTGCGTTCTTGCAATGTGTGTCCATGTACCACTAATCAGGGACATGTCCTTCCTGTGTCGGATGAAACCACACCCGTAACCTCTGAGTCAGTTGAGAGACAGGGCAGTGGTGAAATGGGTGCAGACCTGACGGCTCGCCCGTTGGTCCCACAGGACACATCATGTCCAGGGCCTGTACATACATATGTACCGTAAGTTAAGAGGGAAGTTCGAGAACCCCGTAGAGACAGTCTGAGGCTGTGTATGAATTACCTTGTGGAACGTCTCGGGCTGTGGGCCTCTCAGAGGATTCCCGAAGAATGCACATTATCCACATGAGTGTTCACACTTATGGTGGGTGTTAAAATGTGACCTGCCCAAGACTGAGTAGGGATTCTCAGCTTCCTGTCATTAATTGTAAGTGTAATGTTAGTTTAACCAGTAAACTGGGTTCCATTAGCGAATTGCAGCGTTTGATGTCCTGCACAGACGCCCAGTCTTTTTGCTCTTGACCACGTTCCCTGGTTAATTTGGCAAATTGCAGCATTTGATGTCCTGCACAAAAGCCCAGTCTTTTCGCTAATTAAGTTTAGGGTTTAACCAGTAAACTGGGTCAGCGTTTGATGTCCTGCAGAGACGCCTTGACTACGTTTCCTGGTTAATAATGTAAATAGTGTACTTTTTGTAACATAAGTACTGATTGCTAGGCTGAGAGAGAGAAATGACACTTTTGATGCTCCACCTTGATTACTTTCGCAGGTGTAGCTGGCGTGTGCACCATTGCCGTGCAGAACAGCTGATCGTCCCTGATGCATGCTGCTGCCTCTTCTCTTCTGCCTCGTCGTCATCATTTACCATTGATTTGTATTACATGATTTTACACATAGGTACAGTTACACCACAACTGTCACACCTACACTGTGTATTACATACATCATGCTACATAACAATTAGTTGTTAATGTAAATGTAGCGAATTTTTCACTTAGTTTTACCTGAGTACAGGATTTTTCACCATCGTCATGCAGTTTTTTCCTCAAGCTTGCTTCTATTAACGTAAATACGAGTTTTTTGTTTTCGCTCACTGGCGACTATGACTTTCTCCTATGGCAGGATAGCACACACACACCACAGTGTGAATCTTGTGTGACTGAGTTAGGATTTATATGTATGTATATATCGTAAAATTTTTTGTAGAAAAAATTTTGATTTTTGATGGGGCGTAATGTCACGAATTGGCGCGATTTTCTATCTAAATAAACTCGTGACATTGAACTTTGGTGGGAAACTGCGAATTCCAGTGGAATCTCAGTATCACTCAGTCAACCGCCACGTATTCACCCGATCGGGAGTGTTTTCGGAACAATTTTTCGCTGTTTCATAAGTGATCGTCCTTGCGTGCGACATTAGCGCTTTCGCTGAGTGATTTGTTATGGGCATGTATCGCTCGCATTAATTCCATTAGCAAGAGCGTGGCCAACACTCACCTCTCTCTCACAATTTGAACCAGTCAGACTTAGAGCGCCATGGGACTAGGTTCGTTGGCCCAGCTTGGAGCAGCGTGTGTACAGCGAGTTCCTGAATCCCCACCTAGTGTGAATCGGTGAGAGGTTCAGCGTGTGTGGCAGTGTCCTTCCTCAGCAACGACGCCCAGTTCATTCTGCTTAGCCCACTCTCTGACCAGTATTTCTTTTCGTATTTTTCCTAGGTTTAAGAGTTTAACTTTTGAGTGAGCGAGTGAGTGTGTTCTCCTTATTTTTTAATTCATTATGAAACATGTAACGTAAATTTAACTCATTATAATCAATAAATTAACAGTTCTTTTTCTTGAGCTTAATGTAATGTAAACTCGTGTTTTATTTCTCCACATTAACCCCTTAAACGCGGATCGTCGCGTTTGCGACGCTCGGCCAAAAGGACATGACGGCGGGTTGTTGCGTTTGCGATTCTAGTAAATTTTGAATAACCGCGGGCAAGCAGGCTCCAGCTGGTATTGTCTATCAGTACCACCACCCTCTAGCTACATCTAGCATACTTTACCTTTGTACTACTGACCTCAGTTGTTGCCAAATATCGCGTTTTCCCCCCGTTCCCCCCCCCCCACCACGGCCCGGCCAGCCTGGCTGTGATACATGGCAGCGCTCTGAGTGCTCAGAACTGTACATCTGCGCTCTCCTCTCACAAGCAGTTTATGCTACTAGGAAACGCTTGTTTCCCCAGTTGTAACACTAGCTTTTTTTCTCACGGTTTGCCCCTGTTTAGCGTCAGTTTACTGCAGGCTTTCAAAGTGACATTATGGCGAGTTCTAGCTCTTCCCAGTCAGTGCAAGCGGCCGACAGGAACGAGAATAAAGTGGCGGACGTAAGGCAGAATAAAAAGCGTGCCGCGGTGCTCTTTTGGGAAGTAATATGATTGAAAATAATGTAGTATACATGTTTTTAGCTGTGAAAATGGAAATGTTTGTTGAGTGACGGGAAGACCGTCACCACAGTGCATGTCGGCCGTACTCTCCGTTGATTTTAGCCTTATTTTCAGTGCTTATTGTACAAATACGGATTCCTAACTACCTTTACGTTGTAGTATAAAGTTTACTGTGACAGAATGAGGCTGTGGTAGAGGGGAAACCGGGTTGCTGGAGGTGTGAAAGTGAAAATTTGGTTACCCAACTTTGCAAGTCTCCACAAGTCCTTGGGTAGTCCATGAAGGCTCAACACCTGTCTCTGGAGAAAGCTGAATGTAAGTACTATCTGCCATATCAAGTATAATGTTCTAGGGTTAATCTCTGATTTTTGGCGAATATTTTCCTACAGATACTCAGACAGCGATACAACCCCGCCACTCGGGGGGGAAACGACTGTACACAGCCACGTTTAAGGGGTTAAGCTTATTTCACTTATCGCTCCTAATTTGCATAAACCCTTTGCATTATTCATAACTGGTACTTAGGCCAGTTCTTTTTATTAACTTAAATCCGTTGTGTAACTTGGAGTTAATGCACCAGCAAGAACCTGCTTATCGTTCATAGCATTAGTTATTGATTGTCAGGGGTGGAGTCACTTTCTCGTGAGGCTAGCAGTACTAACAAACAGCCTTTGTGAGTAATTAGTCTTTGCTGTGTACTGCTGAGAAAGTAAATAAATTCTCGTCCTTAGAGAATCGGCGAAGTAAGCCGGCATAAAGTAATTATTACTTGATTTTCACAAGTCAGTTCATTGTCCTGTTCTCAAGTAACATTTTAAAGTACCAAGTATTATTGAATATTATTCTTTAATATTGTATATTCTCAAAAACCCCGTGACAGTGACCTTCATATCTTCTATATGAGTGATAGTGTTTGAACTGTGGAGGATCAGGATGATCCTCTAGGCGTGTCTCCTGTAAACAAACAACGTCTGGCCTGTGTATTGACAGCAAGATTGCTATATTTGGTAACTTATTCCCAATACCTCTACAGTTCCACTGTAATATAGTGAATGCAGCGGTTTAAGATTTACGTGGGGGGCCAGTGTGCTTAGACTTTTTTTGCCACCCGCCAGAAGGCGAGCGACTACCGGCGGACCTATCCCAGTGCTTGCTTACGGAAACCTCCATATTTTCATCAATAACGAGGTTCCCAGATTTCACCGAGGAAGAGCTACACTTTCTCTTCCTCACTGGGCTAGGAGCAGGAAGAACGTGAGGTCGTGACTTAGTAACGGTGGTCATATTATTACAAGAGTTGTCAGGCTTCGTTTTAGGCTTGACTGACTGAGAAGCAGCAGCAGCCTGAGAGTAGGAAATTCTAACAGGGGTATCAGGTTGAGAGGTGGATTGGACAGGAGGCTGAGATGAAGAGGTAGAATGTGTAGCAAGAGGAGCCGGTTCAGGGTCAGTCTGTGTTGCAGCAGAGCACATCATGTGACGAGACATCACCGCCGAAGCATAGGACCTATTCGGCGTAGGAGTTGCATGCAACTCCTTCACCTTTTTCCTTGCTTCATAGTAGGAGACACCCTCAGTCGCCTTCACTGTGCAGACCTCTTTCTCCTCCTTCCACTTGGGACAATCCCTAGAGAAAGTGGAGTGAGCACCCTTACAGTGAAAGCAACAGATAGTCTCTGATGTGCATTGCTCAGCATCGTGACCCTGTGTTGCACATTTGCCACACACTGACTGTGAAGCCCGACAATTCTTAGCAACGTGCCCATATAATTGACACTTCATGCAACGGAGTGGGTTGGGGATATAAGGTCTGATATTAACAATTTCATAGCCAACTTTGACATGTGCTGGGAGTGAAACTTTGCCGAAAGTCAAAACAATGGTGGCCGTCTTCGTCCTCATGCCTTCGGAAAATCTAGTGATGAATCTGGCATCGATGACATCTTGCTGAGCAGGTTCATCTATGATCTCTTCCTCACTCATCACCATAAGATCCCTGCAAGTGATAACCCCCTTGCAGGAATACATGGAAGTTGGGATCTTGGTTTCGACATCATAGCAATGAAAATTACGGAGCTACAGCAAGTCTTTAACTTGGGAGGAATTACTAGTCTTGACAAGGAGGTCTCCATTAGCAAGTTTTTTTACTTATTCCACCTCCCCAGCACAGCCATCAATAACCTTCTTGATCATGGAGGGATTGAGATTGCTCAAGGGAGTGGAACCTAGAGCATGAACAATCACAAACTCTGCATTTTTTACATTTATGTCCAGAGGCTGACGAGTCTGGGGCCATTCTGTCTGGGGGCTGTCAGTCCGTTGATCAGTCAGGGGTTGGTCAGGACCACCTCCCCCCCTGAAGGGGGGGGAGGCAGTAGGGGCATCCATCATAGTACCACTTCCCTCTAACGGGGGAAATGGGAAGGTGAGAAAACGAGCAGAGGACAATCACCCTGGGACCAAACACCTAATTCTGAGGTTGCCCTCTCAAACCACTACAGGGAGGCCCGACCGTGTCAGTTCACGCCCCAGAGCGATCAGTGGGGGGGACCCTCTGTGGGCGATAAGCAAAGGCAAACTCAGGAAAAGATACAAACACCTACTGTATCTCTAACAGGGAGGGGAGGAAAATGAGTACTAACTAACCTAACTTTATTTAAAAAACGTCCTAGTGGCGGAGAAAAAACAAAAACTAATGCCGGTGAGGCAGCCCTATGCTAGAGGAGAGCCAGAAAAACACGTCCGAACTCCCCACCACCATGCATCAAAGTCCTAGGCGTAACAGCTACACTCATTTTCACCCATCCTATTTCCCTTTTGTATTTCATGTTACCGAATCATTTTCAAGCAAGGAGCATTAAGTGAAGGTCAAGGTGCTTTCCAAGTCGCTCTCTGTGCTGACAAAACTTATATAATTAGCCTATTATACATTTTTTCATTTTTTTTTCTATGTAGGCAAAATGACAATGTTTGATTTCTGGATTACATAAGAGAATGAGATAAGGCTCCAGTATTCTTTCCAGTGTTAATAATATAGGACTAGAGTTTGAATATCTCTCAAAGGGTGAATGATTCTTGTTGATGGTTCTCCAGTTCACAGAAGCAGTAGAAGTAGTTTCAGTAAGAAACCTGACCTGACATGGGCTAATCTAAATGGGAAAGAATGTGAAGGACCCACGGAGATCTGCATGACCTAAAGGAGACTAAGTAGACAAATGAACTTAAATGAGCATGACCTTCATAAGCTAACTTCACATAACAAGGCCAAATGGATGAGACAGGCCCACCTGCACTGATAAACCTGACTGAATTTAATTTGCATGACCCCAATTGAACCGAATTTAGGTGAATGGAATGGGGTGGACCAAAAATAGATGGATCTGATATTTGAATTGCCCTAATCTGATCGATGGGTACAGCCATATTTGCACCAAACATGTGATCGACGGGAGGACCTAAGGCTCAGGGTCCGTCCAACGCTCAGACTCGGACACTGAAGCAGACCTAACCCAGTGCTTCGTTTCATCTCGTCGATCACATGTTTCGAGCAAGTGTGGCCGTACACTGAGACTGCCTGACTGGTTCCCTCCTTGCAACTCACCACAGAGATGTAAAAGGTGCACACGAGCCCCATAAGCACGATGGAACCAAGAACAGAGAGATTGGTGACGGTGGAGAGAGCCAGGGAGGGCGCGTAAAGAAACACCCCCATATACATGAACATTGCAGTGAGCTGACACGTGGTTCCAAGGAGACGCACTGCCCTCGACTTGAACCGCAACTCCAGGTACTGTGACACAGAAAAAAGGCATGAGCTTTATAAAGTGGATTGAGGTATTTTATTATCATTATTATTATTATTATTAGTAGTAGTAGTAGTAGTAGTAGTAGTAATAGTAGTAGTAGTAGTAGTAGTATTCGTGGTGGTGATGGTGGTGGTGGTGGTAGAGGTGGTGATATCATTATTATTATTATTATTATTATCATTATCTGCAGTAGGTTGGGGCACTCACTATCCACTCACTTGTAGTGCTGCTCTCAGGTATCTGCCCATTCCTCTCTTGCATCCTTCTTTCCTTCCTTCCTCTTCTGTCTTTCTTTCCTTCATTCTTTCCTCGTGCTTCTGCCTACGGGTGACTTTACACTCCTTCTTCTATCTTTCATTCCTTCATTCTTTCCTCTTCCTTCTGCCTGTGGGTGACTACACTGAGCGACAAGCCAAATGGTTTCCTGTACACCAGGAAACAATTTACTATGCTGGGTGGTAACCATATAACCAGATTTTGGTGTCTGGTGGTTTAATGAGTAATTACGGTGCTCCAATCGGATTGAGCCGGTGAAGGTTTATATCCAAGGGTTGGTTGGGGTATATTGCTCACATAATGCCACTCAGGGATGAGTGAGGCTGGTCACTCTCATCTTAAATGCTAGGACCAACTTACCTAGTCCCGGGCTCATATGCTCCTCATGGGGCATGTAGGATTGGATGATGATGATATTATTATTATTATTATTATTATGCTAGATGTTTAAGGGTCAGCTTCCTGTCCCTTGAACGCCTAGTATGCTGCTGGGTTCTCTTTCTAGACCGGAGCTTAGACAAATAAGAGAGAGGCAGGACAAAAATTCAAGGCAAGAACCTTACACGTGTATTGACTAATGCTATACGTGGAACAGGTAGATGTCACAACAACAGGAATCTGGGTAATTATAAGTCAAGTACTAGTATCGCAGTATCGCACAGGATACTATTTAGACAATAGTTCAGGATAGCATGTGAATGGCACACTAAAAAGTGTTTGTAGTATTTTGGGCAGTGGAATAGATCACTGTCACTTGGAGGGAAATATAAACTGTATTTAAGCTGGGCAATTATACCACTGGTCTTGCAGTGCAGAGGAATTACACTATGAAAGCCGAGTCTCATGTTCACTGAGATCACTGCACTCTTATTAGATCTTTCTTCTTACTCTCACTATGTCACTGTTTGCCCAAATCATAATTATCACACATTACTAGACCTTGGATTTATGTATCCTTGGATGATACACTGCCCGATATTCCAGTCACTATTACACTGTCACTGCACTCTTCACTGTCACTCACTGTTGGTGGGGCGGCGGCGTGGTTAGTGGGGGGCTGCAGGAGGACTCACAGCCCGACTTGTGATAGGGGCTGAGTCCCGCCTGAGGCTTTTGTGCCCAGCGCCCACAGGATCACTTGTAGGGACATCCTCGTCCAAGGCTGTGGGAAGGAAAGGGCCCTGCACTGTCAGGGCTGGGAGTTGGAATGCAGCCCTCAGGGCTGGTGCCAAATAGCCTCCTGAAGCACTCACTTAGGCGCTGGATGGAGGACGAGGGTTGTCTGCATTGGGGTGGGGAGAGGCCTCGCCTGGGGGTCCTCGGGGCAGCCTCGGGGGCCCGGTGGCTGTGGTCTCCTGCAGTCGGGGGCGCCGTCAAGAGTGAGCCGTAGCATTGGTCATCATTGGAGTCCATCAGGTAGGGTCCCTCTGGAGCCGGCTGGGTGGAGTACAACCCTGGGGATAGCACAGGGCCTCTCCATAGGTCCTCGGGACTGGGACCCTCCTCCTGGAGGATGTCACGTCATGGGGGTGTGGCAGCACCTGACGGAGGAACGGCTGCTGGCCATCTGAAGAAGGGGTGAGCGGCTGCAGGCCGCCTCAAAAAGGGCGTGGCTACCAGCCATCACTGGGGTGCTGCCTGGAGGTAGAGTAATAGCTCCACCCCGATCCTGTCGAGGATCAGCTCGCCCGCAAGGTAGTCTCCTTTTCCCACTATGGTGGCAACGAGCGAGTTCTGGGTCATAGGGGTGCGTGGCCCAGGCGGACTTATGTCCCTGTCACCCGGGGTCTGGTTGCACTCTGTCTGCGCCACCGTAGGCTCCTCCCGGGGGTGCTGTGTTGCCCATTGTCACTATTCCTGGCATTTTACCACCGTCGTCAGGGAAAAAGTCACATCCCTGTGACTGGAGGTGATAGACTTTGGTGTTGTTGGTGTGGTGCACGGGTTGGAGATGTTGAAGGAGGGCATTCCATGCTGTGGTGGCTGGGTTGTTGTCCATCTGGGTGTCGCAGGTGACGAAAAGGGTGGACGTGTTGATGGTGGTGTGGAGGAGTCTCAGGAGGTGGGAGGGGCCTCGGACATGATGTTTGTGTCCATAGGACGGTCCCCGTATGGCTCGTAGGATACTCATGTTGCCAGGTCTTGTCTCCAGTACAGAGCTGTGTTGAATGCTGGAGATCGCCGGGGAGCGTGGAGTTTTATGATGGGGCAATGCGGCGTGATGTCTCTGGGGAGTGGTGGTAGCCAGGATTTCGGCTTGGTGTAGCAGGACTGTGGTGGAACTCGTGTTAGGAGGGGGAGTGTGGTTTTGTGGTGAGGTGGGTGGTGTATGGGTGGGGGTGTATCGGGTGGGTGGTCGGTAAAGGTGGCTGGAGCGTGTGATGGTGGTCTTTAACCCCTTAACCGCGGGGCGTCACTTTCGTGATGCTTGGGAGCAAGGGATCATACCGCGGGGCGTCGCTTTTGTGATTCTGTGTTATTTTGAATTCACCCGGGCTTCCAAGTGGGGGCTTGTATCATCTGTCGGTACTGCCAATGTCCAACACTAGTCAGCACTCCTAATCTCATCTGTACTCCCATCCATTGTTGACAATTTAGCCATTTCTCCCCGTTCTTGACTCCTCTCCCTACCCCCCCTCCATTACCCTATCCTCTCGCCTGCCCGGCTGTGCTACGCTAAGTAAATCTTCCCTGGAATTTTTCACTGATTTCATCCATTGAAATAAGCCCTATGCCCTATTCTTATACCAAATAATATATACAAGAAAGAAATAAGGTAAGTGAGAGTGCCATACATCTGGAATTGGCTAATTATCACCTGACAACACCTCACGTGCACTCGTTCGCTAATTTTTGCTGTTTTTTTCCCCTTGAAATATGCCATATAATCTATTTTCGTAATAAATATACATATAAGGAGGGAAGGGAGAAGCCTAAGTGATATTTACATTCACCTGGAACTACCTAATTTATAATGTATTGTCTAGATTTCCTGCCAATCATTTCAGTGAAATACATAGCTGTTTCAAGAGCTACGTTGGTAGTACTGAATATCCCCTAAGTAGGCCTCTACCCAGGCCGGCCCTCCCTTATCAATTCTCTCTTATCTTCCGAAGAGGAGGTACGCCTGTTCCTCTTGCTGACTTCAGGGCCTTTTTTCAACCCCATGCAAAGGGCCCTGTGACCTTTACCCCCTACTAAACCTCGTGTGGAAAGAGGTAAAGGGCTGACAATTGATAAGAGAGTGACTACGATCTTTCTATTGAGTAAAACAGTGCAAGTGGAATTGTAAATAATGTGTAAACAGCAAGTGAAAGTAATGAATGTAAATATACGTGAACAATGGAAAATAGTTTTATAAGTTACTTCAAGTGACAGTGCATAACACAGTATAAATAAAATAGAAATGTAAATAACGTAAATAAAATAGAGGACGTAAATAGAAATGTAAATGAGTAGTATTATAAGAATACGAGTATATACCCTAGGAGTAATGAAAGTGAAAGTTTCACTCTAGCATGTATGAATGCTATGAGTTATGAGAGTGAAGATGAAAGTGACATTCACTCTCAATGCTAGTATACAGGACGAGAAAGTGAATGCTACGTATTTTACTGAAAGAAATTGAATCCCTACAGTGACAATAAACTAATACTACTGAAGGAAACTTATGGATAAAGACTGTAGATATATATAAGTGTTATATAGTAATAGAAATATAAAGTGTGAGGGGTTTTATGAATAATAAATGACAGAGTACCAAGAGCGAACTAGCGCAAGTGCGGCAGTCAGACGCGCTCATAGTTTTCATTGCTTTCACAGTGTTTTTTTTTTGGAGTATGGATCCCAAATTACTTGAAAATCATAGAGTAATGTTTATAGTGTTAATAGCTGGCTGTGGTAATCATATTACGGGTTGTCGGGAAGTGTAAAGTGGAGACTTCGTTACCCAACTTCAGAGGTCTCCACAAGTCCTACGGTAACGGACGAAGGCTCAACAAACATTCCAGGAGAAAGCTGAAGGTATGTGCCAGAAGCATATACAATTTTAATATTCTAGGACTAATAACTGATTTTTGGCAAATATTTTTTGAGAGTCTGTCGGAGCCAGAATAACCGCGCGGCACACGCAAAACATTGGTAAACATGCCCGCGGTGTAGGGGTTAAGGTGGGTGTGGGTGGCGAGTGGGCAGTGTGGTAGAGTTGAGGGTGGTGGGGAGGTGGGTGGGGTGTGTGGGGGCAGCAGTGCAGTGGTGGTGCTGGAAGTGGTGATGGGCAGTGGGCAGGGTGAACTGTGGGCAGGTGGAGGAGAGGTTGGTCCATGGATGGGACACGTGGAGATGGGCATGGGGGATTGGGAGGCAGGTGGGGTGCGTGGGGGTGGATAGGTGGCGATGGGGCTGGGGGTGGTGGTGGGTGGTGGGTGGGATTGAGTGAAGTCTGAGTGGGTGGAGGAGTGGTTGATGCGTGGGCAGAGCACACGGTGGTGGGCGTGGGGGATGGAGAGGGTGGCGGGGAGGGGGTGGGGGAGAGATTTGAGCTGGGTGGTTTTGGTGTGTTCTCAGGTGAGGTGTAATGCGGCATTCCAGGGGATGGGGTGGGAGGAGACGGGGAGGGGAAGCAGGTAGAGAAGGTGAGGGTGAGATGTGGCAGTCATAGGAGTTAGTGGAAGGGTTGGCAGTGGTGGCTGGCAGTGGGGAAGGTGGTGTTGGGGTTGGGGAGGTGGTGGTGGGTCTTGCAGGCAGGCGTGAAAGGTGGCCATAGCGATTGATGGCGGGTTTTAGGGTGGGAGTGGGTGGTAAGGTGGGTGTGCGCCCCTTTGGTGCTTTGGCTGCGTGTGGCGTGGTGGAGGAGGTGGTGCGCCAGGGTGGGGTAGTTTCGGGCGGCGCTCCGATGATGGGCGTGGGTGAGGCGGTGGGGCTTGAAGTGGGTGGTGAGTGGGGGTGAGAGGGTGCTCTGGTACTGGAGGTGGGCAGCGGTGGTGAGGTGGCAGGTGAGGTGGCGTTAAGTGTGGAGGGTGAAGGGGCTGGAGGAGAGGAGGTGGGAGGCTGGCTGTGGAAAAGAATTTTTGGCGGTGGTGAGGCGGCGGGTGTGATAGTGTGAGGTGCAGGTGGTGAGCTGAGGTGTGGGGTTTGGCGAGTAGTGAGGCATCTGGTGAGGTTATTGGTGATGAGCTGGGGGTCCATGGGGATGGTGAGGTTGGCGGTGGGGTAGGGGAGGTGACTGAGAAAAAGGAGGTGGGCGAGGGTAGGTTAGAGAGAGAGGATAGTAAAAGAGAAGAGATAGAGGGAAGAGAGCAAAAGGAAACGTGCCATTTCCCCCTGTCGTAGGCTGGGGGGAGGGGTGTGAGGTGGCCCCCGTTAGTATAAGGGGGTATGGGGGCAGAGGGGGGATGCCTTCTGTGCATTTTTCTTCAGGTCTTGCTTCCCTTGGGCTCGGGGCAATTGGCATATAGTGGGGCGGCTTGTAGGCATTCTTGGGTCGTTCTGCTGTTCCGGGCAGCTTTTAGCTGCTTGCGAATGTCGTGAATGGGGCATTCGTGGCTGCAAGCAGTAAATTCCCACGGGTCATTCGCGATGATGTTCGTGGGAAACTGATTGACTGCGTCGATGTGCTTAGGGGTGGAGTGGATGGCTAGACGGCACCTCGTTACTTGGATATCTTTATCCAGGTCTCCCGTAGGGTCATGTATTATAAAATGTTTTTTGATGAAACTGGGGAGGATCCTGATAAGTGTGTTAAACATGAGCTGTTCCCGGGTTTCATCATCCACCTCAGGTTAGGTGGCAGTTACCAGGCATCTGGCCTGGATTAGAGTGTCATCCAAATTGCCATCATATGTCAGGCTCTCCAACTGGGATAGTGCCACTACTTTTCCTGATGAGGGTGTGATGGCTTGGATCACGAGCTTTGTGAAGTTTTGCCATGTGAGCCCGGGGACGATTTCTGGCGTGATATTTGCTGCCACTTTGCCCAGTAGTGGGAGTGTTACTGATATTTTTTGTTTGTCATCCTCAAACCCAATATCTAGCAATGGCTTAATAATCGCCAGATACATGTGGACATCGTACTGTTCTGGGTCAAATTTAGGCAGTTGCACATAAGTTTTGGTTGCCATTTTGCCGGTATTTCCTGAATGCCTCTCTCGTATGCCCGGGTCAGGAACCACCCCTGTGCACCAGTGTTATGCTAGGTGTTTAAGGGTAAGCTTCCCATCCCTTGAATGCCTAATGTGCAGCTGGGTTCTCTTTCTAGACCGGAGCTTAGACAAACAAGAGACAGGACACAAAAACTCAAGGCAACAACCTTATGTGTGTATTGACTAATTCTATATGTGGAACAGATAGATGTCACAACAATAGGAATCTGGGTAATTATAAGTCATGTACTAGTATCGTTGTATCGCATAGGATACTATTTAGACAATAGTACAGGATAGCATGTGAATGGCACACTAAATAGTGTTTGTAGTATTTTGGGCAGGGGAATACTGTAGATCACTGTCACTTGGAGGGAAATATAAACTGTATTTAGGCTGGGCAATTATGCCACTGGTCTTGAAGAGCAGAGGAATTACATTATGAAGGCCGAGTCTCATGTTCACTGAAATCACTGCACTCTTATTAGATCTTTCTTCTTACTCTCACTATGTCACTGTTTGGCTAAATCATAATTATCACACATTACTAGGCCTTGGACTTATGTTCCCTTGGGTGATACTCTGCCCGATAATCCAGTCACTATTACTTTGTCACTGCACTCTTCACTGTCACTCACTTTTGGTGGGGCAGCAGAGAGTTTAGTTGGGGGCGGAGGGAGGACTCACAGCCCGACTTGTGATAGGGGCTGAGCCCCGCCTGTGGCCTCTGTGTCCGGCGGCCACAGGATCACTCGTAGGGGCGTCCTCTCTCATCCGGGGCTAGGGCCGGTGAAGGGCCCTGCACTGTCAGAGCTGGGAGTTGGAGTGCGGCCCTCAGGGCTGGGGCTGAACAGTCTCCTGAAGCGCTCTCTTAGGCGCTGGACAGAGGACAAGGGTCATATGTGTCGGGGTGAGAAGAGGCCTCGCCTGGGGGTCCTCGGGGGCCCAGTGGCTGAGGTCTCCTGCTGTTGGGGGCGCCGTCAGGAGTGATCTGCGACATCAGTCGTTATTGGAGTCTGTCAAGTAGGGTCCCTCTGGAGCCGGCTGGGTGAAGTACAACCCTGGGGATAGCACAGGGTCTCTCCACAGGTCCTCAGAACTGGGACCCTCCTCCTGGAGGATGTCACATCGTGGGGGTGTGGCAGCACCTGACGGAGGAGCGGCTGCTGGCCGTCTCCTGCCATAGGGCCTGGCTGCTGGCAATGGTCTTTTAGGGGCGCGGCTTCCGGCCATTGCTGAGGCCTGGCTACTGACTGTGGCCTGTGTGGGGGAGCAGCTACTGGCCATCTCCTGACGAAAGCGGGAGCAGCTAGCGGCCATCTCCTGAAGTAGGGGTGGGCAGCTACTGGCCGTCTCATGGGCACCTTTGGAGCGGCTACCGGCCGTCTCCTGACAAAGGTGGAAGCGGCTACCAGCCGTCTCCTGAAAGAGGGGTGAGTGGCTACCAGCCGTCTCTAGGGCACCTTCAGAGCGGTTACCGGCCATCTCCTGACGAAGGCAGGAGCGACTACTGGCCATCTGAAGAAGGGGTGAGCGGCTGCAGGCCATCTCAAAAAGAGCCTGGCTACTGGCCATCGCTGGGGTGCTGCCTGGAGCTAGAGTAATAGCTCCACCCCGATCCTGTTGAGGGTCAGCTCTCCTGCAAGGTAGTCTCCTTTTCTTACTATGGTGGTGGCGGGTGAGTTCCAGGTCACAGAGGCGTGCGGCCTGGGCGGACTTATGCCCCTATCGCCCGGGGTCAGGTTGCGCTCTGTCTGCCCCTCCGTAGGCTCCTGCTGGGGGTGTCGTGTTGACCTTACTCACTATTCCCGGTATTTTACTTATTATCATTATTATTATTATTATTATTATTATTATTATTACCCCTGGGGGTAGGGTTTTTTTTTCAAGAATACTCCCCCAGTATCCCTGGTTGTCGTAAAAGGCGACTAAAAGGGTTGGCGGAGGGTTAGTGCCTCTCTCCAGAAAACAACTAACTAAAAAGACAAACAATAAGCCTCGGACAAGGACTGACCAAAAGATGACGACCAAGGACCGGTCAAAGGACATGGTTATCAGAAATTGGAATGTAAGGAGAGCGAATGATGAGATGAAAGAAAGAGAGAGATTGTCCAGGAGCTTGAGGGTGTGAAAGTTGATGTATGTGGAATAACTGAAACGAAATGGAGAGGTGAGAGTGTGAGAGAATGGGAGTATGGATGGGGTATATGTGCAGGAGTAGGTGAGAATGAGGGCAAAAGAAGGAGTATGTATAGTTGTGAGTAAAAGATGGAAGAAGAGCATAAGAGAGTATGGATCAGTTGGCTCAAGGATTGTGTGGGTAAGATTGCAAGTTGGAATACAAATGTGGACGATTGTGTGTGTGTATGCACCAACGCAAGATCACGCAAGCAGAGTGAGAGAAGAGTTCTGGACAAATGTGGAAGTGTGCATGGAAAAGTTTGGAAGGAATGAGAGAGTGTTTTTGATCGGTGATATGAATGGTAAAGTAGGGAATGTGAAGGTGGATGGAATAGTTTGTGAGTGGGGTGTGCCTGCTGAGATAGATGAGAATGGGAGTGCGTTAGTGAACATTTGTGCTGGGAGGGGGTTGGTGATAGCCAATACCCTCTTCAGGAACATGATGATCCACAAGTATATATGGCGAGTGATGAGAAGGGTGGGTGGTGAACTGAATGAAAGGAAGGCAATGATTGACTATGTGTGTGTGGATGAAAGGATGCAAAAATGTGTAATGGATGCAAGAGCTTATAAAAGTTTGGGGGAGTGGACTTTCTGACCACTACTTGGTGGTGGCCAGAATCAAGGTCCAATTAGGATGGAGAAATTGAAGAAGGGAGGGATCTGAAGGAGTATTTGTAAGAAGAGTGGAAAGGTTACAACAGGATGAGAAAAAGGCAGAGTATAAAAGAGAAGTGGAGGAACGATTCGGCAAATATGAATTGGAGCAGATGGGGGACGTGCAAGGTGTGTGCAGGATATTTACAGAAGAAATATGTGCAGCATGTGGTGTGGTGTGTGGGAGGAAGAGAAGACAGAGGGGTGTGCAAGGAACAGCGTGGTGGAATGAAGAGGTAAGACAGGCTGTGGCACAAAAGAAGAAAGCATACAATGAATGGATGAGAAATAGGGGCGTGGAAGAAGTTGAGAGGTGGAAGAGAGAGTTAAATGTAGAAAGAATGAGAGAAGTGAAAAGATTAGTAAGAGAGGGTAAGAAGAGAGCAGATGAGGAATTTGGAAGGAAATTGAGTGTAAAGTGGAGGGACTGTAAGAAAATGTTTTGGAAAGAGGTGAGAAGAGTAAGACAGGGTGGAAGTGAGGTTAGCAGGGGAGTGAAAGATAAAAACGGTAGATTACTAGTGCAGAAGGGTGAAAAAGTGAGCAGATGGAGAGAACACTTTAAGGAATTATTGAACATAGAGGATGGAAGTAATGCGAGTATATGTGGCTGGGGAATGGCTGGGAGGAGGAGGGAGGTGAGAAGACAGGAAGAAATCAGTAGGATAGAAGTTGTGGAAGCAATGAAGAAAGTTAAATTGGGGAAAGCCCCAGGAATTGATGGAGTGTGTGGTGAAATGCTGAAGTATAGGGGAGAGATAGTAGTAGAATGGATGTGGAAAATGTGCAGATTGGCCTGGGAGGAAGGTAGAGTCCCGGAGGATTGGAAGTCACGTATAATTATTCCCTTGTACAAAGGAAAAGGGGAAAAAGAAGTGTGTGGTAATCATATGGGTATCTGTCTTCTTAGTATAATAGGAAAAGTGTATGGTAGGATACTTATTGACAGAGTTAGAGAAAGAACAGAGGAATTAGTTGGAGAAGAACAGGGAGGCTTTAGGAAGGGAAGAGGTTGTGTAGATCAGATATTCATTCTTAGATCTTTAGTGGAAAAGTTTCTAGAGAAGGGAAAGAAGTTGTATGCGGCTTTCATGGATTTGGAGAAAGCATATGACAGGGTGGATAGACAAGGATTGTGGAAAGTGTTAAGAATATATGGAGTAGATGTGAAGTTGTTGAATGCTGTGAAGAGTATGTACGATGGTGCTAAGGCTGCAGTGTGTGTGGATGGTGAGCTAAGTGAATTTTTCTCTTTGAAGGTTGGGTTGAAACAGGGCTGTGTCTTGTCTCCATCGTTGTTCAATCTGTACATGGATGGGGTAATAAAAGAGGTACAAGGTAGGGTAGTGGATATTGGAGTGGCCCTGGTGAGAGAGGGTAGCGTTTGGAAACTCCCTGTACTGTTGTTTGCAGATGATACTGTGTTGTTGAGTGAAGACGAAGGGGAGCTGCAAGGCTTGGTGGATGAATTTGGGAGAGTGTGTAAGAAATGAAATCTAAAGGTGAAAGTAGGGAAGAGTAAAGTGATGGTCTTTGAGAGAGGTGAAGTCAGTGATTGTACAGCGAGGTTGGATGGTGAGGAATTGGAAAATGTGAGTACGTTTAAGTACTTGCGTAGTGTGATGAGTAAGGATGGAGGTTTGGAGGGTGAAGTGCTTGAAAGGGTACAGCAGGAAAGAAAGGTTCCTGGTGCTTTGAAAGCAGTGATAAGAAGCAGGGAAGTTAGCATGGAAGTGAAAAAGTTACTACATGACAGTATTGTGATACCAACTCTAACGTATGGAAGCGAAGCTTGGACGTTGCTGGAAGGACACAAGTCAAGAGTGAGGGCAGTGGAAATGAGTTATTTAAGAGGAGCCTGTGGAGTCACATGGAGAGACAGGCTGACAAATGAGAATATAAAGGAGCTTTGTGGTGTGGATGTGGATGTGATGGGAAATGTTAGGAGGAATACACTAAGGTGGTTTGGCCATGTGGAGAGGATGGAGGGTGAAAGACTGACGAAGAGAGTGTGTGTGAGTGAGGTGGAGGGGGGAAGAGGGAGAGGGAGGCCGAGGATGAGATGGAGGGATGGGCTGGAGAGGTATATGAGAGAGGGGTGTGTGAGTTGGGAGCGGGACAGTGAAATCGCGGGGGACAGGGCGACGTGGAGGCGATTTGTTTGTGGCCACCCCGAACGGGATTGAGGCGTCTGGCAATAGATAGATAGATTATTATTATTATTATTATTATTATTATTATTATTATTATTATTATTATTTTCATCCTCATCCTCATCCTCATCATCATCATCATCATCATCTTTCCTATCTCCGAACAATATATTCAGATAATGGGAGATGTATCAAACGCAAGTGAGGCAATTTACCCCAGTTAATCCCATTATTGGCACACCTTCTTAATAATTTAAATACAGCAATCTGCCTCTAAGGAAAACTAAGGGAGTACGTCATACGAAGGAAATAACCACTACGAAGACAAATATATCTTTTATTGTGTTTAATCTTGCAATGCTTCCAGCTTGCATCCCATCTCCAAGTACCCCCAACACAATGGCGTGAATTTAGTGAGCATACATGGCCATATTATTGAAAATGAATTCTTTTATTATTATTATTATTTACAGGAATTTCTCAAACATTTAAAGATCATGTACAGTCAAAGAAGCAACTGTCTTCCCAGTTCTCTCAAGAAAAGAAAAACTGGCGAAATGCAGTGAAAAACTTTATCGGTACTAGTGTGTGTTTCAGATGGTTCGATATTTCCGTTATGTTTTCGTCACAGTTTGGAAGATACTTGTGTGTCTGTACAGTAACATGTTTGAACTTTTTTTTTTTTATCATTTTTACTTCATGCCGTCGTGTGGGATGCAGGCCAATCACATTTAACAGTAATAGCAAGTGTTTCCCCAATAAGTCCAAATTGAAGGCTTGTTTACATTTTCGTGCACTCAGCTTTTATAATGCAGGCCCTTAATACCTGCACCATGATTACGTCTTTGTGATTCTTGCACTACTCTCAACATGAACCACAGCCGCAGGTGCAACATCACAAAGCCGGGAGTTTACTGGGCTCTCACCAAGTTATAAATGATACAGTTATAGAGAATTGCCTGAAATAGAATAACAACGAAATAGTCACCAAATGCCCAGGATATAATAGTAGGAACCATGCATGGCATGTGAGGTGCCCTCAGTGCCTGCGGAGGATGCCAAGTGAGAAGATGCACAACAACAGAGCCTCACCATTTTGTGCCTGCCTCACAACCCTGCCATCCAGTTTAGTGCCAAGCTCACCGGGATGTTAACCCTTCACACCGTACCTGGACAGGTTGTGGTACCCAGCAGCAGCCACATCATACAAAGAGGGGCGACCTCCCCAGACCACAGCGTGAGAGGAGACAAAGCCATCATCAACTGGGTGCCAGCTGCCTCAAACAGACTGCTTCCACTGACACAATAGCGATCCAGACCGTCTGCACTGCCATGGTGGCCACTCAGGCCAAAGTTACCCTCATCCAGGTTGTAAAAGAGTTTGACAATTTAGACCAAGTTAATGAAAAGTATGGCATTTTAGACCAGTTTAGAAAAGAGAATGACAATTTTAGACCAAGGTCGAAACGAGTATGGCATTTTAGACCAAGTTAGAAAAGGAAATGTCAACTTTACTCCCAGTTAGAGTGAAAAGAGTGGAGGCCAAACACTGACCTGACTAATGGACACAAGACGCAGGTTGTAGAAGAGTGGAAGGGTGAGCTGGTGGGTGACGATGCTGCCCAACACAACGCCCAGCAGAGTGACCACTATTTGTGACCCGTATAAGTACACTTCAGTGGGATTCCCTGAAGAAAAATAGGGATGGGATTGAAATGGGTTTAGGGAAATATTTTGAGAGAATGGGAGACTGACTAGAAGAGTGAGGAGGTGGAGGGGGAGACCAAGGATGAGATGGAGGGATGGAGTGGAGAGGATGTAGAATGAGAGACTGAACAGAAGAGTTTATGTGAGTGAGAAGGAAGGGGAGAGGGAGATCAAGGATGAGATGAAGGGATGAAGTGGAGAGGATGGAGAATTAGAGACTAACTAGAAGAGTGAGAGTGAGGTGAAGGGGGAGAGGAGGAGGGGGAGACCAAGGATGAGATGGAGGGACAGAGTGGAGGGGATGGGGAATTAGAAACTGACTAGGAGAGATGTTGACTCCTTCAGTTGTAGCCATTAATATTCTGCTATGACGATTAAATATCATGTTAATTTACTGAAAGATTTGTCTATGGAAAAATGTATATGAATTTACTGCATCACTCGTCTTGTTGAATAGTGAACCCTGCAGAGAGAGAGAGAGAGAGAGAGAGAGAGAGAGAGAGAGAGAGAGAGAGACTAACCTAGTACAGATATAGCCGAGATGATGCCACCAAGGAGAGAGAGTGCCACAGGGAAGGGTGTCATGGCGCCGCTGCCCATCAAGTACTCCTGCGTGGACTCCTTGCCGCGACTCCTGTAGGCTGTCCACACCCCGATACCGACCGACACCGCCAGCATGAGACTAAACAGAGCATAATCCACGGCGGTGAAGTGCTCAGCAGCGTGACTCTCATCCACTCCCGACGCCATCACTCCACGACCCCGACACTGCTACCAAGAAAGACGGTATTGATTAGGTTCAGTTCACGTTCTGTACACAGTGTTTTGGCGCTAAGTTTGATCTCTACTTTTTCTGTCTTCTTCTTTACTCTAACGAAACCAACCCCAACAGACTAACAAACTACCAAGAAAGACGGTATTGATTACGTTCAGTTCACGTTCTGTACACAGTTTTTTGGCGCTAAGTTTGATTTCCATAAATAAAGGATCGAAAGCTAGGCACAAAATTCTTACCTGTCAACTCCAGTTAAGCGATTTAATTTCTAAGATACATTTTTCTCCAAAAATACGATACGTGGAACATTTTATCTATCACTATATCTGTCTATTTCTATCTATCTATCTATTCAGACGCCTTAATCATCTCTCTCTCTCTCTCTCTCTCTCTCTCTCTCCATCTATCTATCTGTCTATTTGCTTCCGATGCCTATTTGTTGTCAGTCCACACAAGATAAAAATACAAGAGAGAGAGAGAGAGAGAGAGAGAGAGGTGCAGTGTGTCGGTGGGTAACTTAGTGTTCTTAAGTTAGCTGAGAGGGTGTCCCAAGGCGCCACTAAGTTAACCTGTCCGTGTAGATAGAGAGATCGATAGATAGACTGGGGCAGATAGATGGGTAGACTGACAGACTGGGGCAGATAGACACACAGACTGAGGTAGACTGGGACAGATAGATAGACAGACTGAGGTAGACTGGGGCAGATAGATAGATAGACTGAGGTAGACTGGGGCAGATAGATGGGTATACTGAGGTAGACTGGGACAGATAGATACACAGACTGAAGTAGACTGGGACAGATAGATACACAGACTAAGGTAGACTGGGACAGATAGATAGACAGACTGAGGTAGACTGGGGCAGGTAGATAGATAGACTGAGGTAGACTGGGGCAGATAGATGGGTAGACTGAGGTAGACTGGGACAGATAGATACACAGACTGAAGTAGACCGGGACAGATAGATAGACTGATTGGTTGGTAAATAGACTGAGGCAGATAGATATATAGACTGAGGCAGATAGATAGATAGATAGACTGTGGCAGAATGAGAAAGATAGATTGAGGCAAAATGATAGATATATAGATAGACTGAAGCAAAATGATAGATAGATAGATAGAAAGATAGATAGACTGAGGCAGAATGATAGATAAGTAGATAGATAGAAAGATAGATAGACTGAGGCAGAATGATAGATATATAGATAGACTGAAGCAAAATGATAGATAGATAGAAAGATAGACTGAGGCAGAATGATAGATATATAGATAGACTGAAGCAAAATGATAGATAGATAGATAGATAGACTGAGGCAAAATGATAGATATATAGATAGACTGAAGCAAAATGATAGATAGATAGATAGAAAGATAGATAGACTGAGGCAGAATGATAGATATGTAGATTGATAAGTAGATCAGACAGACAGGCAGAGATAGACAGATAGACAGATAGATAGATAGACGGATGGATTTTGTAGCTCCATCTGTATCAACCCACATTAGGTCCACTTCTTTGCTGTGGGAGAGTGACAGCCAGATCTAACCCTTACAAATATTGGCTAAGTACGAAGGAGGTGTGTAAGCAGGAAGAGTGATGCATGGTTTGCTTTCTCTCTCTCTCTCTCTCTCTCTCTCTCTCTCTCTCTCTCTCTCTCTCTCCCTCTCTCTCTCTCTCCTGGAATATCTTGAGTGACAATCATTAGGGTGGGACCGACTGACAGGGCCATTCCTAGAGATGTTTCTGCATCAAAATGAATAAATAAATAAATAAATCCTCGGGTGGAAGGGGCTAATCTCTCTCTCTCTCTCTCTCTCTCTCTCTCTCTCTCTCTCTCTCTCTCTCTCTCTCAATTTTAGTATGAATGTATCTATTGATCTATCTGTTTTTCTAAAGTATCTCAGTATCTGTCTATCTATCTATCTATCCATCTGCCTACCTATCTATCTATCTATCTATCTGTCTATCAATCTATCTTAACATTTTTGTTGTTGTCTGTCTATTTATCTATCAATGAATCAGTTACTCAGCCAATCTCTCTCTCTCTCTCTCTCTCTCTCTTACATAGGATATTAAACCCACACTCATTTTCTCTTAGAATTTGTAAACGATCGACCAAAAATTGTTGCCGTATAAGACGCAGTTTATGACTTTTTTTCTCTTTTCTTGTTTATTTTACTTTATTGATTTTATTGTTATGCTTATTTTATCACTTATTTTTAGGTAATTAAAATAACTGGATTTCATTAAATAACTGAAAAAGATCTGGGATTTGTTACTTTTTTTTTTTTTTTTTTTTTTTTGCTCATATCCTAACTCATTTCTTGGGAATGCTACCATTTATTGAGGATATGTTGATTTGGTTCTTAAAATTGTGATTCTTATATAATAATAATAATAATAATAATTATTATTATTATTATTATTAGTAGTAGTAGTAGTACTACTACTACTACTACTACTGCTGCTGCTGCTGTTGCTACTACTACTACTATTACTGATACTGCTATTACAATTACTACAACACTACTACTACTACTACTACTACTACTACTGCTACTACTACTACTACTACTACTACTACTACTACAACTACTACTACTACTACTACTACAACTACTACTACTACTACTACTACTACTATTATTATTATCAGAAAAACTGACCTAAATTGACATTACCCTCAATTGACCTTGACCTAAATTGTTACCGCATGAGTTTACCAAAGTCTCTGTTCGTGTTGTGGGTGTGAAAATAGGAGTGGATGTACTAACCCTACCTGAGACGTGTTGTGTGAATGGCTTAACTTATAAGTCGGCATTGTGTACTGTGCTGGAGTATAGCTTATGCTACTTGTAATTAGCCAACACTACTAATGCCCCATTTAAGCTGTGTACAGGGACTCAGATTGGTGATTTCTTGGTATACCCAGCGGCCTAACATGTGTGCCAGGACTTCCCACTCTCTGTTGCAGATGTGTGCTCAGTTGTTCAGTCCACCGACATTACCACCCCATCTAATCTTGAATCTCACGTGAAACAGAGTGATTATCCAGAGCACAGAAGTCAGTTGCTTGATCTCTAGTGAGACTATCATGAAGTAGTAGCCCTACCCAGTGAGAACATGGGCAAAACTAGCTTCCTCCAGTACTATATTGCATTACAACCTGAAGCTCAACCAGTGTAGACCTATATCCCTGCCTACCTTTTACCGCACAACCAACTCCAACAGGCTGACCGTCTTATTCAGGAAATTTGGAATCCAACATCATTGAACACTCTGACAGTCCATGGAACAGTCCACTATTTCTCGTTCCAAAGAAAGGTCGTGAGTTGCGACCAGTCATTGATTACAGACCCGTAAATGCGCTGACTGTCCCGAACAGATTTCCTATTCCTGTACTCACTGATTTCTTGGAATCCTTAGGCAAAAACAAGTGTTTTCTCCTCCCTAGATCTTTTGAGTGGCAACTGGTAAGTAGAAATGGAGGACTCATCTGGTCCAATCACTGTTTTTAGCACCCCATCCGGTCTTTACCAGTTCTGTAGACTCCCATTTGGCTTGAGAAATGCACCATCGGCATTCATGCAGCTAATTCATACAGTTTTCGCCGGCATGATAGGTCACTCAGTCTTTCCTTTTCTAGACGATGTCATAATCACTAGTCATTCTGTAGAAGAACACTTAGAAAAATTGGCCAAGGTGTTCATCAGGCTCAAACAAGCTGGCCTGAAAAGCAAACTGTCAAAGTACTATTTTTTATGTAAGAAGCTACAGTTCCTAGGACATGTCGTCGATGCTTATGGAATTCATACATTAGATGACCAGATCAGTGGAGTAACAAACTTCCCTACTCCCACCAACACAGATGTAGTACGTAGTTTTCTCGGCCTTAGTGGCTACTGTTGTCGTTTCATCAAAGGGTACGCCCAAATTGCTGTGCCATTAACGAAACTGTTAAAGAAGGACGAGCCTTTTATGTGGTCAGATGAACAAGTTACCGCGTTTACCACCTTGAAAACTGCTCCTGTACTAGCCCCGGTTTTGGCATTCCCTGATTATTCAAAACCATTTCTTCTATGTACTGATGCTTCCGGAGTGGGCCTCGGTGCTGTTCTCATGCAAGGTGACTCTGAAGGAAGGAAACGTGCCATTGCCTAGGCCAGCAGTGTGTCAAACTCAGTAGTAAAGAATTACAGTGTAACTCATTGGGAAGCCCCCTGAAACATTTCCACGACATCATCAATGGTTGCCCTATTCACATCCAAACAGACCATCTTCCTCTGTGTGACCTGTTTGGGGGATGTAATCTTACCGGTCGACTTGCACATTGGGCAGTCACTGTTTATGACTGTAATCCAACCTTTGAATACATTCCAGTGAAATCAAATGTTGTAGCCGATGCCCTTTCTTGGCATATAACCACATTCTCCACTGGTTGTGACGTAAATTTAGCATTCAGTTATAACACTCCCCACGGGTTGCAGCGTGTTGGTCTTCAATGGTCTCAGGTCATATACCTGGTGATGATTCTTCCTTGCCCAAGTTACCAGTCCCTGTATCTGATATCTTCCTTGACAGTTGGTGGATAGCGAGTGGGATAAACATAATTTCACGTCTTCTGTGAGCAATCTCTCTGTTATTGCTCCCTTGCCCATGGTACTGCACCTTCCATGACAATAGTCTGTTCCTGCCCCCAGCCTCCAGCCTCTTTGCAGTTTTGGTGTGGTTCTCCTATGGAATACCTAACTGTAGTTCTGCTACGGAATACCTAACTGTGGTTCTCTTACGGGAATACCTAACCCACACCAATCCCCACCTGCCACCACGCCACCACAACCCCAGTAAGTCTTCCACCACTAGCCTCCCTACCTGCCTGAACTGCCAGTCCTGTAAAACACATTAGTGCATTACCACCCTGCCCGGGCTTAACGATTTAGCCATCATAGCCCCAACCGACCCCCCCCAACCCCCACTACAGTGAGTAGCCCCCAACCACCACCAAGCTTGGTGCATCATCACCACCCAACACCAAGCCGCCCTGACGTCATGAAAGAGGGAGCATGGCCACTCACGGAGGGCTACGTCACAGTCTTCAGCTCCTATCAACTTCTTGCCAAGTCTCTTACATAACATTATCATCCCACACTCTCGTCATAATCCTCTTCATAAGCATCACCTCTAACTTTAACTTATTTTATAGGAAAGACAAGTGCTTGTGGGCCCTTCAGGCCCCTTGCATTTGCTCCTGTGGAGGGCTTTCGCACTGCCATAATATATTTTAGTTATTACTGTGGGCAAAAATTTCTACGAAGATCCTATGCCGGGCGCCTGGAGCAGCGTTTTTTGGTCAAAATGTAATCTCTCATTATATATAGTAAAGTTTTTCAATCGTCATAGGACCAAGTTTTTTCACATCAGCGATTTTTTTTGCGATTTTTGTGCCAATTTTGGTGCGATATGAATGTGTAGTTTCGGCTGCCGAAAATACACACACACACGCGCACACAGACTGACAGACAGACAGACCGACACAGACAGACAGACAGACACACACACACACACACACACATACACACACACACACACACACACACACACACACACACACACACACACACACACACACACACACACACAACACACACGCTTACTGCTATAGTATAAATGTTGTGGGTCTACGTGCTGGCAGTGCTGACCCTAGTCGGGTTTGGATTGGGTGAGGACGATGGTGTCATACGGCCTGGGGCCTTGGTTGGTGCGGTATTCGAGGTTATGGTGGTGAAAGATGTAGTCTCCATGTGCTACGACCTAGAGCTGCTGGCTGCCGTGGCCATCGCCCTGCCAGATTTCACACACCAGCTAGAGGAGTTACAGGCTCTTCTGTCTGCTATCAAGGAACAATATCCAAAGGATGCATTTTGGTACCCACTCTACCTACCCATATGCTGGAAGATGGATTATGTAAGGCTTCAGTTCTCTCATCTCCAAGATTCTTTCCCTAACTAAACACCTGTAGGTCGTTCACGAGTGAAACGTGGACTTTCTGATCTTGGAGGAGAAATTCTCAGTGAATTATTTGGTGTAGTGACCACATGTGACCTTTCTGGATTTAAATCTGACCTTGTTGAATTAGCCAGTGCCCTAGAATCTCAAAACAGATTAATTACTGTAATGTTCAACATTCAATGCTACAGAAGGTCACAAACCATTTAGATGATGTCACACACAAACATTAAACAACTTCAACAGAATTCTAACAAAGGAAATCTCAAAAGTTAATACTGTATCAGAACTTTTGTATGTAAAACTCCAACTAGACAACCTACAGGTTTCTCTGGACTCTTTTGTCTCCCTAGTTTCTATCTTAATTTGTATTCTGGTAAACACTGTCGATGGTCGTGTAGATTTAGTACCTATCTCTGACCTCCGCTCTGCATTGGAATGGGCTCACTCCACTTTTGACTTATCTCCAGTGATTTCATTTTGCTCCTTAGAATACTACTACCCAATAATTGAGGCCACGTTCCTTACTAAAGAAATAGTTATTCATATCCCTCTTCGTTCTTCTATCACATTCGATCCCTTTCAAAAAATTCCTTTTCCTTTCTGGTACAGTACTTCTCTAGTACAGGCCTCTGTTTCTTCGGAGTACTTCCTTCTCTCACAAAATCATATCTCTATTGCTTTCACATCCACCAATGACCTCAATATGTGTGCTTTTCTTACACCTAACTCTCAAGTTTGTGCTTCATACCTCCTGACAATTTTTCTTAGCAGCGTTTCCTTGCGAATCTGCCTTAGTTCGTAATTTCTCAGTACAATCTGTCTGTTCCTTTGTTCCAGCCCCCAAGCTCCAAGTACACCATGCTTGTCTGAATCATATCCGCTGTTTCTTCTTTAGTGTATCAACAATGAATTACTTTACAAAAATTCGGTATTCACAGGTAACAATATGCCTCGTCACGAGGTTAAGCAACTAATCATTCCAACAGACTTAATTCCTGCTGCTCTTCTTTTGATCCACGACACCCCTCATGCGTCACATCCTGGCAAAGACAGAAGCTTATGACAACCACGTCTTTCGTATTATTGGCCCACTATGTGAAAGGATACAGAAGCGCACTGCGATGCAAGTTTATCGTGTGCTTGTTATGAAGGAACAACTGGTCAACCTGCTCCTATATTGCAATACCCAGTACCATCAAGGTCTTGGCAAACTGTCTCCCTTGATCTTCTGAAGCTACACTGTACAGAATCTGGCTTTGTCTGTCTAATAGTAATAGTCAATCATTTCTCCAGATTCGTGATATTGGTTCCATTGCGTGACAAATCTGCCAATGCAGTTGCCCATGCTTTCGTTAATTCAGTCATTTGCCTTTTCACAACCCCAGAAGTCATTCTAACTGATAACGGGTCAGAGTTCAACAATTCAATGCTGGAAGAAATTTGTCTTTGATATTAAATTAGGAAATGCAATATAGTGGCACATCATTCAGCCTTGAATGGCTTCGTAGAGTGCCAGAATAGGAAGATATTGGAGAGTCTGTGTCACATGGTGGGGGTTCAATAAAACTGACCTTGTCTTAAACTGATCTTCCCCTAAATTGACCTTACCCTAAAATGACCTTGCCCATTGACCCTGACTTAAATTGACCTTGCCCTAAATTGACTATGACCTCAACTGACCTTGACCTAAAATGACCTTGCCCTTTGACCTTGCCCTAAATTGACCTTGACCTAATTAACCTTTGCCCAAATTGGTCTTGACCTCTATTGAGCATGCCCTTTGACCTTGCCCTTAATTGACTTTGACCTTAATTGACCTCTGCCTAAGTTGACCTGGATCTAAATTGACCTTGCCCTATGTTGACCTTGACCTAAATTGACCTTGACCTAAATTGACCTCACCCTAAGTTGACCTTGACCTAATATTGACCTTGACCTAAATTAACCTTGACCTTAATTGACATTGCTTTAAATTGACCATGACGTAAATCAACCTTGGCCTAAATTGACATTGCCCTAAATTGACCTTAACCTAAATTGACCTTGACCAAAATTGACCTACATCAAAATTGACCTTGCCCTAAATTGGCCTTAACCTAAAATGACCTTTGACCTTCTCCTTTGGCTTTGACCTTTATACTTGTCTTATCCTGAAGCCTTCCACAAAGTTTGGTTTCTCTCTCTCTCTCTCTCTCTCTCTCTCTCTCTCTCTCTCTCTCTCTCTCTCTCTCTCTCTCTCTCTCTCTCTCTCTCTTTCTGTCTATCTATCTAGCTGTCTATCTATCTATCTATCTATCTGTCAATCTATGTCTACCTATGTATGTATGTATGTATTTCTCTCTCTCTCTCTCTCTCTCTCTCTCTCTCTCTGCGTGTGCCTGCCTAACCTTTTGTTCATGTGGGCGAGAATATGCGAGACTTGACAGAGATGGAGACCGAGACTGTTACAGAGACAGACATAGACACAGAGAGGAGATAGACAGACAGACACAGAGAGGAGATAGACAGACAGACACAGAGAGGAGATAGACAGACAGACACAGAGAGGAGATAGACAGACAGACACAGAGAAGAGATAAAGACAGACAGAGAGAGGAGATAGACAGACAGACACAGGGAGGAAATAGACAGACAGACAGAGAGAGGAGATAGATAGACAGACACAGAAAGAAGGCAGACAGACACAGACAAAGAAAGGAGAGAGACAGACACAAAGAGGAGAAAGACAGACACAAAGAGGAGAAAGATAGATAGACACAGAGAGGAGATAAACACAGGCACAGAGAGGAGAAAGACACAGATACAGGGAGGAGACAGACAGACACAGACACAGGGAGGAGAAAGAGAGGCATAGAAACAGAGAGGAAAAAGACGGAGGAGGAGGAGGAGGAGGAGGAGGAGAAGTATGAAAATAATTAGAAATAGAAGAAGAAGAAGAAGAGGAGGAGGAGGAGGAGCGGAGAAGGAAGAGGAGGAGGAAGAAGAAGAAGTAGAGGAGGAAAAGAAGAAGAAGAAGAGAAGGAGGAGTAGGAGGAAGAAGAAAAAGAACAAGTAAAGGAGGAAAAGAAGAAGAAGAAGAAGAAGAAATGAAGAAGATGAAAAAATGAAGAAGAAGAAGAGGAGGAGGAGGAAAAGAAAAAGAAGGACGAGAAGAAGAGGAAGAGGAGAAGAAGAAGGAGACAAGACTATCCTTCTCCCTTAGTTCATTACACCTTGATACCTTTCACTAAATAAAATCGTCAGTAACAATATAACAGGAACGAAAATGATAAATGCAGAAACTTCAGGGCCCTCCAGTTAATGCTGTTGGTGTGGTAGGGTGTGGGAGGGCGATTTTGGATGGTGTGGTGTGGTGTGGTGTGGTGTGAGGTAGGATGGTGTGGTTGTGTGGTGTGGTGTGGTGTTGTGGTTTGGTGTGAGAGGGTGATTTTGGTCGGTATGGTGTGAGACGGTGGTATGGCATGTGTGGTGTGGTGTGTGCTGTGATGTGATGTGTGGTGTGGTGTGGTGTGATGTGGTGAGGTGTGGTGAGGTGTGGTGTGGTGTGGTGTGGTGTGGTGTGGTTTGTAGTGTGATGTGCTGTGGTGTAGTACGGTATGCTATGGGATCGCTAAAGTCTTTGATAAAGTCTAAATTAAACCACCTCGCATCCGAAAATCATTAATGAGAGACAGACGGACAGTCCTTCCCCACCAGATAAGCTCCCACATAGAAAGGGTATCGACTCCTGGCCCGCTTTAAGCCTGCGATCCTCGCCATCCGTAACTGCATAACCCACACCAACAGGCTATGGCACCTCTCTCTCTCTTTCTCTCTCTCTCTCTCTCTCTCTCTCTCTCTCTCTCTCTCTCTCGATGCCGGTTGTGTGTGTGTGTGTGTGTGTGTGTGTGTGTGTGTGTGTGTGTGTGTGTAAAATTGCCTTTATTTATTACGTACATCAAGAGTGAGATCAAAGCATGAAGGAATTTAACTTTATAATTAAGCGCCCCCTACACGATCAGTATTATTGCGTAATATTCCGTATTGCACAATAATAACAACAGTGTAGGGATAGTACTGAAGACTAACGCAGTATTCTGAAAACATCAAAAAGGGTTTGATATTTCACTGCACAATACGAGTATACTTGGTATTGTGAACGTAACATTGCGCAGTCTTCTGGTAGTTTGTATCCTGCCTTCATACCGTCGACATGGCTGGCACGAAAGATGATAGACCATTCCTACTAGAATGCATACAAGTAGCCAGTATAGTATCACTGACGTAGGTTAGGCGAATGTGGTGACAGATAATTCTATAACAGGAACATCACTTAGCCGGTATTTTTCTTCTTTCACTTAGAAACTGAAGTATACGTGTGAGTTATAAGGAATTATTGTACTTACCACAGCTACACACGAAAGGATTTCTCTTATTATTACAAAATTATTCCTGTCACTGATGGGAAGGCATTCTCTACAGTAGGTAGGCTATATCCTGTGGTATACCATTACGGTTAATTATGTTAATGAAAATATATTTTAAATGTCAGATAACGTAAGGATATATTGTATTATTTTAATTTTTAAACATAAGTGTAACCTAATTGTCACAATAACGTGTTCCATTCTTTAAGACAGTGCAGTTTACATGTTTTGTTGTGCATAGTCATTTATTTTTCATATATAAATACTGAAACTGTAATGCCTGTTTTTCTTACTTTTTTATATCCTTTGAGGCAGTGAATAATAGCTTAGCATGACTCCATCATGCTGCAGCTGATCGACTGAGGGGACACTGCTTTACCAGATTTCAGATCATCAAATGTGTTGCCGGTGGCAAGATAGCGTAGTGTTACTGGCAGCTGCGTACTTGCAGAGATACATTCCCTCATCACAGTGTTCTTTTTGGAAATAATTGGAGCTGCCATCTTCGGTAAGTCGTCAAATGCTGCACTGTCCATTCGCATATAATTCCTGTAATCCTTTGGTTCACTGACCCTTTTATCCTTCAACAAATTCTCAGTGCTGTACTCATGTCTTTTCTTGTACCACTCTTTCATTCATCTGTGACTTTTCTTCTTTTTTGTGCAGCTGGCTATTGCAATTCCGATTAAAGCAATGTCAGTGTTAGTCATGTCACCCTGAGATCGCTCGCTAGACTGACGATACTGAGCAATAATATGGAGCCATGTAGGGGGGACGCATATTGGACGATAATACTGAGTCAATATATTGTGTCGATAACATTGATCGTGTAGGGGACGCTTTAGTGATAAGGCATTGACAAAAAATAGTACAGATAGATAGATAAATAGATAGAGATAGGAAGATAGACTTCTACATATACTTATAGGTAGATAGATAGAAACGATAGATTTATAACAGGTCGATAAGGTGATAGAGAGATATATATAGATAGACAGGTAGATAGACTGATATATAGATGGAAAGACAGACAAATAAAATATGGATTACTAAGTGGGTCGGTAGATAGATAGCTAGATAGATACAGCGATAGATAAAAGCAGGGAAACATAGACAGACAGACAGACATATAGATATAAATACACAGACATGAGTAGACAGACAGACACACAGACAGACAGACGGACAGACTTATCTAACATATGCCTTATACTTTAATCTACCTTCTGCCATAGACAGAGAGAGAGAGAGAGAGAGAGAGCATGTCTAAGGCCTATACACAGTACCCTTAATGAGCTTGGGGATGTTGAGAGGGGGGTGCTTACCCCTATGCCCGCAAGGCTTCCAGTGTGCCTCTCTCTCTCTCTCTCTCTCTCTCTCTCTCTCTCATCACCATAATCCTTCCGTTAAATTGTACCTTGTTAAGATTATTTAGCTAATTGTTTGAGTGCGTAAGTGATTGTATTTCCTTTGCTTTGATATTTTGAATTTACTTTGAGATTCTTGTAACGTAAATTTATTTTCTTGTAATTAATAAATCTATAGATCTTTTCTTTGAGCTCAGTTAAATGTAAGAAGTGTATTTGATTTCTCCACATTGTGCTTACTTTAGTCTGCCGCTCCTAGTTTGCACAAACAATAATCACGACTGGTAGTTATGCCAGATGTTTGGTACTGATTCATAATAAATCCGTTGTGCCAGCCAGGAGTTTGCACCAGCAAATCTGTCTTGATTATTATTAGTATTATTATTGATTGTCAGGGGTCAGGATACTTTCTCAGAGGCCAACAGTATCGACAGTTCAGCATTCGTGAGCGATTAGTCTTCACTGTGTACTGTTGAGAAAGTTTATGAAATTCTCGTCTATAGTGATTCGGCGAAGTAAGCCAGCATAGAGTAACACTTACTACTTGACTCGATTCCTTTGTGACAACCGACTATTTATTGGCATTTCATTCGTATTTCCACTCCCCCCTTCACACACACACACACACACACACACACACACACACACCACTGGTCATTGAGTTGTATCGGGAGGGCCAGTGCTGCATAAAGTCATTTAAGTGTTTAACCAGTAACATATTAATTCTTTCTCCTGGAAGAATACTGCAGGGGTGGGTGCGGCTAATCAATGTGTCCCTTGTCTTATGAATGTCGCCTCAGAGCCTGATACCTCTTCGCGCATTTATTTATTCATTATTATTTCCCCCACAAATATTGCTGTACAGGTGTTGTGCAAGTACGAGTATATATCAATTATCTATTCATTTGTCGGTCTGCCTACATGTCTCTCCGTCTGTCTGTCTGTCTGTCTGTCGGTCGGTCGGTCCATCTACCTATCTGTCTACCTATCTATATGCCTCTCTCTCTCTCTCTCTCTCTCTCTCTCTCTCTCTCTCTCTCTCTCTCTCTCTGCACGTTTGTTTTTATGATTTTTTTTTTTTTTATGCGAGGAAGGAGCCAAAGGCTAGGAGCCCACAAAATACTTCCTTCCAAGAAAAAAAGCAAAAACAATACAGCAGAGAGCCAAATTCAAGATCCGTTCATTTCGAGATGCCTGGACACACTGCGTTTGAAAGACTGGAGATCATAGGAAGCAGGAAATACAGACAGAGGGAGACAGTTCCAGGGTTGACCTGTTGCATAAATGAAGGACTAGGAGTAACGGTTAACTTTTGTATAAGAGAGTTGGACAGAAAAGGGATGAGAGTTTGTTGCTAGACGGGTGCTCGTAAAGGTGGAGGGATGCAAGCAGACAGTTCAGAGGAGCAGTAACCATTGCAGTAACGATAGAAAAGAGATAAAGAGACAACAGTGCGGCGAAGAGACAAAGTTTGAATGGAGCCAATAAGAGGAGAGTTAATGAGATGAAAAGCCTTTGAGTCCACCCTATTGAGGAGAGCTGTATGTGGGAAGCCTCCCCACACATGAGAGTTGTACTCTACACAAGGGCGAATAAAACCTGTGTATAAAGTCAACAACTGTGCAGGGGTAAAGAAGGTACGGAGTTGGCTTAGCTCACCAAATCTCTTGGAAGCACATTCTACAAGAGATGTAATATGATCTTTCCAAGATAGATCCCTAGCGAATGAAACCCCAAGCATGTTCAAGGATGATGCAGGATTGAGCTGGGTATTATTAAATATCAGTGGGTACTCCTGTGGAAAATTTTGTCGGGTTGATAGGTGTAAAAACCGATTTTTTGATGCATTAAAAACAACCAAAGTATTTTTACCCCAGTCAGAGATACGAGCCAAGTCAGACAGTAGGTGTGCCATAGCCTCATCCTTTGCTGAGGTAACTGTACAGATGGATGTTGCGGGAACCGAATGGAAAGGTGAAGGGTGGTATCATCAGCATACGAGTAGATAGGGTTAAATGTATAGTCAGCCAAAAAAGTCGTGTCTTCGTTTCGAACCCCGTAAATATTCGAACAGATAAGTGGCAGCAGCAGGGATAGCTTCACAAGTCTGGTAACTGTGTCAGATCAGACGGTGGTGGGGGTGAGTGGATTGGGGGTGGAGGTGGGGTAATGGAGGGTGTGTGTGCTCTCATGTTTTATATACCATGCATTACCGAAGGGTGGAAGCTGTTGGGAATAACATACTTGGTAATAGGGTTATAGTCAATTTTTATCACTAGTATGTCGCTAAATGTCTACATATGCATCATCATGAGTTTACATGTAATCAAAATATACTGCAGTTTCATATACATAGGCTGTCATGTCTAATTCATCTTTGTTATTTGGAATACTCCAGAGGACGGAATGACTGTGGAATACGTTTCATAACGAGTGATTGGAATTTAATGGAATGTCATGGTTGTGATAATATAAAACAACATTTATTAGTGACAACATGAATCTCCCCTCTAATTTTCCTGTTGCCCAATATAGATAACTGAATGACTGTGAAGCTATGACTATATGCTGGTGGGTGTATATCTGGGTGTCATTACCGTGCGTAACACCTGTGGTCAGGTTTCCCTTACCCCTTTACCAAAACATTAACCACTTGTGGAAACAAATGCTTTTCTCGTTATTACTGTGAAGGCACCGCATACCCCTGTGCCACACCACACATGGTAATGGTATGTAATATATCCTGTCATGTTCAGAAGGTAAACATACAGTAAAAACACAGCTGTCTCTCCTTTATTCACATGTTATGTGGCTAGCTGATGCCCAGCAGAGAGGGTGTGGCAGGAAGGTGGGGAGAGGGGTAGAACCTCGTCATTTCTGCTAACGCTTGTTTGGCTACATGTTATAGGCATTATTTCAGGTTAACGATACATTTCACTATTAACAGGTATTAAATCAGGTGTAATATCACATTTAGAGCCTTTACTGTGCTGTGTATTACTAGACTACACTGCCAACAAGAATTACAGATTACACTGCAGTTGTTTAAGAGTGCTGTGATTGGGCATGCAGAAGAGGTGTGTAGTGTGAGACGTGTGGGTGATGGTGTAAGAAAAGGAAGTGAATGGTGGTGCGAGGAAGTAAGTATGACTATGGCTGAGAAGAGACGTGCATATGAAGTGTGGCTGCAGAGGAAGGATGAGGTGTCATATGAAAGGTATAAGGAAAAGTGGAATAGGGCAAGAAAGGCTATGCATGATGCTAAAGTGGCAGCAGATGAGAGGTGGGGTAGGTGGCTGACTGAGAATTTTCAACAGAATAAGAAAATGTTCTGGAAGGAGGTGAAAAGGGTGCAAAAGGGAGAGTCTGGAAAGGAAGAGAGAGTAAAAGCAGAGGATGGAAGCATGTTAAATGAGATGGATGCAGTAAGGAAGAGATGGGCAAAGTATTTTGAAAGATTGTTAAATGTAGAGGAGGAAAGGGTGGATGAGACTGTGGCGGATGGAAGGGTGCAAGGAATAAATGTGTTGGGAGAGTTGAATGATTCTTTGATCACGAAGGAGGAAGTGGAAAAGGCAGTAAAGGAGATGAAAACAGGGAAAGCTGCAGGTATGGATGGGTGTGCTGTGGAATGCCTGAAGGGTGGTGGAGTGACTATTTTTGACTGGTTAGTAAGGTTGTTGAATATGTGCTTTGTGAAAGGTATGGTGCCAGTTGACTGGGCAAGTGCTTGTGTGGTCCCATTGTATAAAGGCAAGGATGATAATTATGAATGTACTAACTTTAGGGGTATAAGTCTCTTGAGTGTTGTAGATAAGGTGTATGGCAGAGTGTTAATTATGAGAATTAGAGAGGGTACAGAGGGAGTGATTGGTGATGAGCAGTGTGGCTTTAGGAGAGGGAGAGGATGTGTGGATCAGGTGTTTGCTGTGAGACAAGTGTGTGAAAAGTATTTAGCGAATGGCAAGGATGTGTTTTGGGCATTCATGGATTTAGAGAAAGAGTATGATAGAATTGATAGGGAGGCTTTGTGGACTGTTTTAAGATTGTATGGACTTCATGGTAGGTTACTAAAAGGGGTGAAAATTTTTTATGTAAATAGTAGAGCGTGTGTAAGAGTGGGAAATGCTGTGAGTGATTGGTTTCCTGTGAGAGTGGGGCTGTGACAGGGACGTGTGATGTCACGTTGGTTGTTTAATATTTATATGGATGGTGTTGTAAGGGAGGTGAATGCAAGAGTTTTAGGTGGAGGTCTGAGTCTGGTGAGTGTTGATGGTGGAGAGTGAAATCTGAAACAGCTGCTGTTTGCAGATAATACTGCACTGGTGGGTGATTCAGAAGAGAGATTGAGACAGTTGGTAGAGGAGTTTGGAAGGGTGTGTGAAAGGAGGAAATTGAAAGGAAATGAGAATAAGAGTAAAGTGATGAAATGTACTAGGTTGGTAGATGGTAGGGGGATGAATATAGTTTTGAATGGTGAGTTGCTTGAGGAGGTAGAGTGTTTTAAATATTTAGAGTCACATGTTGCTAAAGATGGAAGAATAGATCCAGAAGTGAAATTTAGAATGAATGAAGTAGGAAAGGTGCTGGGAGGAAAGAAAAAGGTGTTTAGATGTCGTTCACTTAGCATGGATGTAAAGAGAAGGCTGTATGGGGGTGTTGTGGTACCGACTGCGTTATATGGGGCTGAAACATGGAATATGGGAGTAGCAAAGAGGAAAGTTTGAATGTAATGGAGATGAGGTGTCTGTGGAGTGACGCGTATGGATCGAGTGCGAAATGATGAAGTGCGAAGGAGAACTGGAGTTGTTCGGGAGATGGCTGATAGAGTTGAGCAGAGGGTGTTGTGATGGTTTGGGCCTATGGAGAATGGATAATGAGCGAATGGTGAAAAAGGTAACTAGATCTGATGTGAGAGGTGTAAGGCTGAGAGGGAGACCACGAACAGGATGGATGGACAGTGTGAAGAGAGTGCTGGATGTGAGAGAGATGTCTGTTGTGCAAGGAAGAGTGGCTGTGCATGACAGAAATAAATGGAGAGAAATTGTTAATGAATAAATGATGACACAGCCCTGAGGGGATATTCTCCCGCATTTGGTCTGATCAGCTAGTCAGGTCAGGTGCGGATAAAGGGATGGGTCTATTACGATGTGGCAGGGGTAAACCAGCTCTGTTGTTGGGCCCTGCTGTGGCTGTCACTGATTGCACTGCACAGTTGACCCTTGTGCGTTGTGGTGTAGGGAGGATCTGTCCCTTCTCCTCTTTTGGACTAAGATGCGAATGAATGTGTTTGAATGGATGAGTAAATGGGGAGTGTGTCGTCCTGTCTCGGCTACCTCCCTTTCCTTGGGGGATGGAGCCTAGGTATATAGATAGATAGATAGATAGACACTGCCAACAATAATTACACCACACACACACCCCACTTCCCCACCTCCACCTCCAATCCACTCACCCCCACCACCGTCTGATCTGACACAGTTACCAGACTTGTGAAACTATCCCTGCTGCTTCCGCTTATCTGTTTGAATATTTACGGGGTTCGGAACGAAGACACGACTTTTTTGGCTGACTATACAGCTTAGAAGATCATTAATGAATAAATGGAAGAGAGTTGGTGATAGGACAGAGCTTTGAGGAACACCATTGTTGATAGATCTAGGAGAAGAACGATGACCGTCACAACATCAGCAGGTATAGAACGACCAGAAAGGAAGCTATAGTTGAAGGCACAGATAGAAGGATAGGAACCGTAAGAGGGCAGTTTGGAAATTAAAGATTTATGCCAGACTCGATCGAAAGCCTTTGAGATGTCAAATGCAATGGCAAAGCTATCGCCAAAGTCCCGAAAGGAGGATGACTAAGAGTCTGAAAGGTAAGTGAGAAGATCGCCAGTGGGACGTCCCTGACAGAACCCATACTGACGATCAGAAAGAAGGTTGTGATAGGAGAGATGCTTTAAAATTTTTCTGTTAAGAATTAACTCAAATACTTTTGAGACACAGGATATTAAAGCAATTGGACGATAGTTAGAGGGTTGGGAATGGTCGCCCTTCTTTGGGACTGGTTGAATGAGAGCAAACTTCCAGCAAGAAGGAAAGTTACAAGTTAAAAGAGTTTACTCGGCAGGACGTAAGCACAGAAGCACAGTTCATGACGACCATTTGCCTTGTTAGTATTGAGGCCAGTGATAGCTGAAAATACATCAGCTGTAGAAATTTTAATGTCAGCCATGAGGAAGTCAGAGGGGGGAAGTGATGGAGGAACAGCACCAGAATCGTCTAAGATGGAATTGGAGGAGAAAGTCTGATCAAAGAGATCTGCTTTATCAGTAGAAGAAATAGTTACAGAGCCATCAGAGTAGAAAAGAGGAGGGAAGGATGATGAGGTAAAATTGTTAGAAAGGTTTTTGGCAAGGTGCCGGAAGGATCGGGAAGAATTCAAATTGGAAAGTTGAAAGCATTTAGTACGGATGAAATTATTTTTAGCAGAGCAAAGAACATACTTAGCACAATTCCGGTCAGAAACATTAAATAAATGTGATTCAGGGGTGGGTTGGCTCCAGTACTTTTTATAGGCCCTCTCCTTGTTGCAGACAGCATTAGAACAAGCGTGATTAAACCAAGGATTTCTTGCATTAGTAAAAGGATATGGGAAAGGAATGTATGTTTCCATGCCCGAGAGAAAACCCTCTGTAATATGCAAGACACACTGAAATGGCTCCCGGCCATGGAAGCAATAATCATTCCATGGAAAATAGAAGAAGTACTGCCTGAGGGCCTCCCAATCCGCAGCTCCAAAGTGCCATGGTTGACGTTTCCTTGGAGGGTCCACAGGCCAGCCTGGAGCGATAGGACAGGTTAAGGTAATAAGGTTGTGATTGGAGGACCCCAATGGAGAGGAAAGATCAACAGCGTAAGCAGAAGAATTAGTTGTAAGGAAGAGGTCAAGTATGTTGGAGCTCTCCTCAAGGCGGTCAGGGATACGGGTAGGGTGATGTACAAGCTGCTCTAGGTCATTAGGATAGAAAAGTTGTAGGCATGTTCACCAGGTGGATCAGTGAAAGGAGAGGAGAGCCAAAGGTGGTGATGAACATGAAATCTTCTAGAATGATGATTTCAGAGAAAGGAGAAATGGATAGAATGTGTTCCATCGTAGAAGTAAGATAGCCAAAGAATTTTTCATGGTCAGTAGAATTAGGGGATAAGTTAACCATCCAGATATATTTAGTCAGAGAATGACAGGATAGCCAAAGCCAGAGAGTAGAGAATTCAGAAGAATAAAGTTCAGGAATACGAGAGCGAGATAAGTCGTTGTGTACGTATACACAACAGCCACCTTTGGCTTTTAAATGAATATAGACAAAGTAGGAGGATACAGAAAAGGGTTTGCTGTCAGTTGCCTCACACAGCTGAGTCTCGGTTAAGAAGAGAAGGTGAGGTTTCGAGGAGGAGAGGTGGTGTTCAACAGAGAGAAAGTTAGAGGGAAGGCCGTGAATGTTGCAGAAATGAGGAAATGAGTCAGACAGTGGTTCCAGGCATCTGGTTGAGTCGTCACCGGGAAAGGGGCGGATGGGGGCATTTATGGCCCCCCACCCCCCTGGGGACTCCGAGACGTGGATAGTTGTCGCCATTTTACTTTTTAAATTTTGAAAAGGAAGTGTAGTGTGTACTGTGCATGTAGTTTGGTGTTGACAGTTAGAGTAACTTGTATTGGAGAGCATGCTGGCCTACTCTCTGTGTTACTGAGACACTGAAAAAGGTCAGCAAGGGGGGACGGTCAGGAACTAGTCCCGAGTATGATGAAACGGAAGCTCCAGCTCTACCTGTCATCAGTTTTCCATCCACCTTTGGAGTACTGCCCTGCTCGACTGGCGCTACAGTCTGCAGTCTACAGTCTACCTATTTATCTGTCTATCCATTGATCGATCTATATATATCTCTCTCTATCTATCTGTCTGTCTCTGTATATATCTACTATGTCTGACTTTATGTACAGCCGACAGCAGAAGTTCGTCCTTCTTAGCGTGCGTGATACGAGCCTGTTGATCTGGTAACACTGTATGAGATAGAGTTGACAGGTACGCTTTAAATGGCTAATATTAAAGATATGTGTTCGAAGATAAGAACACATTCTCTAATGATAATATTAATTTGCAACTGGTGGGATAATAAAGTTATTGTGAAATGTTTGACATTGGTGTATGAAGAATCTTCGTTACGGACACAGACGCACAGGATTACTTGGACTGGACTGATGTTGCCAGCAAGTATTATATGAAATATTATAGAACGATTGCAGTCTTAAAGGTGAGGTTGCAAGAAAACACTAATTACGATGTCAGTTACACACTAAACAAACACAGAAACTGCCAGTTCGTGTTTCGCCAGTATGCGATTTTGTTTTATAAGTTAAGTCACTTCCCTTTCCGACCTCTCTCCCCACCCGTCTCTCCTCTTCCAAGTCATGCTCTGCCATCATCCACGTTTTATCGTTAATGTTGATAAACGTATGTCTGTAGGTAAACTGTGGGAAATAATATAAAAGTGTCGATGAGCTACTTTTCCTCCATCGCTTGAAGTGTTATCAATGACTTGAATATAAATGTTAGTAACATGAATAAATAGTCACTGTGGTGGTTAGGAGACATTTCTCGTCATCATTTATGTAACACTTACCTAACTATCGTTCTTACAGTGCCCAAAATACACTCCTTCTCCAACCCCTCGCCGTCTCCTCCCCTCCCCCTTCCACTGTTTCCATCACTTTTCCCCCCTCCTTCCGCCCCCATTTCCAGTAACCTTTGTTTCTAGCCTGCAACACTCCGAATCCCTCCCCACCGTGTTATTGTATTGACCCTGCCCAACTTCTCTCCCTTGTCAGTTCAAATGTCTTTTTCTCTCCCTTTTTCATTTTTGTCTCGGGAATCGAACAACATAACGATGTTTGGGTCATGTTTTTGTATAGTATCCTTTAATAATGTGTAATATTATAATGACCGTGACAATGGCGGTCAAGAGGCATTAACTGTTCAAAGGACGGCAGTCAGTGCCTCAGTTTAATGATCATTTTATTTCTCCTCCTCTAGCCATTAATATCTTGCTTACACTTATTTTATAAATAACAACATACATAAAATATGAAGCACAAACGTCCTTCTTTTCACCAAAGAAAGTATAAAATGAAAAATAATCATTGCGTATGTTGTACGACTGAGGTGGTTTGGACATGTGGGGAGAATGGAGAATGAAAGACTAAGAGGGTGTATGTAGGTGAGGTGGAGGGAGGGAGAGGGAGGGGTAGACCAAGGATGAGGTGGAGGGATGGAGTTGAGAGGAATATATGGGGGAGGGGGGGTTGAGTTGGGGGGAGGGGAGTCAAATGGTGGGTGACAGAGCGACTTGGAGGCGTTTTGTCTGCGACAACCCTTTCGGGATTAGGGCGTCGGGCTATAGATAGATAGATAGATAGATGTTGTATGATCTACACGCATCCAGAAAATATTTTCTTAAAAGTACTGTCAGTATTCTTGGTGATAATTTGTAGATCTTCAGTTACGATTAAATATAGCAAAATAGATGATAGTGACAAAAGCTGTATCCTCATACATTTGGCTACCATAATCATCGTAATATACGATGAAGGGGGATTATACCCCTCTGGATGAGTAGATTAAGCCCTTATCGGAATATGCTTGTCATGAGCCCGGACAGCAGGCAGATGTAAGTGGAAGTATGAGATTGTCGCGGTGTAAGGGTTAATTATGGTAAAGGTTCGCTTCCTATCCATCCGAGTCCTTGTCACTCCTGTATCGATAATATCGGCAGTTGCAGAACAGATGTTCAGGGCGCTGACGGACAGCCATGCCGTTACCTTTTGTTCTAACCATGCAATGCAGCTATGGGAATGGAATGATAGGGATAATCTTGCTGACTGCATTCTCTGACCTTGTAAGATCATGCGTTGAGGGAGTTAAGATCAAAGTATGTCGATGGCATATTGTTTTAAATTATATATAATTAGACAGAGAGCGCTGGATGCGAGAGGGATGTCTGTTGAGCAAGGAAGAGTGGCTGTGCGTGACAGAAATAAATGGAGAGAAATTGTGAATGAATAAGTGATGACGCAGCCCTGAGGGGATATTCTCCCGCTTTTGGTCTGATCAGCTAGTCAGGTCAGGTGCGGGTAAGGGGATGGGTCTGTTATGATGTGGCAGGGGTAAACCAGTTCTGCTGTCGGGCCCTGCTGTGGATGTCACTGATTGCATTGCGCAGTTGACCCTTGTGCGTTGTGATGCAGTGAGGATCTGTCCGTTCTCCCCTTTGGGGCTAAGATGCGAATAAATGTGTTTGAATGGATGAGTAAATGGAGAGTGAGTCGTCCTGTCTCGGCTACCTCCCTTTCCTTGGGGGAAGCAGCCTAGGTATATAGATAGATAGATAATTAGACGTATCTCATAGGTCTCACTTTAGTGCGGAACACAATGTGTGTGGGGGGGGGGGGATTATGGAAGCAGGAATACTTTGGGTGAGGGAAGGGATTACATATATTACAAGCTGGGACACAGATAAATATGTTATAACGTGAAGGGAGGAGTGAGGGATACAGAAAGCGGGAAGGAGGCGAAGAGGGAAGGAATCCACAAAGGGGGGATGGTATTGAACACTGATAGTTACGATGGACATATTGTTATGTAAGAAATTTGGTTACTTGTGTGTAATACAGTTGGCAATATAACGTGCACGAGTATTGTGTTTATAATGTCATTACAATTAAGACTCAAATTCCTGTAAATGGTAATAACTGTATTCAAATTATGAAGAACCGATCTAGTTAGGGAGGTAAATAGAAGCAGAGTCAGTTAAATGAAATCGTTGGGAAGGGTTGGGGGTGTTGAGGGAGAGAAACAAGGGGTACTGGTAGAGGGGGGGAAGGGAGGGGGGAAAAGTGATGGAGACAGTGGAAGGGGGAGGGGAGGAGACGGCGAGGGGGTGGAGAGGGAGTGTATTTGGAGCACTGTATTAACGATGCTTATATAAATGTTATATAAATGGTGACGAGTAATGTCTCCTAACCACCACAGTGACGATTTATTCATGTTACTAACATTTATATTCAAGTCATGGATAACATTTCAAGCGATGGAGGAGGAAATGAAGCTCATTTGACACTTTTATATTGTTACCCACAGTTTATCTACAGACATACGGTATTCAGCATTAACGATAAAACGTGGATGATGGCAGAGCATGACTAGGAAGAGAAGAGACGGGTGGGGAGAGAGGTCGGAAAAGGAAGTGATTTAACTTGTAAAACTAAACCGCATACTGGCGAAACACGAACTGTCAGTTTCTGTGTTTGTTTAGTGTGTAACTAACATCGTAATTAGTGTTTTCTTGCAACCTCACCTTTAGGACTGTAATCGTTCTATAATATTTCATATAATACTTGCTGGCAACATCAGTCCAGTCCAAATAATCCTATGCGTCTGTGTCCGTAACGAAGAATCTTCATACACCAATGTCAAACATTTCACAATAACATTACCCCACCTGCTACAAATTAATATTATCATTAGGGAATGTGTTCTTATCTCCGAACACATATCTTTAATATTAGCCATTTAAAGCGTACCTGTCAACTCTATCTCATACAGTGTTACCAGATCAACAGGTTCGTATAACGCACGCTAAGAGGGACGAACTTCTGCTGTCGGCTGTACTATCGTGCACAAAAGTCTTGTCCACTATCCAGCCACAGTGGGGGTTCGAATAGCCTGAGTTTGAAGTACTGAAACAGCTGGGGGAAATGCCATGGTCGGCCAACAGATGTCGCCCTCTTTAGTGTGTGGGGGTGGGTGGGGAGAGTAGAGGAGGTGGGGGCTGGATGAGAGGCAGGTTGGGTGCGAGCGGAACATTGTCACGAACACTTTACATACACTATACTGATAACGTGAGAAATGTGACAGAGATGGCTTATATAACTGATAAGATTAAATTATGTAAGTTGTAATGCGGTGTTACAAAAAGAAAACCAGGCTGAAGCAGCATAATTAGCATAATCGTGTAGAACAATTATTACTGCGCGTAGCAGTATCTCAGGTGTTAGAACAGCAGTATAGAAAAGGTTATATTCAGTGGAGGTGTGTGACAAAGCTCCTGCACCGCAGCGATTCACCTCCCTCCATTTATCCCAATGATGTCATTCGGATATGTATGCTTCTGCAAGTGTGCGGCATACACGTCTTATGACGAGCATTCATATACAGTATTTGGCAGTGTCACTGCCACTGATGGCTGCGGTAAATTTAGGGAAAAGCTATGAATTTCCGTAACTGGTTGATCATGGACTCTAGGGTGAAAGACCCTTTGGAGAGTAGGATGGCTGGGGTTTGAGATTATGCATAAGAAGAAAAAGTTACAAACATGAACAAGGCTAAGGAAAAAGAACAGTCTGGCGTCAACCGGACTGCTACATAATATATGGTCTTAAATTGTTCTCTAAAGAGTAGTTTGTTTATTACTTAAACCACCATAATTGCAAGCTACCATTTTAACTACGTTTAGTCTTATAGTTGTTTCGATATGGTTACGAATTCGTGGAACAGGTACGGTGCCCTGGGTGCTTATTGCCCCTCGGTCACGATGATACTTTAGAGAATAGAGTACAGTAAGGATAAAAGTGAAAAGGATCAGGGTGAAGGGCCTTGGTCGGCTAGTTTTACTCACCGATCAGGTCACACTTTTGTTATTCTTACAATGAGATAATGGTAATATTTATTTATATTCCGCCCAACCTTTGTATTTGTGATAACATACAATATTACTGTATATATACAGTATACGTATGTTAAAAACAGTGGAGTGAAAAGTTATCAGTATTGTAGAATAATATTCAGAGTTAATCTAGGTGACTGTTCCAATTCTTCAGTTCCAACCCATGCCCCTCATGACCTTGAAAGCCCATGTGTGTGGGGGGGAGGGGGGGCAAGTGCGGGGACTGGCCGCCCGTCACAACACATATCCAACTCTATACACAACCACCACTACAGCAACGCTCAGTGACCCACACCGAATCAATGTGAACTTTGTTTCGGGTTACCGTTACCTCGACGTGTTCTATACATCCCATTCTCAGCTCTTGCTGATAGAGAAGAATAATGCTTTGCCCAACCTCTCCTCTCGTAAGGGAACGTGATGTGGCCGTGACAGCATATTATTCAAGGTTGCATGGGTTCTCCTGAACCCATAACTGGAAGGGCCACAGTAAAGACCCAGGAGTTAGACAACTCGTCATTAGGTCTCTACTGCTCTAACATCACACCACAATATGCAAGCTTCATAGATATGGGGTGTGCTCAGTTACCGTTAATATTGTGTGCTGAACATTATGAGCATTTCAGTGATGGTAGCAAGTGTAACTATGTAAGAATATTGTGTTATAGGAAAATATATTCCACGACGTGTCATATATATCACTGTAGACCACACAGTACATAATTTGTGCCTGTTAAGTTACTATATTATGTTATATTATGAATTTTCATGCGAGATAGTTCAAGACATCATTAAGGAAATGGATTTAAGATAACACTGTAGGTAAGTTAATATATTTTAACTGTATTTAGAATCACCACCAAAATCCAAATAATACACCAATACATACATCTTACTGTAGTATTTGATCAAGCCACCCATGGCTAATTCAGAACGTCTTCAAGACGATTAGTGATGGAGTCGACCAGCTTTAGGCACAGCCCTGGTCGTCGACGTATACTCTCCCACACTTCGTGAGCTTTGGCCTCTATTGCTGCCCAGATGTGCTGCTACCCAATATCCCAATAACGTTTCATCATGGCCCAAATATGTTCAATAACATCACATCCTTATGATGGCCAGTCGATGACCTCAATTTCAGGGTGATCCTGGAGATATCCTTCACTATGTTGCTGGTATGAATGGGACTGTTGTCATGAACCAGCCTGATTGTGTTGGGGCCTTGAACTGCCATCGCCCGGTCTGTAGGAATTAGCACTTGCTCCAGGATGTTTTCATATTGCTCACCAGTGAAACGGCCATTGATTTTGGCCAGGTCACCTGGCCCATGTGCCCACATCCACCCCTAGATTGACACTGACACCCTACCACTCACTGCTCTCTGTTGAATGTGGTTCTTATGGTAGCGTGTGTTGGGGGGCCGCCAGCACCGCCTTGCTTCAGCTCCCACTGACCTGAACACCGTTTCACCAGTAAATATAATGGTTCTTCAGTATTTTTCAGTGTGTGGAAGGTGTTCCTATGCAAATCTGGGTCAACACTCTTTGTGAGTAGGTGTTAGCCACCCTTTGTGAGCTGGAATATGGCAGTCGATCCCAGCTTCATGAAGTCGGCGTCTCGTCATCATATGATGGCGGTTCAGCCCCAAATTTCTTGTATGCTCCATTGATGTTCGCACTGGACATGCCGTTGCAGCTCCCACGATCATAGCGTCCATCCTTGCAGATGTTACGCGTGGCCTTCCATTTCGAGGTTTTATCTCCAATTTGCCCTCTTCTTCCCACCAGCGGATCCACCTCCTAATCGTCTTGGTGTTCCTCCCCACTTCAAGAGCGATGTTCGGCACAGTTGCCCAGCTCTTCACATCCCGACGATTTGGCCTCTCTCAACAATCACATCCGACAAATTTGCTCGTCCTGCAGGCATCTCTGAAATGGCAGAGTAATATGTCGGGGTAACAAATGCAGAATTTTATATTCTGTGGTAAATTAATGGTATTAGTAACACTTAGGTAAAGTATTATTAATATCACATAATGTTTTGGTAAATCATTTACAAACAACTGCCCAAGAAACCCTTCCTAATTCACATAGTCATAGTGAACTGCAAGTGGATTCCCCCCCCTCCAACCTCCACCCCCCCCCCTCTGCGACAGTAGAGTGAACATTTGCCGATGATCATCATCATGAGCATTATCATCATCATCAGGATTTAGTTTAACCAGACCACTGACACCCATTTGAGTCTCTCCTAGGGCTTGCCCGAAGGATTAGTTCACATGTACGGAATGCGTTTCTATAATGTACTGTTATATTGTGTGGAGGAAATTCCAGTATTTCAAAAAGGTCAAAACTGAACTTCGGGAAAATTTTGGTGGCTCTGCTAATATATCATACATTGTAGGGTTGGTGAAGCACTTTTTTCGATACTGATCATAAACAGGGCATTCAATGAGAATGTTTGACTGTTATTTGTGTTCGGCAGTTGGAGCATATAGGTTGGGCTCCAATAGAAGAAGACATGAGTTGGCCATGCGTCAATCGCTTATGCCCAATTCTTAGACGAGTCAGAATAGTTTCATGATGTCAAGTGGATTGTTTTAATGATGATCAAGGACAAACCGATGATCTGATCATTATTAGCTTATTATATACTTCCCAGGACATTTACCAATCGTCAAATATTATTATTTTTATAGGTAGTTAGCCTCGCTGATCATCAAAATATATGGTTTTCCACTGCTTTACATATATCTTTGACATTTTTCTGCTATGACATGATCGTCCCAAATTACATACAGCTGTAATAGGTTACAATACTTTATGTTTCGTTATATCAAAAAGATTTTGTTCATGTTCATTGCATTGTTCTGAATTCCATTTCTGCTCATAATACTACATTACCCAACCGAAACTCCTAGGTTGCAACGGGGAGTGTAACAAAACCAAGTAAGTTACGTGGGGCATATATGACCATCAAACGCATAGCCATCAAACACCATATTTTTATTGTGAAATGAACTAAGGACCACAGATAAAAACTGTCATATAATTATAACAGGGTCTCCCACAAATTACAGCAGTTATTTGTAGAGGTGAAAAAACTTTTTGATTCGGAGTAGAACCCTTCAGTACATACAGTATATGGGTTTTTCGGATTACGTTTAGCAGTGGGGTGGATTTTACAAATTACGCAAGGCAACCATTACAAATGTCGGAGACGAGGCAAGAGATACCGACAGCTATAGTGAAATATCGGGAAGGGGGAAGAAGGTTTAGTAGTGAAAGAATGTGGGTTAAACTGATGGGGCAATGAAGGATTGGACGATGGATGGATGGATGGAATGGACTTTTAGAAGGACAGAAAGTGTGTCGCCTTCAGCTCCCTCCATGGTACTGGGTGGTAGGTTGACGTGACTGGGGCGATGGGAGGGAGGAAAGGATGTGGAGAAAAGAAAGTGAAAGGAAATGAAGGGTACACAAGCTGTTACCAAGGTTGGTGCCACCAACACGAAGGGGAGGTGATGTCGAACACTGAAACATGCCGATGTCTCATTCCGACCATCGTCGCCACCAGCAGGTAACTCACATTAGTCCCATGTCGTCCTTATACTATAACAGGATGTCCCATCAGCGACAGCAGATATTTGTTGAGTTGACAATGTGAGTCAGAATTTAAAATCTTCTATACACAGAAGCATTTTTTTGTTTACTTTATTCGTGAGGTGGGTTCTAAATATTACGCAAGGCAATGTGGCCATGTTACGTTATATTTTTCATACCAGTTGCAGCCATACTGTGTACTCTTGTAATCCTTTTTGGTGGAATGCATAAGGGATATTAATAACGTGATGACCCGTTTGAGGCTACTGTAATGTCCCATAGCTTGCATTAAACAACATCGTAATTTCACGGTCCAATTCCGAGCCTAGCCTCCCTCTCCCCCCCCCTCCTCCCGCATCTACCCACCCAAATATTAAATCTCATAATTTGGGCAGCGTGGGTTACCACACCTAAACACTTATCGGCTACGTATTCTCTCCCCACACTCCCCCTCCACCATCCCCCCATTCCACTCCTCCCTCCCCCTCCTCTTCCAATCATCTCTTCCCCAAGACTAACGTCAGTCGAACATTCCATCCCATCACATTACCTTCCCCTGCATTCACCAACCCCCCTCCCCCTATTATACCCATGGCAAAGAATTGGACTACTGTAATGAATACTCACAGAACCGATGACATGGCTCCACCCCTTGTATGTAGAGTTAAAACCTGTACAACCAAAGTCAATCCCACATAACTTGAGCCTAAATAAGATATGTGGAAATAACGAAGCAACATCTATGGCCACCCCCCTACCCCAACCAAAAATAAGGACGACATGGGACTAATGTGAGTTACCTGCTGGTGGCGACGATGGTCGGAATGAGACATCGGCATGTTTCAGTGTTCGACATCACCTCCCCTTCGTGTTGGTGGCACCAACCTTGGTAACAGCTTGTGTACCCTTCATTTCCTTTCACTTTCTTTTCTCCACATCCTTTCCTCCCTCCCATCGCCCCAGTCACGTCAACCTACCACCCAGTACCATGGAGGGAGCTGAAGGCGACACACTTTCTGTCCTAAAAGTCCATTCCATCCATCCATCCATCGTCCAATCCTTCATTGCCCCATCAATTTAACCCACATTCTTTCACTACTAAACCTTCTTCCCCCTTCCCGATATTTCACTATAGCTGTCGGTATCTCTTGCCTCGTCTCCGACATTTGTAATGGTTGCCTTGCGTAATTTGTAAAATCCACCCCACTGCTAATCGTAATCCGAAAAACCCATATACTGTATGTACTGAAGGGTTCTACTCCGAATCAAAAAGTTTTTTCACCTCTACAAATAACTGCTGTAATTTGTGGGAGACCCTGTTATAATTATATGACAGTTTTTATCTGTGGTCCTTAGTTCATTTCACAATAAAAATATGGTGTTTGATGGCTATGCGTTTGATGGTCATATATGCCCCACGTAACTTACTCGGTTTTGTTACACTCCCCGTTGCAACCTAGGAGTTTCGGTTGGGTAATGTAGTATTATGAGCAGAAATGGAATTCAGAACAATGCAATGAACATGAACAAAATCTTTTTGATATAACGAAACATAAAGTATTGTAACCTATTACAGCTGTATGTAATTTGGGACGATCATGTCATAGCAGAAAAATGTCAAAGATATATGTAAAGCAGTGGAAAACCATATATTTTGATGATCAGCGAGGCTAACTACCTATAAAAAAATAATAATATTTGACGATTGGTAAATGTCCTGGGAAGTATATAATAAGCTAATAATGATCAGATCATCGGTTTGTCCTTGATCATCATTAAAACAATCCACTTGACATCATGAAACTATTCTGACTCGTCTAAGAATTGGGCATAAGCGATTGACGCATGGCCAACTCATGTCTTCTTCTATTGGAGCCCAACCTATATGCTCCAACTGCCGAACACAAATAACAGTCAAACATTCTCATTGAATGCCCTGTTTATGATCAGTATCGAAAAAAGTGCTTCACCAACCCTACAATGTATGATATATTAGCAGAGCCACCAAAATTTTCCCGAAGTTCAGTTTTGACCTTTTTGAAATACTGGAATTTCCTCCACACAATATAACAGTACATTATAGAAACGCATTCCGTACATGTGAACTAATCCTTCGGGCCAGCCCTAGGAGAGACTCAAATGGGTGTCAGTGGTCTGGTTAAACTAAATCCTGATGATGATGATAATGCTCATGATGATGATCATCGGCAAATGTTCACTCTACTGTCGCAGAGGGGGGGGGGTGGAGGTTGGAGGGGGGGGGAATCCACTTGCAGTTCACTATGACTATGTGAATTAGGAAGGGTTTCTTGGGCAGTTGTTTGTAAATGATTTACCAAAACGTTATGTGATATTAATAATACTTTACCTAAGTGTTACTAATACCATTAATTTACCACAGAATATAAAATTCTGCATTTGTTACCCCGACATATTACTCTGCCATTTCAGAGATGCCTGCAGGACGAGCAAATTTGTCGGATGTGATTGTTGAGAGAGGCCAAATCGTCGGGATGTGAAGAGCTGGGCAACTGTGCCGAACATCGCTCTTGAAGTGGGGAGGAACACCAAGACGATTAGGAGGTGGATCCGCTGGTGGGAAGAAGAGGGCAAATTGGAGATAAAACCTCGAAATGGAAGGCCACGCGTAACATCTGCAAGGATGGACGCTATGATCGTGGGAGCTGCAACGGCATGTCCAGTGCGAACATCAATGGAGCATACAAGAAATTTGGGGCTGAACCGCCATCATATGATGACGGGACGCCGACTTCATGAAGCTGGGATCGACTGCCATATTCCAGCTCACAAAGGGTGGCTAACACCTACTCACAAAGAGTGTTGACCCAGATTTGCATGGGAACACCTTCCACACACTGAAAAATACTGGAGAACCATTATATTTACTGGTGAAGCGGTGATCAGGTCAGCGGGAGCTGAAGCAAGGCGGTGCTGGTGGCTCCCCAACACACGCTACCATAAGAACCACATTCAACAGAGAGCAGTGAATGGTAGGGTGTCAGTGTCAATCTAGGGGTGGATGTGGGCACATGGGCCAGGTGAACTGGCCAAGATCAATGGCCGTTTCACTGGTGAAGTGCTATTTCCTACAGACCGGGCTATGGCAGTTCCAGCCCCCAACACAATCAGGCTGGTTCATGACAACAGTCCCATTCATACCAGCATTGTTGTTGTTGAATATTTGCCCACCTGTTGTGGGACACGGGCAAACTAAGAGCCCCTCAGAGATAAGCAGAGAATAAACAAGGAAAGCGCAAAAAAAAAAAAAAAGTGAGTTGGATCTAGAATAATGACGGGGGGTGGAAGTAGCAGTTAACGGGGAGGTGGATAATCCCGTACAGTTTGTAGGAACCTTTGAAAGGTTGCATTGCCAATGGCCCTAGCAGCATCGTACTCATCATCGCCTGAGCGACCAAAGCCCTCTCCAGGGAGCTCTCGAACAAAAGCGGTTGCAGGGCAGAGGGGTTCAGCAGACCGCTCGTAGCAGTTGGGGCATGGTTCAAGGTCCAAGCTGGCAATCTGATGGTAGCATTGAAATCCCATGCGTAAATGCCGGAGCCTGACTAAGAGATAATTGGGTAGGCCTGGAGGGATTGAGATAGGGGAATATGATGTGGCCGCAGCATACCAAGTGGCTGAGCGTGAGCCATCGGTGCCACATAGGCGATGGTCATCCTTTGTATGTTCTGTAATAATGCCATCTACAGCAAAGAGAACTCTGGAAGCACTAGGGCGAAGCAGATATGTAACATCAGGGAGTGATGTGGCTGCATGTGCAGCAGCAGCAGCTAGTTCATTACCCTGTATCCCAACGTGCCCAGGTACCCAGTGAAAAATCACAGTGCCACCCCGCCTCTGGATGAGGGAGGACACTGTAAATATGGCAGTAAGTAAGATCCGGTGGGCAACTAGAGAGATGCCAGGCATTGAAGGGAGGATAGGGAGTCAGTATGGAGAATGAAACAACTATGTCGATGGCTATAGGCATGGCGCAGGGCACCAAGAAGAGCCATTAGCTCCGCCTGAAAGGCAGAGACATCCGTGGTATTGCGGCAGGATTCAGTATGGTCCCCATAAGCAAAAGCAGCTCCCGCCGAACCATCGGACGAAACAAAGCCATCCGTATGGTAGACTGCTGCATCAGAGGAGTTGAGCGCAGCGAGTCTACTGAGACTCTCCTGCCGAAGGATGGCCGGGATCGAGTGGCGAGGCTTCATGTCGGTGGGACTGATAACGGTGAAAGGGGGAGGCGCCCAGGGTGCAGGAGGTTCGTAACCTGGACATGCCAGCTCTGGATCTGGGCACACCTCTTGTGCCACACCCAACTTGTGAAAGAGAGCCGCCATGGCTGGAGCCCAATCCCGAGGTGGGGACGGGTCTGGGGGCCTGCTAGCCAGGCGTTTAACCAGAATGGAGACATGTAGCATTGGGTGAAGTTTAACTAAACCAAGCGTTTCTGCCATTGCATGCAGTGCGATCCTGTTGGTGAGTGATGGAAACCCACTCTCCATCCATAAATTGACCAGCCGAGTCCAGCATGGAGCGCTCAGCGTAACCCATAGAGCGTGATTTTGGAGTACCTCCAAGGACTAGGAGATGGGGGAAGCCAGCCCTGGGATGCAGATCGCACTGTAATTGACTAGGGAGCACTCTGCGTGGACATGGAAAGTACACAGAACTGCAAATGACGCCCCTAAGCTGTGACTAGAGAGGTAGCAGAGAGCAGAAATGCAGGCGGCGACCCACTCTCGTAAGTATCTCACGTGTTGGGTGAAAGTTAGCCCCGAGTCAAAGTAGACCCCCAGATATCAGTGCAGCGTGACGGGCTTAGTGCAGCGGCCACCCAATGAGAGGGGATCTTCGGGAGGGCGGAGACCGAAAGGTAGGCACTTGGTCTTCTCGAGGTTGACTTTCAGCCTGAGTTCATTACACTTGTTGTGCAATCTAGAAAGAGAGATGGGTGCCTGGGTGAAGCAGTCTTTCCTCGAGAAGACCAATGCCAGGTCGTCTGCATAAACGAGCAGTGTCACGCCTGGTCCACAGTCAACAGTTAGAAGTCTCTTGACCAACACGTTGAATAACAGGGAGCTAAGAACGCCATTGGGATGATGATAGAAGGGATAGAGTTGCCCCTGTAATCTGACCCCTGCTGTCCGATTAAGAAAGAAGTCCCCCACCCATGACAAGAGTCTACCTCCGACTCCCCTGTCAGCAAGGGCTGCCTGGATGACAAGAGGGTTCGCCAGCTCGAAGGCCTTTTCGAGATCAAGGAAGACAGCCATCCCCCGTCCACCTCAAAGCTCCCCAAGGAAGGAAGCAAGGCAGTGAGACACACTCCTGCCAGGGTGGTAAGCAAAACTCCTCAGGTGCAACGGTTCCAGACGCCAGGCAAGGCAAGCACACATGACCCTCTCTGCTGTCTTAGCCACACAGCTAAGAAGTGAGATAGGGTGCATGGCTCCGGGATCGTGAGGTATGGGAATCGGGTGGATGACAGCTGTCTTCCATGACCTTGGCAAACTGCCCTCAGACCACGAGAGGTTGAGCAGATCAAGGAGACAATCTCTCCCACAATTTCTGGCATGTGATAACAGAAAATACGTTAGCCCATCAAGCCCCGGAGCAGTGTCTCCTCTGTGCTGCAGTGCTTTTTGCAGTTCCCCGCTGGTGAAAGGTACATCGGCAGGGTCAGGCCTTTTACAGGCAGCCTGAATTGCTACAAGACGAGAGGTAGTCAACTGCTCCTGCTTGTCTCTAACGGACTGCAGGAGATTGTGGGAAGTGGAGCGGTCCGCAAAGTGTTGCGCAAGATGGTTGGCTTCAGCAACTGGGTCTGGGTGAAAGTGTGGACGGGGAAGACATGGGTCAGAGACAGACCGGATTCTCCTCCATATCTCCCTGAGAGTGGAGTGAGAGTCCAAAGTCCTGCACCATGTTTTCCACGCCTCCTCTTTCATGCGGCGTTTCTCCAACACAACGTGCTGTGTTACAGCACGGGGATGAGCGGCGCTGCCGGTACTGCTTACGTGCTGCACTGAGTCGGTGGTTCAGTTCCCTGACCCTGTCGCAGTAGATCCAGTCATCTCGGTATCGTTTCGTGGATCGTCGCTGTAGCGGGATGGCGAGATGCGGCTTGTGCAAAAGCACTGGCAACTTGATCTGCTCTGCCCTCGAGGTCTAGGGCAGGAGGAGAGGCCCCGAAAATGGTGGTTAAGGCTCTGACAAAGATGGCCCAGTCGGCTTTGCTGAGGTCCCACCTTGGTGGGGCATACCAGAAACATAGTGAAGGACTATCTCCAGGATCACCCTGAAATTGAGGTCATCGACTGGCCAACACAAGGATGTAATATTAATCCAACTGAACATAACTGGGCCATGATGAAATGTTATTGGGATATTGGGCAGCAGCACACCTGGGCAGCAGCACACCTGGGCAGCAATAGAGGCCAAAGCTCAAGAAGTGTGGGAGAGTATACGTCGACGACCAGGGCTGTGCCTAAAGCTGGTCGACTCCATCACTAATCGTCTTGAGGACGTTCTGAATGCAGTGGGTGGCTTGACCAACTACTACAGTAAGATGTGTGTATTGGTGTATTATTTGGATTTTGGTGGTGCTTCTAAATACAGATAAAATATATTAACTTATCTACAATGTTATCTTAAAACCATTTCCTTAATGATGTCTTGAACTATCTTGCATGAAAATTCATAATATAGTAACTTAACAGGCACAAATTATGTACTGTGTGGTCTACAATGATATATATGACACGTCGTGGAATATATTTTCCTATAACACAATATTCTTACATAGTTACACTTGCTACCATCACTGAAATGCTCATAATGTTCAGCACACAATATTAATGGTAACTGAGTACACCCCATATCTATGAAGCTTGCATATTGTGGTGTGGTGTTAGAGCAGTAGAGACCTAATGACGAGTTGTCTAACTCCTGGGTCTTTACTGTGGCCCTTCCAGTTATGGGTTCAGGAGAACCCATGCAACCTTGAATAATATGCTGTCACGGCCACATCACGTTCCCTTACGAGAGGAGAGGTTGGGCAAAGCATTATTCTTCTCTATCAGCAAGAGCTGAGAATGGGATGTATAGAACACGTCGAGGTAACGGTAACCCGAAACAAAGTTCACATTGATTCGGTGTGGGTCACTAAGCGTTGCTGTAGTGGTGGTTGTGTATAGAGTTGGATATGTGTTGTGACGGGCGGCCAGTCCCCGCACTTGCCCCCCCTCCCCCCCACACACATGGGCTTTCAAGGTCATGAGGGGCATGGGTTGGAACTGAAGAATTGGAACAGTCACCTAGATTAACTCTGAATATTATTCTACAATACTGATAACTTTTCACTCCACTGTTTTTAACATACGTATACTGTATATATACAGTAATATTGTATGTTATCACAAATACAAAGGTTGGGCGGAATATAAATAAATATTACCATTATCTCATTGTAAGAATAACAAAAGTGTGACCTGATCGGTGAGTAAAACTAGCCGACCAAGGCCCTTCACCCTGATCCTTTTCACTTTTATCCTTACTGTACTCTATTCTCTAAAGTATCATCGTGACCGAGGGGCAATAAGCACCCAGGGCACCGCACCTGTTCCACGAATTCGTAACCATATCGAAACAACTATAAGACTAAACGTAGTTAAAATGGTAGCTTGCAATTATGGTGGTTTAAGTAATAAATAAACTATTATACTCCATTCTCTAAAGTATCACTTTGACCCGAGGGGCAATAAGCACCCAGGGCACTGCACGTGTTTCACGAATTCGTAACCATATCGAAACAACTATAAGACTAAACGTAGTTAAAATGGTAGCTTGCAATTATGGTGGTTTAAGTAATAAACAAACTACTCTTTAGAGAACAATTTAAGACCATATATTATGTAGCAGTCCGGTTGACGCCAGACTGTTCTTTTTCCTTAGCCTTGTTCATGTTTGTAACTTTTTCTTCTTATGCATAATCTCAAACCCCAGCCATCCTACCCTCCAAAGGGTCTTTCACCCTAGAGTCCATGATCAACCAGTTACGGAAATTCATAGCTTTTCCCTAAATTTACTGCAGCCATCAGTGGCAGTGACACTGCCAAATACTGTATATGAATGCTCGTCATAAGACGTGTATGCCGCACACCTGCAGAAGCATACATATCCGAATGACATCATTGGGATAAATGGAGGGAGGTGAATCACTGTGGCGCAGGGAGCTTTGTCACACACCTCCACTGAATATAACCTTTTCTATACTGCTGTTCTAACACCTGAGATACTGCTACGCGCAGTAATAATTGTTCTACACGATTATGCTAATTATGCTGCTTCAGCCTGGTTTTCTTTTTGTAACACCGCATTACAACTTACATAATTTAATCTTATCAGTTATATAAGCCATCTCTGTCACATTTCTCACGTTATCAGTATACAGTAGTGTATGTAAAGTGTTCGTGACAATGTTCCGCTCGCACCCAACCTGCTTCTCATCCAGCCCCCACCTCCTCTACTCTCCCCACCCACCCCCACACACTAAAGAGGGCGACATCTGTTGGCCGACCATGGCATTTCCCCCAGCTGTTTCAGCTCAGGCTATTCGAACCCTCACTGTGGCTGGGTAGTGGACAGGATTTTTGTGCACGATAGTACATATCAATCTATCTTTCTATATATCTATCTCTACCTTTCTAGATATCTATCTGTCTTTCTTTCTCTCTCTGTCTCTATATATATACAACCGATGAGTCTGTCTTTATGGACCTATGAAGCTATCTATCTATCTATCTGTCTCTATATCTCTCTCTCTATCTATCTGTCTTTCTGTCTGTCTGTCTATCTATCTATCCGTCTTTATGTACGTATCTGTCTCTGTATCTCTATCCAACTCTGTCTCTGTCTGTCTGTCTGTCTGTCTCTCTACTATGTCCCTTTATGTATCAGTCTATTTACCTATTTATTTATCTATCTATCTATCCATCTGTTTGTCTGTCTTTCTATCTAACCATCCATCTATCTATCTGTCTGTCTGTCTGACTGTCTGTCTGTCTGTCTGTCTGTCTGTCCGTCTATCTGTCTGTCTGTCTGTCTGTCCGTCTATCTGTCTGTCTGTCTGTCTGTCTGTCTGTCTGTCTGTCCGTCTATCTGTCTGTGTCTGTCTGTCTGTCTGTCTGTCTGTCTCTCTCTCTCTCTCTCTCTCTCTACTATGTCCCTTATGTATCAGTCTGTTTACCTGTCTATCTATCTATATACAGTATCTATCCATCTGTTTGTCTGTCTGTCTGTCTGTCTCTGTATGTTTATACTATGTCTTTATGTATGTATCAATAGAGTCTATCTATCTATTAATCTATCCACGTATCCACCTTTCAATCTATCTATCTATATATCTATCTATCTATCTCTCTGTCTGCCTGTCTCTATATATCTATACTGTGTCTGTCTTTATTTACGAATCAGTAAATGTCGATCTATCTATCTATCTATCTGTCTATCTCTATCTCTGCGCATCCACCTATCTATCTATCTATCTGTCTCTCTGTCAACGTATTTATCTATCAATCTATCTCTATCTCTCCACCTATTCATCCATCTATCTATCTATCTACCTACATATCTTTCTTTCTGTCTATTTATCAATCTATCTATCTATATACCTATCCAGCTATTCCTCTATCTCTATCTATGTCTATCTATCTATATATATTTTTCTCTCTACTTACTCATCTATCTATCTATCTATCGACAATCTATCTATCTATCCATTTATCTATGCCCCTATTCATCTATCTATATATCTATCCACCTATCTATCTATCCGTCTATCTATCCATCTATCTATCCACCTATTTATCTATCTGTCTATCTACCTATCTACCTATCTATCCACCTTTTGATCTATCTATCTATTTTGTATCTATCAATCCACGTATCTATCAATCTATCTATCCCTCTATTCATCTATCTATCTGTTTATGTATGTATGTATCTATCTATTCATCTATCTATCTATCTATACCCTTACAAACATAAAAAGCGTATATAGTTCTCAGACATCATCATATTCCTTCTTGTGGTAAATAATAATAATATGAGAAACGCCACACCTTTATCTATAGTGGCAACAAGTGCTCGTGGGTCCTTCGGGCCCCTCGCACTTGCTCCTGCGGAGGGCTCTCGCGTTTATGTGCTGTTCTAGTGTAACGTTGTCACTTGGATCTTTTGTAGCTAACCAATTGATCGTGTTATTTGCAGCTTCGGGAATGGAGCCCAAGTTGTCCAAACGCAAGTCCGAAGTACACACACAGACACACGGCTACTGCTACAGTTTATTTTAGTTCTACCTCTGGGCAAAAAATTCTACGGAGATCCTATGCCGGGCTCCGGGAGCAGCGTTTTTGGGTCAAAATGTGATCGCTCATTAAATATAGTTAAAAATTTTCAATCGTGATGGGACCAAGTTTGATCACATCAGCGAATTTTTAGCGATTTTTGTGCCAATTTTGGTGCGATTTGTATGTGTAGTTTCGGCTGCCCAAAACACACACACACACACACACACACACACACACACACACACACACACACTGCTACTGCTATATTATATTAGATAATTTTCTTACCCCCCCCCACACACAGTAAACTATGAATAGATGGATAATTAGACAGAGTTAGTCTGCTGGGCAGATAAACAGACTGATAGACGCACAGATAAACAGACATACCGATAGATAGAGATAGACAGAGATAGACAGACAGACAGATAGCTAGATAGACATACCGAAAGATAGAGATAGACAGAGATAGACAGACACAGATAGATAGATAGATAGATAGATAGACATACAAATAGATAGATAGGCAGATAGACAGACAGATAGATAGATGGATGGATGGATAGGTGGATGGACGATTTGATAGACAGATAGATATAGAGAAAGACAGATAGATAAATGGATGGATGGATGGATAGGTGGATGGATGATTGATAAACAGATAGATAGACAGACAGATAGATAGATGGATAGATGGATAGGTTATTTGATAGACAAATAGACAGACAGATGGGTGGATGGACAGATGGATAGATAATATGATAGACAGATAGATAAACAGACAGATAGACAGATGGGTGGATGGATAGATAGATGATTTGATAGACCGACAGATAGATAGATAGATAGACAGATGAATGTTAAGATGGATAGACGGACAGACAGGCAGATAGACAGATAAATAGATGGATGGGTGGATGGATGGACGGATGTGTAGATGGATAATTTGATAAAGGTTAATAGAAAGATAGATAGATAGACAGACAGATAGATATATGGATGGATGGATTATTTGATAGACAGACAGATAGATAGACTGATGGGTGATTTGACAGACAGATAGACAGTGTTACGGAACAGAGAAAGATAATGTACACTCCAAGTGAGAATACCAAAAATCACCACTGTCCCGCAAAGTTCCAGGTTCAAAAACAAATGAGTCAGGCAAAATTACAAGTCAAAGCCCAATGCTCAAACTAACAACAAAACATTCAGGACTCATAAGGACAATGCAATGGCAAAAAACAGGTTAAACATATAGTTAACTGCAACAGCCTCTATTAACATGAAATTAGCAAGAGTAAATTTATCTAAGTCAGCCCTGATAAAATGACAATACCAGATAATACTCAGTGAATGCAAGATATATCATTACAGATACAAGATATTATTAATAAGGGCTGACACCCAAAACACATGAATCACAAAAACCCTACTAGGCCTAAGAATTAACACCTTACGCTACACAGTACAAGAAAAAATGCAACAACAGTTATACTCAAATTACACAGCTGCTAGATGGTTGGAGACTTCCTGAGCACTCACAATAATAACAACTGTTCAGGGGAGGACAGAGATGTGAACAAAATGAGGAGTAGATTTAAGTGGCAATAATCCAGAGACTGAGCTCATTATATAGGGGCCACCAGAGCTTGATACAACTTGTAAGAAGGACGCGCAAATGAAGCCATGGGGACAAAGAGTTGACAATCCTGCTCTGAACAACAGAAAGAACGACTTACTCTACTATAAGGGAGGAGGGGGGGAGTGAGGTAGAACACGCTCGTGATCAAACATGCAGCATGCTGTACGTTAGAATTACACAAAGGATGATGAAATCATAGGCTATGTAACACCTCCCCACAAAGAAAAAGAAATTTACAAAGGAAATTTCTTATTACTCTAAAACAATCTGTCTAAAGTCTAGATAAGCAATCTGCAATAACATTTTCTTTCCCCTTGACATGCTGTATGTCTAATGAATACTCCTGAAGAAGTAGACTCCATCTTGTCAATCTCTGATTTTTATCTTTAAACTTACTAAGGAATTTCAGTGGGTTATGATCGGTATAAATGACTATGGGGTCAAAACCAGACACAAAAAAAATGAAAAATGCTGTAAACCCAAAATCAAGGCCAACAGCTCTTTCTCAATAGTGGAGTAGTTCTTTTGAGGTGGAGGAACTTCTTACTGTAATAAGATACAGGGTGTTCAATACCCTGATCATCCTCTTGCAGCAAAACAGCCCCAGCTCCTGTTTCACTTGCGTCAACAGCCAACTTAAAAGGCTTAGCAAAATTTGGAGTAGCGAGCACTGGCTGACTTAATAGGATAGCTTTAAGCTTGCTGAAAGAGGACTCACAGTTATCGGTCCAGACAAATTTAACTCCCGTTTACAGTAGGTCTGTAAGTGGTGATACAAGAATTGAAAAGTTAAGAACAAATCTCCTGCAATAACCTACCATTCCCAAAAATCTTTGTAGCTCTTTCCTACTTTTAGGTCTGGGAAGATCACTTATAACCTGAACCTTAGCTCCTGGTGGTGCAACATGTCCATCACCAATCATGTACCCAAGGTACTGAACTTTAGCTTGACCAAACTCACACTTTGATAAATTAGCTACAAGATTAGCCTGAACCAAACGTTCTAGAAATTTACTGACATGGCATAGGTGATCTTTCCAGTTGTCGCTGAAGATTAATACATCATCAATATAAACAACACACCCTGCCAAACTCTCTGTTACAACATTCATGAGCTTCTGAAATGTGGCTGGTGCATTCTTCATACCATATGGCATTACAGAACATGCAAAAGTCTTTCCTAGTGTTACAAAACATGAGATCTCCCTAGCACGTTCAGTCATAAGTACTTGCCAGTATCCCTTTAACAAATCAAACTTACTTATGTACCTAGCCTTTCCGATTTTGTCTGTGCAATCTTCCACGTGAGGGAGAGGGTAAGTGTCTGTTTTAGTTATCTGATTAACACGTCTGTAGTCGATGCAAAGCCGCTGTGACCCACCTGGCTTAGGGACTAGAGTGACAGGAGAACTCCACTCGCTCTGACAGGGCTCAATCATCTTGTGGTCCAACAGGTAGCCAAGCTCCTTCTCGATGAGAGGAACTTTCACTGGGTTCACACGGTAAGGAGGCAGTTTAATTGGCTTTGCGTCTCCAACATCGACATCATGCATCAACACAGTGTTTCTTCCTGGAGTGGCACGGAACACTTGCGGGTACTTCCGCAGTAATGTCGAAAACTCCTGCCTTTCCTCGGGAGGTAGATGAGAAAGCTTAGTCTGGAGATCATTCATGATATCAGGTTTCTTCCCCAAACTATCACTCAGGCTCATGCTGCATGGGAGAACTTCACTTGCAGACTCGGGTGGAACAGCTGCAGTGCAGACTGGGTTATTTTCGTCCCGCCTGTGATATAAATTTAGCATGTTGATGTGACAAAGTTGCTTGTTCTTTCTACGATCTGGTGTGGCGATGACATAATTGACATCACTGAGTTTCTTCTCCACGAAATAAGGACCACTAAACTTGGCTTGAAGAGGTTGCCCATGCACCGGTAGCAGAATCAAAACCTGATCTCCTGGCTGAAAGTGGCGTAACCTGGACTTCTTATCATACCAAGTTTTCATCTTCTCCTGAGCAGCTCCTAAATTCTCTCTCGCCAGCTGTAAAGCAGTGGACAGCCGTTCTTTGAACTTCATCACATACTCCAGCAGGTTGATGTCATCTTCCTCGACAGCCAGCATTCCTTGAGTAACTTAATGGGTCCTCTTACTTCATGGCCAAACAGTAGTTCAAAAGGTGAGAAGCCCAGTGATTCATTTGGAGATTCTCTTGCGGCAAATAGAACGAATGGAAGACCTTTATCCCAGTCTTTCTGATGTTCCAAACAGTATTTCTTGAGCATCGATTTGAGTGTTTGATGATATCTCTCGAACGCTCCTTGGGTCTGGGGATGGTAAGCCGAAGACGTGATGTGGGTGATGCCCAACTCTTTCAGAGACTGCTTGAAAACATTTGACATGAAATTACTTCCCCGGTCGGACTGTACCTCCTTGGGCAGACCAAACTTTGCGAAGAACCCTAGCATTTCCTTAACCACGTTCTTTGCTGAGATATTTCTAAGTTGAATGGCTTCAGGATAACGAGTAGCCATATCAATCAGGGTCAACACATAAGAAAATCCTGAAGAAGTCTTAGGAAGAGGGCCCACAATATCCACCAACACATGGGTGAAAGGCGCCTCAAAAGGAGGAATGGGAACTAGAGGTGCAACCTTTTCGGTCTGATTACACTTCCCCACAACTTAACAGGTGTGACAAGACTTACAATACCAGGAAACATCCCTGAAGATACCTGGCCAGTAGAAGTGTTTCAAAATGCGTGCCACAGTCTTCCTCACTCCAAGGTGTCCTGCCAAACTGGAATCATGAGCCACTCTAATGATATCCTGCCTACAAACATGAGGGATGACATCTTGATGTACAACCTCCCATTCACAGTCGGCTGATGCTGTTGGGGGTCTTCACTTCCTCATAAGTATTCCTGACTTTATATAATAACAAGTAGAAGCACCAGCTGACTCTTCCTCACTGCAAGCAGAGTTAGCTAGACCTTTCAACTCAGGGTCAGCAACCTGCAACTCAACCAACTCTTGACGAGACAAATTATCAACACTACGGGGTACTGCCTCATCTGGTGAGTGGTCCAAATTAGCAAGAAAAGTGTCAGCTAGGATAACATCATCATCATCATTATCCTCTAAGTCACCAGTAACTTTAGACTTAGCCCTAGTGACAGCACATGCAGGGAACACATCAGGGACATCACAATCCTGGGCCGCAGCCACTGGCTCACTAGACAACTGAGGAGCTGGACATACTTGACTTCCACCAATATCATTTCCAAGTAAGAAAGTTACACCTGACATTGGGAGTGTCTCAACCAACCCAACCATAACGGAACCATTAACAAAACCAGACTCTAAATTCACTCTGCACAGAGGGACAGAGAAGTAATTATTCCCTACACCTTGTAAGATTACAGTTTCATCAGAGGAATGAACATTAGAGCCTAGAACACTGGTCAGCATAAGGGATTGGCATGCACCTGTATCACGATATATTTGAACTGATTTCCTGTCATTACTGTCCAGAGGACTGACAAAACCATCAGACAGGAAATTAGCACATGAACTCTTGAGAGTGTCACCCATGTCACTGCTCAAAAGAGGAGCTCCATCATGAGAATTTAATTTACCCCTCAAAGCAGGTTCAGTTAACTCAGTTAAAGAATTCTGGGAACTCTCAAGGGTGGACACTAGACCAATTGACTGAATATTTGAAGACTCCTTTTTGTTCACATCACGTTGTCTCCTGAAACATTTCTCCGTAGTATGACCAAGCTTACTACAATAAGTACATTTACTTTTCTGAAATCTAGAGGTGAAGCTGGTATTTACTTCCTGAGAAACATCATCTTTATTCTCTTTCCTGATACCTGTACTCTGAGTAGAAGCAACATACTTTCTCTCAGCTTTCCCTTTTTCTTTAGATTATCTCTTGTGAGTGAGAACATATTCATCAGCTAAAACTGCAGCATCAGACAAATTATCTATTCTTTTCTCATCAAGATATAGGCTTACATCTTTATAAATACACCTTTTGAAGTCCTCCAGCAAAATCATCTGCTTAAATTTGTCAAAATCAGAATCCACATTCTTCGAATTTAACCACTGCTCTAACAGATCTTCTTTGATTTTTGCATACTCAACATGGGATTGCTTATCTTGCTTATAAGTTGTCCTAAATTTTACTCTATAGGCTTCAGGAACAAGCTCATAGGCCTTAAGAATCAAGCTCTTAACTACATCATAATTATCAGATTGATCCTGAGGCAAAGATGCATAAGTTACTTGAGCTTTACCGGTGAGAACAGTTTGAAGGAGTAATGGCCAATACTTTTTGGGCCAATTAAAACCTGTAGCTTCCCTCGGAAACAACTGAAAATACTTTGTTAAATCAGATTCATTAAAAGGAGGGACAAGTTTAACATTTTTAGCCACATCAAAATCATCAGAGCTAGATGATCCAGTTCCACCTTGTTTCATGCGATACTCATGGTCTGCCTGAATCCTAGCTAGTTCAATTTGTGCCTGAGCCTGTGCCTGTGCCTCCTGAATGCGAGCATTTGCCTGAAATTCAGCCTCCTGAATACGAGCCTGAGACTCCGCCTCCTTAGCCTGAGACTCAGCCTCCTTAGCACGAGCCTGAAACTCAGCTTCCTTAACACGAGCCTCCTGCAGAGCTAGCTGTAACTTAGCTATTTCAATCTGCGTTTGCTCATTTGGAGGAGTTACATTAAACAAGCTTTTATTAATCATGCCAACAATTTGATCTTTAGAATGATGAGAGTGAACTGCAATTCCCAATTGTTGAGCAACAAGCGTAAGTTCATTCTTTTTTCTGTTTTCTACATCACACACTGTTTGCACATTTGACAAAAAATCTTTGGCTTCATCAAGTGTAGTAATAGTAGACATCATGAATAAATCACAGTCACAAAATATCAAGCAATATCCTTATGATAATATCCTGAATATCCTGATAAGAGGTCGCCAAATTTATGTTACGGAACAGAGAAAGATAATGTACACTCCAAGTGAGAATACCAAAAATCACCACTGTCCCGCAAAGTTCCAGGTTCAAAAACAAAAGAGTCAGGCAAAATTACAAGTCAAAGCCCAATGCTCAAACTAACAAGAAAACATTCAGGACTCATAAGGACAATGCAATGGCAAAAAACAGGTTAAACATATGGTTAACTGCAACAGCCTCTATTAACATGAAATTAGCAAGAGTAAATTTATCTAAGTCAACCCTGATAAAATGACAATACCAGATAATACTCAGTGAATGCAAGATATATTATTACAGATACAAGATATTATTAATAAGAGCTGACACCCAAAACACATGAATCAAAAAACCCTACTAGGCCTAAGAATTAACACCTTACGCTACACAGTACAAGAAAAAATTCAACAACAGTTATACTCAAATTACACAGCTGCTAGATGGTTGGAGACTTCCTGAGCACTCACAATAATAACAACTGTACAGGGGAGGACAGAGATGTGAACAAAATGAGGAGTAGATCTAAGTGGCAATAATGCAGAGACTGAGCTCATTATATAGGGGCCAGCAGAACTTGATACAACTTGTAAGAAGGACGCGCAAATGAAGCCATGGGGACAAAGAGTTGACAATCCTGCTCTGAACAACAGAAAGAACGACTTACTCTACTATAAGGGAGGAGGGGGGGAGTGAGGTAGAACACGCTCGTGATCAAACATGCAGCATGCTGTACGTTAGAATTACACAAAGGATGATGAAATCATAGGCTATGTAACACCTCCCCACAAAGAAAAAGAAATTTACAAAGGAAATTTCTTATTACTCTAAAACAATCTGTCTAAAGTCTCGATAGGCAATCTGCAATAACATTTTCTTTCTCCTTGACATGCTGTATGTCTAATGAATACTCCTGAAGAAGTAGACTCCATCTAGTCAATCTCTGATTTTTATCTTTAAACTTACTAAGGAATTTCAGTGGGTTATGATCGGTATAAATGACTATGCGGTCAAAACCAGAACACAAATAAAATGAAAAATGCTGTAAACCCAAAATCAAGGCCAACAGCTCTTTCTCAATAGTGGAGTAGTTCTTTTGAGGTGGAGTGAACTTCTTACTGTAATAAGATACAGGGTGTTCAATACCCTGATCATCCTCTTGCAGGAAAACAGCCCCAGCTCCTGTTTCACTTGCGTCAACAGCCAACTTAAAAGGCTTAGCAAAATTTGGAGTAGCGAGCACTGGCTGACTTAATAGGATAGCTTTAAGCTTGCTGAAAGAGGACTCACAGTTATCGGTCCAGACAAATTTAACTCCCTTTTACAGTAGGTCTGTAAGTGGTGATACAAGAATTGAAAAGTTAAGAACAAATCTCCTGCAATAACCTACCATTCCCAAAAATCTTTGTAGCTCTTTCCTACTTTTAGGTCTGGGAAGATCACTTATAACCTGAACCTTAGCTCCTGGTGGTGCAACATGTCCATCACCAATCACGTACCCAAGGTACTGAACTTTAGCTTGACCAAACTCACACTTTGATGAATTAGCTACAAGATTAGCCTGAACCAAACGCTCAAGAAATTTACTGACATGGCATAGGTGATCTTTCCAGTTGTCACTGAAGATTAATACATCATCAATTTAAACGACACACCCTGCCAAACCCTCTGTTACAACATTCATGAGCTTCTGAAATGTGGCTGGTGCATTCTTCATACCATATGGCATTACAGAACATGCAAAAGTCTTTCCTAGTGTTACAAAACATGAGATCTCCCTAGCACGTTCAGTCATAGGTACTTGCCAGTATCTCTTTAACAAATCAAACTTACTTATGTACCTAGCCTTTCCGATTTTGTCTATGCAATCTTCCACGTGAGGGAGAGGGTAAGTGTCTGTTTTGGTTATCTGATTAACACGTCTGTAGTCGATGCAAAGCCGCTGTGACCCACCTGGCTTAGGGACTAGAGTGACAGGAGAACTCCACTCGCTCTGACAGGGCTCAATCATCTTGTGGTCCAACAGGTAGCCAAGCTCCTTCTCGATGAGAGGAACTTTCACTGGGTTCACACGGTAAGGAGGCAGTTTCATTGGCTTTGCGTCTCCAACATCGACATCATGCATCAACACAGTGGTTCTTCCTGGAGTGGCACGGAACACTTATGGGTACTCCTGCAGTAATGTCGAAAACTCCTGCCTTTCCTCGGGAGGTAGATGAGAAAGCTTAGTCTGGAGATCATTCATTATATCAGGATTCTTCCCCAAATTATCACTCAGGCTCATGCTGCATGGGAGAACTTCACTTGCAGACTCGGGTGGAACAGCTGCAGTGCAGACTGGGTTATTTTCGTTCCGCCTGTGATATAACTTTAGCATGTTGATGTGACAAAGTTGCTTGTTCTTTCTACGATCTGGTGTGGCGATGACATAATTGACATCACTGAGTTTCTTCTCCACGAAATAAGGACCACTAAACTTGGCTTGAAGAGGTTGCCCATGCGCCGGTAGCAGAATCAAAACCTGATCTCCTGACTGAAAGTGGCATAACCTGGACTTCTTATCATACCAAGTTTTCATCTTCTCCTGAGCAGCTCCTAAATTTTCTCTCGCCAGCTGTAAAGCAGTGGACAGCCGTTCTTTGAACTTCATCACATACTCCAGCAGGTTGACGTCATCTTCCTCCGACAGCCAGCATTCCTTGAGTAACTTAATGGGTCCTCTTACTTCATGGCCAAACAGTAGTTCAAAAGGTGAGAAGCCCAGTGATTCATTTGGAGATTCTCTTGCGGCAAATACAACGAATGGAAGACCTTTATCCCAGTCTTTCTGATGTTCCAAACAGTATTTCTTGAGCATCGATTTGAGTGTTTGATGATATCTCTCCAACGCTCCTTGGGTCTGGGGATGGTAAGCCGAAGACGTGATATGGGTGATGCCCAACTCTTTCAGAGACTGCTTGAAAACATTTGACATGAAATTACTTCCCCGGTCGGACTGTACCTCCTTGGGCAGACCAAACTTTGCGAAGAACCCTAGCATTTCCTTAATCACGTTCTTTGCTGAGATATTTCTAAGTTGAATGGCTTCAGGATAACGAGTAGCCATATCGATCAGGGTCAACACATAAGAAAATCCTGAAGAAGTCTTAGGAAGAGGGCCCACAATGTCCACCAACACATGGGTGAAAGGCGCCTCAAAAGGAGGAATGGGAACTAGAGGTGCAACCTTTTCGGTCTGATTACACTTCCCCACAACTTGACAGGTGTGACAAGACTTACAATACCAGGAAACATCCCTGAAGATACCTGGCCAGTAGAAGTGTTTCAAAATGCGTGCCACAGTCTTCCTCACTCCAAGGTGTCCTGCCAAACTGGAATCATGAGCCACTCTAATGATACCCTGCCTACAAACATGAGGGATGACAACTTGATGTACAACCTCCCATTCACAGTCGGCTGATGCTGTTGGGGGTCTCCACTTCCTCATAAGTACTCCTGACTTTATATAATAACAAGTAGAAGCACCAGCTGACTCTTCCTCACTGCAAGCAGAGTTAGCTAGACCTTTCAACTCAGGGTCAGCAACCTGCAACTCAACCAACTCTTGACGAGACAAATTATCAACACTACGGGGTACTGCTTCATCTGGTGAGTGGTCCAAATTAGCAAGAAAAGTGTCAGCTAGGATAACATCATCATCATCATTATCCTCTAAGTCACCAGTAACTTTAGACTTAGCCCTAGTGACAGCACATGCAGGGAACACATCAGGGACATCACAATCCTGGGCCGCAGCCACTGGCTCACTAGACAACTGAGGAGCTGGACATACTTGACTTCCACCAATATCATTTCCAAGTAAGAAAGTTACACCTGACATTGGGAGTGTCTCAACCAACCCAACCATAACGGAACCATTAACAAAACCAGACTCTAAATTCACTCTGCACAGAGGGACAGAGAAGTAATTATTCCCTACACCTTGTAAGATTACATTTTCATCAGAGGAATGAACATTAGAGCCTAGAACACTGGTCAGCATAAGGGATTGGCATGCACCTGTATCACGATATATTTGAACTGATTTCCTGTCATTACTGTCCAGAGGACTGACAAAACCATCAGACAGGAAATTAGCACATGAACTCTTGAGAGTGTCACCCACGTCACTGCTCAAAAGAGGAGCTCCATCATGAGAATTTAATTTACCCCTCAAAGCAGGTTCAGTTAACTCAGTTAAAGAATTCTGGGAACTCTCAAGGGTGGACACTAGACCAATTGACTGAATATTTAAAGACTCCTTTTTGTTCACATCACGCTGTCTCCTGAAACATTTCTCCGTAGTATGACCAAGCTTACTACAATAAGTACATTTACTTTTCTGAAATCTAGAGGTGAAGCTGGTATTTACTTCCTGAGAAACATCATCTTTATTCTCTTTCCTGATACCTGTACTCTGAGTAGAGGCAACATACTTTCTCTCAGCTTTCCCTTTTTCTTTAGATTATCTCTTGTGAGTGAGAACATATTCATCAGCTAAAACTGCAGCATCAGACAAATTATCTATTCTTTTCTCATCAAGATATAGGCTTACATCTTTATAAATACACCTTTTGAAGTCCTCCAGCAAAATCATCTGCTTAAATTTGTCAAAATCAGAATCCACATTCTTAGAATTTAACCACTGCTCTAACAGATGTTTGATTTTTGCATACTCAACATGGGATTGCTTATCTTGCTTATAAGTTGTCCTAAATTTTACTCTATAGGCTTCAGGAACAAGCTCATAGGCCTTAAGAATCAAGCTCTTAACTACATCATAATTATCAGATTGATCCTGAGGCAAAGATGCATAAGTTACTTGAGCTTTACCGGTGAGAACAGTTTGAAGGAGTACTGGCCAATACTTTTTGGGCCAATTAAAACCTGTAGCTACCCTCGCAAACAACTGAAAATACTTTGTTAAATCAGATTCATTAAAAGGAGGGACAAGTTTAACATTTTTAGCCACATCAAAATCATCAGAGCTAGATGATCCAGTTCCACCTTGTTTCATGCGATACTCATGGTCTGCCTGAATCCTAGCTAGTTCAATTTGTGCCTGAGCCTGTGCCTGAGCCTCCTGAATGCGAGCATTTGCCTGAAATTCAGCCTCCTGAATACGAGCCTGAGACTCCGCCTCCTTAGCCTGAGACTCAGCCTCCTTAGCACGAGCCTGAAACTCAGCTTCCTTAACACGAGCCTCCTGCAGAGCTAGCTGTAACTTAGCTATTTCAATCTGCGTTTGCTCATTTGGAGGAGTTACATTAAACAAGCTTTTATTAATCATGCCAACAATTTGATCTTTAGAAGGCTGAGAGTGAACTGCAATTCCCAATTGTTGAGCAACAAGCTTAAGTTCATTCTTTTTTCTGTTTTCTACATCACACACTGTTTGCACATTTGACAAAAAATCTTTGGCTTCATCAAGTGTAGTAATAGTAGACATCATGAATAAATCACAGTAACAAAATATCAAGCAATATCCTTATGATAATATCCTGAATATCCTGATAAGAGGTCGCCAAATTTATGTTACGGAACAGAGAAAGATAATGTACACTCCAAGTGAGAATACCAAAAATCACCACTGTCCCGCAAAGTTCCAGGTTCAAAAACAAATGAGTCAGGCAAAATTACAAGTCAAAGCCCAATGCTCAAACTAACAACAAAACATTCAGGACTCATAAGGACAATGCAATGGCAAAAAACAGGTTAAACATATGGTTAACTGCAACAGCCTCTATTAACATGAAATTAGCAAGAGTAAATTTATCTAAGTCAGCCCTGATAAAATGACAATACCAGATAATACTCAGTGAGTGCAAGATATATTATTACAGATACAAGATATTATTAATAAGGGCCGACACCCAAAACATATGAATCACAAAAACCCTACTAGGCCTAAGAATTAACACCTTACGCTACACAGTACAAGAAAAAATGCAACAACAGTTATACTCAAATTACACAGCTGCTAGATGGTTGGAGACTTCCTGAGCACTCACAATAATAACAACTGTACAGGGGAGGACAGAGATGTGAACAAAATGAGGAGTAGATCTAAGTGGCAATAATGCAGAGACTGAGCTCATTATATAGGGGCCAGCAGAACTTGATACAACTTGTAAGAAGGACGCGCAAATGAAGCCATGGGGACAAAGAGTTGACAATCCTGCTCTGAACAACAGAAAGAACGACTTACTCTACTATAAGGAAGGAGGGGGGGAGTGAGGTAGAACACGCTTGTGATCAAACATGCAGCATACTGTACGTTAGAATTACACAAAGGATGATGAAATCATAGGCTATGTAACAACAGATAGATAGATAGATGGATGTATGGATAGCTGGATAGATGACTTGATAGATAGACAAATAGACGGATAGACAGACAGACAGATTAATAGACAGGTAGATAGATCAAGATGGAAATGTGCCACTTCATTCCTCTGCCATATATATAAAATTTTAAAAACAAATCAAACAATGACATCTGTTAAGGAATCTCCCTAGCATCCCTTCCTAAGTGATTTATTTTGCTTATTATACCTTGCCATGCTCTTCTGCGATACTTAAATCACTCTATCACCTGCATTTCATCATTAATTTACGAAAGCACATTAATTAGACGTCTCAATAAATCGCTAAGGAAGAGGTGTTAGGGAGCGGGAGCCTCCTTACCAGATGAGAAAACGAGTCTGAGTTTGATTTACCAGTATCTGGGAACCTGACCAATCATCATCATCATCGTCATCATCATCATCATCATCATCATCATAAACTACATCATCATCACCTTCTTCATCATCATCATCATCATCATAAACTACATCATCATCACCTTCTTCATCATCATCATCATCATCATCAACATCATCACCATCATCATCATCACCATCATCATCATCGCGATCATCATCATCATCATCATCATCACCATCATTGTCATCAACATCATCATCATCATCATTACCATCATCATCATCACATTACCATCATCATCATCACCATCATCATCATGGTCATCACCATCACCATCATCATCATCGTCATCACCATCATCATCACCATCACCATCAATATCACCACGATCATTATCTTCACTGGCGAGCAATTAGCTATAATTTATAAGTCATGTGCACTCTCAACATGAATATTGCTCACCCTTGTAGAATGGATGTGGAGAGGTTGTATTAAAACAACTAGACAAAATTCAGAACAAAGCTGTTAGAATTATTAACAACCCTGCCATTACAAATAAACTACCTCGCCTGCAAGTAAGAAGGAATGTATCCTCCTTTGCATTATTTTACAGATATTTTTGTGGCAAATGCTCAGACGAAGTTGCGTCCATGATGCCACCTGTCCATGCCTTCCCTCGTGCTACACGGGCATCTAGTAGCGCTCATGACTGGAATGTCAGTCAGCCATATTGCAGAACTTTTGCCTATCAGAATTCTTGTATTCCCCGACCTGCATCACTCTGGAACTCGCTTCCCCGAAGTTGTTTTCCCCCAAACTTCAACCCACAGCTGTTCAAGTCCGACTGTTACAGATATTTTATGAATGGGGGACGCCAGTAATCTGGTGTATGGATTATTTTGTTTATTCATTTGTTTTTCGTTCCTCTGTTCTGTTATTAAAAAAAAATCATTATCATCATCAGCAGCAGCAACTATATCATCATCATCATCATCATTATCAGCTACAACATCATCATCATCATCATCATCATCATCATCAGCTACAACAACATCATCATCATCATCATCACCTACAACATCATCATCATCATCATCATCATCATCATCATCATCATCATCATCATCATCATCATCAACTACAATATCATCATCAACTACAATATCATCATCATCATCAACTACACCACCGTTATCGTTCCGACACAATAGAGGTGTCCATGGTCCGATTTCTCATTAGTTAATGAAGATCCCTAACACCTTTACTTAAGTGATTTATTTTGCTCATAACACCTTACTCTTCTGCTCTGTTATATAAATCTTTCAAAGATTGCCATACTATGCATAAATAACGTACATATGGATAGTAATCAGACATATCATAAAAATAAATCGCTGAGGAAGAGGTGTGCGGTAACTAGGCAAGACAGCAGGTCAGACATCATTCACACCTTCGTCTTAACCATTGTCAGAGGCGAATTAGTTACGATATGTGTGTTAACCACAGTTTACACATAGATCGCATGAATAACACACAGGAATATAGTAACGGAGCATAATAAGCAATAAACAGGTAAGGAAGAGGTGCTAGGTACCTTCCCAGCGACAAGCAGGAATATAGTAACGGAGCAGAATCAGAAACAAACCGGTAAAGAAGAGATGTTAGTAAGCTTCCTATCGACACACAAAAATATATTAACGGAGCGGAATAAAAATAAACCAGTAAGGAAGAGGTGTTAACAACCTTCCTAACCGCACCAGAATACTGTCCCAAATGCTTTAGTCGGCAGGACAACCCCGGGAAATGTGCCTAAAAAAACATTTGATGGCATTTTTTGTTCAGAATTGGCAACCGTGCTAGAAAGTATCACTGTGGTTCAGGCCTTTAGAATCATCTGGTTGCCAAAATGGCATTTGACCTTCAAGATCAAATTTGGAGGTCAAAAGTTCAAATAAGGTCAAATTTTGTGTTTCCTTCTTTCATCTTGTACTTTAGAATAATGTTAGCTCTGGCATGAAATATTGAGGAAATAATGAGATACAAGTGTCTTAGATTCCATAATAGGTAAATGTGAGGAAATCTTTGAATATAAATGTCAAATTCTCATTAATGCATTGGTTTTTCAGGAAGTATTGGAGCATGAACTGTCAGTTGTACCACCTAGTTTGGTAAACACAGATAAAACAATGAACAGTATCCAGAAGTCTGCAATGCTTCACTTGCTAACCACTGATCTTGGTGTAAAGAAAGTCAAAGGAGCACCGGATACAACAGGAAAAACATGCATCATAATCGATGGCCATGCAATGATTCAGTCCCCAGAGAAGCCACCTAAGTGGAAGACCTTCGGAGACTATGCCAAAAACTTCGAGAAAACTGTGGTGAAGCAGTTCAGTGGCATGGATTCCAGGACTGACGTTTTGTTTGACCAGCACATGCCTTTATCTATCAAGTCAGCTAAGAGGACCAAAAGAGCTGGGCAAATGAAGAGACCAACCCGAAAGGGGATCAACCAGGAGGATCTTCCACGTCCCCAAGCATGGAAAAACTTCATCGCTTTAGATGAAAACAAGGAAGATCTTGCCATGCGCCTAAGTGGCAGACTTGCCACGCATAATGGCAGAGACAAGGAGACGGTTGTTGGTGGCAGCAAACCAGACGGATATTCAACAACACGGGGAGTCATCCCAACACTACAGGAAAACCACGAGGAGGTGGACACATGGATTGTCCTCGATGCCCTTGATGCCATTGATGCTGGATTTGAAAGCATAATCGTCAAGTGTTGTGACACAGACGTCCACCTCTTCTCGTTCACTTTACCAGGGACAAACCGTGCCAAGTGTGGATGATGAACAGCACTTACAAGGAGAAGGAATGCTTTCCAGTGCATGTCATCAACAAAAATCTCCCTCGAGTAGTAGTGGACAATGTGCTTGGCTTTCATGCCATAACTGGCTGCGATACTGTCTCGTCCTTTGCTGGGCATGGGAAGAAATCGTGTTATAGTGTGTATTTCCAACATCCAGAGCTGTTGCAAGGTGTTGGTAGAGATGGTCCGTTAGGCAAAGTTGAAGAGTTCGTATGTATGTTGTAAAAGGCACCTTGCTCTACTTCGGGTGTTGATAGCCAGACATGACTTGTTCCAGAAAAGAAAAAAGGTGATTGAAATGTTGCCACCAATGAGTGACACACTGGAGTTACATCTCTCACGTGCCAAACACCAGGCCAAATTGTGGCTGCAGGTAAACAAACATGACGTCATTATCCCAAGCCCTCAGGAGACAGGAGGTTGGCAGATAATGGACAAACGGTTAAAAGTGGTGTGGTTATGGAAGCCATCTGTTCCACGCAGCTGTTTGGAGTTCGCTACTTTTGGATGCAACACCAAGTACAGCACATAAGCTTGCGTTTGTCATCGGATGGGGCAACCATGTATACCTGCATGCGGTTGTGATGCAGACGGATGCCTTAACATCACAGACAGTGGACATGGTCTCGATAAATCTTGAGGATTTCAACATCAACATTAATTGCCAAAGGTAATTGGACACAGGAAAATGATATTCAACCATCGTAGTGCCTTTTTGATGAAGAAACTGATTTACTTTCAGGAAGAAGTGACGTTAAAGGAACGGATCTTTACTTTGTGTGTAATCCAATCCATAATGGAGTAACGAGCATTTAAAATCCTAATTTCCTTCACAATTACCTATCATTTTGCAACTTAAAACCCTTGTATCTCATTAATTCTTCAGTGTTTCTTGCCAAACCTTACATTATTTGGAAATACACGACAAAAGAGGGAAAACACAAAATTTGACCTTATTTGACCTTTTGACCTCCAAATTTGACCTTAATGGTCAAATGCCATTTTGGCAATTGGGTGTTTCTAAATCTTATACCACAGTGATACTTTCTAACATGGGTGTCACCTCTGAACAAAAAAATTCATCAAAAGTTTTTTTGAGGGTCTTGGCCTGCCGACTACTTACTGACTTGGGCGGGATTTCAGAATCATTTTAACTCGTAGTTCCCGCCCACACCAGCCCGCGTCCAGTGAGGCCACTTGTACAGGTTATAGTGACGCAAAACTCCCACCCGCACCTCCCAAGAAAGTAGGGACCAAAGACCAAAGACCAAAAATCGGCAATGTTGTTCCCTTCTAGGAAAAAACAAAACAAAATCAAGATCCGTTCATTTTGAAATTCCTGGACACACTGCATTTAAAAGCCTGGAAGTCATAAACAGGGGGAAATAAAGACAGAGGCAGAAGGTTCCAGAGTTGACCTGTTGCATACATGAAGGACTGGAAGTATCGGTAAATTCTTGCATTAAAAGTGGTGTGAACGCCGCCTTGGCCCTAGGAAGAGCAGGCCGAGTCTTTCTGACCGACGGGGTTTCGAGGAAGGGCGGGAGTGCAAACAAACAATGGTAGGGAAGGCGTGATTGTGTGACAGGTCGGGGTGAAGCGATGGGTGGGTAGGAGAAGTTGGGATTGAGGTTAATGTTTGAATTGTCTGTAATTCCTCCAAAAAGCAGATAAAAAATTACAAAAGTAATTACAGGTAACTGTGACTTAGTACAGTCATGGACAGAGAAACCTGGACAGGTGAGTTGAGGCAAATGTCATATTTTCTCTTTTCCCTCAGCTTGTCCGTCACTCTTCGTTCATGACTCCTATCCCCCATCCCCCACCCCCCATCCCGTTAATCCCATCCCTCCTCTTCCCTAGGCTACTCAGCTATCACTAAACACACACACACACATACACACACACACACACACACACACACACACACACACACACACACACACACACACACACACACACACACCTGAGAAGCTCATCTTCATTCTTCATAAACGCAGCTTCTCTCTTTCTCTCTCTCTCTCTCTCTCTCTCTCTCTCGGTTTTGTTGGAGTGAATAGTGTCAGTGCAAAGTATGCGTTTACTGTGAAATAAGTATTATAAAAAAAATAAAACACTAGAACATATTTAAAGAGAACTCCTGCAGTAGGCCGGTTGGCCTATGCTGGGCAACTCCTTTTAAGTTTGGGTCTGCATGCTAGAGAGAGAGAGAGAGAGAGAGAGAGAGAGAGAGAGAGAGAGAGAGAGAGAGAGAGAGAGAACGTGTCCCCTGGGACAGCAGGTGTGGGATGGATGGGGATTGGTGGGTACGGCTCATATGGACGAAGATTTAGTGGAAATATCGAAAAGGAAAAAGAAACTATCAGCTCAGCCCCAGAGTGTCCAGCTTTCAATGTCCATGACATGTATATATCTAGGTCTATCTATCTATTAATGGCCAGACACCTAAATCCGGTGAGAGGTGGCCACAAACAAATCGCCTCCATGTCGCCCTGTCCCCAGCCGATTCACTGTCCTGCTCCCAGCTCACACACACCTCACTCATATACCTCTCCACTCCATCCCTCCATCAACAACTCTAATGAAAATACGGGCCCGTATTATCTTAGGTTAAGGAAGCTCCCTAACACCTTTTCCCAAGCGATTTATTTGGCTTATTACACCTTACTGTACGCTTGTACATTACATAAATCCTTTCAACATTGCCATCCTCTGCATAATTCACGTGCAACGGGATATTAACGAGTCAGATCGAAAAATAAATTGCTAAGGAAGAGGTGATAGAGAGCTTCCTTACCCGACGATAATACGGGCCTGTGTCAGTGTTATCTGCAGGGAGTTGTACAATGAGGGTGAGGACAAGGAAAAAGGAAGTTGGCTATGGTATACTCCTTTTACTATATCTTGGCCTAAAATTGACCTCTCTTCATCTTGAATGCTCAGTTGTAATAAAGGGTTAGCACTAGAATGCAGTGCTACTCACGAAGCAGTGCTATGGGAAGGACGAAGGGCTGTAGTATTGTCTATTACTGCTCTTGACTTATGAGAAACTGGCTGCGAAAGGACGAAAACTTGGGCTAAGTTAGCGTGAAATGGGTATAGAAAATATATCAGTCCCCGACAGTGTTCTGGTCCTCACTCTAACGTGTGGCAGTGAAGCTTGGAAATTGGCCGGAAAGGCAGAAATAATGATTGAAACGAGAGAAATATATCCGAAAAGAGCATATAGAGTTACGCAATAGGACAAACAAATAGAGGTGCAAAGGAACGTTGTGGTACTGACGTGGATAATACTGAAGGTGTAGGTATGGAGGAAATGGAGAGTGTAAAACTGACGATACTCTCGTCATCTGAACTTGACCTAGTTTTTCGCCCTTTTGCAGCATATTCCACATAAGTCGTGGAGGAAATAGACATTGCTGCGGCTCTACATCCTTCCCATAGCTCTTTTCGTGACTAGCACCATATTCAAGAGTTAATGTATTGTTATGACTCAAAATTTAAAACAGATAGACGACAATTTGAGGCCAAGTTAGAGTAAATCGAGAATAGGAGATTGTGAGTGACAGAGATGGAAGGAGATAGAAGAAGAAGACCAAGAATGAGGTGCAGTGAGGTGGAGAGGCATGTGGATTAGAGTGGTGTGGAACGGAGAGAGGGCAGCCTGATGGGGATGCGGCAGGGGCCCAGGGCAGCGATTTGTGCTTAACCAACCCCTATGTGGCTAAGGCTTCTGCAAAGAGATATAATATTGGACGTTGCTGAAAGGACACAAGTCAAGAGTGAGAGCAGTGGAAATGAGTTATCTAAGAGGGGCGTGTGGAGTCACATGGAGAGACAGGCTGACAAATGAGGATATAAAGGTGCTTTGTGGTGTGGATGTGGATGTGATAGGAAGCGTTAGGAGGAATACACTGAGGTGGGTTGGTCATGTGGAGAGGATGGAGGATGAAAGATTGACGAAGAGAGTGTATGTGAGTGAGGTGGAGGGGGGAAGAGGGAGGGGGAGGCCAAGAATGAGATGGAGGGATGGTGTGGAGAGTTATATGAGACAGGGGGGTGTGAGTTGGGATCGGGGCAGTGAAATGGCGGGGGACAGGGCGACGTGGAGGCGAGTTGTATGTGGCCACCCCGAACGGGATTGAGGCATCTGGCAATAGATAGATAGATAGAAAATCCTTCCACTTACTTAATTATTTTGCTTTAAGAGGACAGCCCCTGCAAGCAATATGCAGGATTTTCTTGAAACCATTACAGCGGTGAATGCACAGCTGTTGGGTTAAATTACAGGGTCGTAATAACAGCCTACCGCACCTGCACTTCCTGTTCCTCATGCTATCACACCACGCCACACCACACCACCCTCAAAGCTTACTCATCACACCACACCTCCGCACCTACCACTGCCACACCTGTGCTCTGTGAAACAACATCTGTCTGATAAACGACATGTTGCATCTGATTTTCCTACTGCCACATCACCTTTGTACCTCAGCTGTTTTGGTATTTCATATGAGACATTGACACCTGCTGCGCGACACGCTGCTACACCTTTCTGTTATAAATACACTGCCACACTACACATTGCCAAACCTCTCTGCCACACCACACATAGCCACACATCTCACTATCACATCACACATTGCCACATCTGACATTGCCACACTTCATACTGCCACACAACACACTGCCACACCTCGCAATGCCACATCTTACACTGCCACACCAAACACTGTTACACATCACACTGCCACACCTAACGCTGTCACACCATACACTGCCACATCTCATGCTCCCACATTTTACACTCCCATATCTTACACTGCCACACCTCACACTTCCACGCCTCACAGTGCCACACTTCACACCACCATACCTCACACTGCTACTTGGTACACCATCAAGCCATATTCACTGTTCAAAGGAGCGAAGCGAGCAAGAACACTGTATTTCAGCCAAAATTTGGTGTGCAAAATTCTTGCCTCCAATGATTTCTAATATTTCCCTGCTTGTTTTCTTCTCAGCAATTTTACCATTCGTGGCGTGTCATAATATTTTGAAACTATCATGAAAATTGCCTTCCTCTGGTACCAGTCTTTATATATATTTTTCTCAAAAAGTGCCAAAAATAGTTAAAAACAGCCGAAAATAATTCCGCATAGCCAAGAACAGGGTACCATTTTTCCCGTCAGCTATAAGGCCAATCATGGTATGTTGTACCTTTTCTTAAACTACCCTGAAAACTGCTTTCCTGTGGTACTAGTAGATTCTCATAGAAAAGAAAGGAGTCAAATGTGCCCCCCAAGCACACACACACACACACACACACACACACACACACACACACACACACACACACAAATTACAACCTTTCTCGCTCGAACACATTCCACACTTGTGGTGTGGAGGTCTATTACTTGATTTCTTATTCCCTAGATACTTACAAGTGCTCGTGGGCCCTTCGGGCCCCTCGCACTTGCTCCTGCGGAGGGCTCTCGCGTTTATGTGCTGTTCTAGTGTAACATTGTCACTAGGATTTTTTGCAGCTAACCAATTGATCGTGTTATTTGCAGCTTCGGGATTGGAACCCAAGATGTCCGAACGCAAGTCCGAAGTACACACACACACACACACAGCTACTGCTACAGTTTATTTTAGTTATACCTCTGGGCAAAAAATTCTACGGAGATCCTATGCCGGGCTCCGGGAGCAGCGTTTTTTGGTCAAAATGTGATCGCTCATTAAATGTAGTAAAAATTTTTCAGTCGTGATGGGACCAAGTTTTTTTACGACAGCAATTTTTTTGCAGTTTTTGTGGTAAATTTGGTGCAATTAGAATGTGTAGTCGGCTGCCCAAAACACACACACACACACACACACACACACACACACACACACACACACACTGCTACTACTATAGTATATTAGAAGAGTGTGGTTTTTCTTCTGCCACACCCCATACTATAGTTTATTTGACTGACCTGTGCAGCTGAGATGTATCCAGCAAGTAGGGTGTGTTTGATACGCGGCTGCTGATTGGCCACCGATGATGTCATTGAAGTAAATGCCGGCCTGTATTGTTGTGCAGGAAGCGGCTGTAGATGTACACCGTGGGTGGATACTATAGCGCAACCTGCTGACGTGCGTGTACACCGTGCGTGGATGTAGTGCAACATGCGGACGTGGATGTACTTCGTGGGTGGATAATTTATTTCAAACGTCACTCATCGTTTTATGAAACTTTGTAATCAACTTCAATTTTCTTTGATAACAGTACACTTTTAAATCTAACTTTGAACTCTTCAGTCTCGGAAATTATTTCATATTTAATCTGGCACGTTGTATTGAAGCCAGTTTAGAAATATAGATATGTATGTGTTGAAATAAAACAGGGTGTAGATTTAAATCACCGGCGGCCAATCAGCAGCCGCGATTCAAACACACCCTACTAGCCCCACACATCCCAGCTACACAGGTCAATGAGATAGACTATACCATTTCTCACACTCACATTGCCACAACTATCACCACCATTCCTTACCATACCAGACTCCACTGTGATAGGTGGTTGCGACCAACATCTACTCACTGAATGTAGTGCTGCCTACTTCTTTCTAAGGTGAACCTACACTGAATGACAAGCCTAATGGCTACCTCTAGCCCTGGAAGCCATTTACAAAGCTGAGTGGCAGCCATATAGCCAAATAATGAATTGATGTGGAGCCTGCTATGGTCTTGCTGGGCAATTACTCTCCTGCGGTTGACGGGTCTGCTCAGCCAGACAAACCGAGGTTACTCATTTGCAACTCCTACACCCCAAAGTACCTCAAGTCACACTGCCACACCACACACTGCACACCTCACACTACCACACTTCACACTACCACACCTCACACTGCCATACCTCACGCTGCCACACCTCACACCACCACATCTCACACTGCTACACTTCACACTGCCATGCCGCACACTGCCACCTCACACTACCACACCTCACACTGCCACACCCCATACTGCCACACCCCACACTGCCACACCTCACACTATCACACCTCACACTATCACACCTCACATTACCACATCTCACACTGCCACAGCTCACACTACGACAACTCACACTACCACATCTCACACTGCCACACCTCACACTTCCGCACCTCACACAGCACCACACTGCTACTCTTCATACTAATGACATCCGCCAATTTCCTTGAACACTTACACCAACACTTACAACATCTCTTACTCAAACGCTTACCACGGCGTCTGTCTAAATATGTACTATCGTGGACATAAGTCCTGACGCAAGTGTGAAAAACAAGAGTCAGGTCTCTATTGGTGACACTGTAATTCCCTCCATCTCTCCCCTTCCCGCCTCCCAATACTCTCTCTCTCTCTCTCTCTCTCTCTCTCTCTCTCTCAAGGAAGAGTTACAGAATAAACTCTCCAGGAAGGGGTTATTGTTGCGGAACAGAATTTCTGAATCGCACAGGAGAGGCCCGGAGTCGATCCTCAGCTAGGCCATGAACGGGGACTATTATATCCACCTCATAATCGCAGCGTGTTTTTCGATGAACAGATTCGTTCCCACACCATTAAACTAAACACCAACCAATGAGCCTATTTAAGAAACTAACATCTTTATGAATCATTAAGTAAGATATATGTGTAACGGCTGAGGAACCTTATAAATATTTAATATAAAGGGGAGGACTAAATACAAGCAATATTAATGTTGTCCCTTATAATTCAGAACTGTAATATCACATTATTGTTTGAGTATTTTAACTAAACATCCTTGACCCAAACAGTCCATAAAACAAAAACTTGAAAGATCGTAAATATTTTTAGAACAAGGCTGTCCTTCAAAGTGATTAGATTTGCACATTCGGACACTGGTATGGTAGAGCTATTAAGTGTTAAAAAGGCAGCTGAAAGGTTCCAGGTTCGATTATCACCTTGGATATTTTTGGTTTATCCTGTGACACATCCTTATATTGTTTCTGAATATTATTATATATATTTTGCATCAGTATACTCCTTTATCAGTTTGCTAATTATATTTCTCAACATCCTTACAGGCTATGAATATGTAATGCAAATTCTGGGGTTTGTTACCGAATCCTCTAGTCTTTCTCTGAAGAGAGAGAGCGACATTAGCTCGGTTAAATCAAGCTTTCCTATTCACCTCCCCCCACACACCATCCCACCCCACTATAACTCCCATTGTTTCACCTTCGTCTTGCTCAGGGTCATCAGTGTCATCTGTGACGTTTAATCCATCACTTGACAATGCACAATTAGTCTTCTCAACACGAAAGAAAACTTTCATTTTCCATAAAACCGTATGGAATTAACCGTAAATACCATATTTGTGGTAATGTTATTTGATGTGTTTATTATACTTGATATTACCTTTAACGTTATTGTATTATTTATTTCTCTATGTCTTTATTATTATTATTATTATTATTATTATTATTATTATTATCATTATTAATATTATTTAGTTATCATTACCATCATTATCATTTTTATTATCTTCATCATCATCATCATCATCATCATCAATAGTAGTAGCAATAGTAGTAGTTGTAGTAGTAGTAGTAGTAGTACTAGTAGTAGTAGTAGTATTAATAGTAGTAGTAGTAGTAGTAGTAGTAGTAGTACTTGTTGTTGTTACTGTAGTATCATTATTCAATCTTGCCTCTTTTTAGCAACTATTCGGACACACATCATTATACAGAGGCAAGGAAACTTACCAGTTATGTAATGCATTCGTTTTATAAACATGGACATCAAGATTATTCCTCTGTATTCTGCTGATTGTAGAAGAGTTGTTCCTCTTTTATTCCATCCTTAAAATGTTTTTTTTTTTTTTTTTTTTTTTTTTTTATAACAGAACAGAGGAAGGAAAAACAAATGGATAAAAAAAAAAAAAAATCCATGCACCAGATTACTGGTGTCCTCTTTTCACAAAATATCTGTAACAGTTAGACTTGAACAGCAGTAGGTTGAAGTTTGCAGGGAAACAACTCTGAGGAAGCGAGTTCCAGAGAGATACAGTTCGGGGAATGAAAGAATGGACGAGTTGTCGGTTCTGGGTAAACATGGCCAGTGCACTCTGCCATGTACTTAAAAACTTACGGTATATGTATCTTTTAATTTAATTTATCATTTGTACTGAACAAGACGTGATAACTTTAATTCTTTGCGGCTGGAGGGAAGGAGCCGCCATGTTGGCGATGACGTCAACATTCACACTGCAGATCCATCACACAATACTTTACCAGTAACAGAGATGATAGTTGTACCTACATGGCCACCGTAGATCCAAACTACCTCCTTCAGGTATGTTGTGAAGGAATATTTCTCATGGTGTAAATGGGTTGTACCTGTTAGGTAAGTAAATTGTGGTGATATCGACCAGAAGTAGCTTACAGCTACACCATTCCCGAGCGGTGCTCGTACCTCATGAGGTGGGAAGTGTTAAATGTATGCCGTACAGTATCAGTTGTACGAGTTTATGATGGTATTATGCTCATATCATAATATCTGACCTCTTCATTATTAGTGTTCTGAAGAAAAAAAAGTTTGTGACTCAACTACGGTACTTCAGGGGAGTGTGGCGAAATACCGAATCGGCGGTCATTTACAGAATCAACACCGAATTGGCACTTTTTAATTGGTAAGTGTTATAGATTTTATCACCATAGAGGTTCATACTCACCTAATTATTCGAAATCTGGTCAAATTTTTGTGTTTAATTTTACCTTTTAAAAAATCCGGATTCACAGCGAAAACATGCTAAAATTAGCGGAAATGTTTCTCCTTTAGCTGAACAGCTTGCCTTGGCAGACTTCTGCTTTGTATAAATATTAATTTAACATACAAATGCATTTATTTACCCTTATAATCAGTATCTGTGCAAAACAGAAGTCTGTCAAGGCATGTTGGCGATCTAAAGTAGAAATACCTGCTAACCTTAGCACGTTTTCGCTCTGACTCCTAATATTCTATTAATAATTAAATAAAGCATAGTTTTTTGACTGAATTTCAGATAATTAGGTGTATATGAACCTATATGGTGAAGAATATAATATTTTCACAACAGTAAAGACTGCATTCCAGCACTGGGAACTTCCGACGAGCAGCCAGCCACCACTGCTGTCGTTTATTGTTATTGGCTGGTATACAGAGGAATAATTTCCCTACTGTGCTTTTGTCAGTGCACTTACACATTGGAACGAAACATTAGCAATTATTCCTCTTGTCACTGGACATTCTTAGAGGTCAGAAATAAGCACAGTGTATCCTGGCTAAACGTTAACAAAGCTGACTATGCTGCCTCAGTGTGAGAGGTGACGTCACGACCAATCACAGGCCGTTTCAGTGTCACATGATTTTTCGGCTACTTTATCTATGATTTTTTCATGTTTCTGCACATTTTTATTGGAAAAAATGGTTGACATAGTTATTTTCTGAGTATCTTTTACCCATACAAGTATCTAACTTCAAAAAAATTTTGACCGGAAACTCGTCCATTCCGATAGGCAGAAGTTCTGCAGTATGGCTGAGTGACATTCCAGTCATGAGCGCTGCCAGCTGCCCGTGTAGCACGAGGGGAGGCATGGAGAGGTGACACCATGGACGCAACTTTGTCTGAGCATTTGCTATAGAAATATCTGTAAAATAACGCAAGGGAGGCAACATTCCTTCTTACTTGTAGGGGAGGTAGTTTATTAGTAATAGCTATCAATCTATCTATCTATAGCCCGACGCCCTAATCCCGCAAAGGGTGGCCGCAGACAAAACGCCTCCAAGTCGCTCTGTCACCCACCATTTGACTACCCTCCCCCCAACTCACCCCCCCTCCCTCATATACCTCTCAACTCCATCCCTCCACCTCATCCTTGGTCTACCTCTCCCTCTCCCTCCCTCCACCTCACCTACAGTACATACACCCTCTTAGTCAGTCTTTCATTCTCCATTCTCTTCACATGTCCAAACCACCTCAGTGTATTTCTCCTAATCTTCTCAACCACATCCACATCCACCCCACAGCGTTCCTTCACTTCTTCATTCGTCAACCTGTCCCTCCACGTCACTCCACATGCTCCTCTCAAGTAACTCATTTCCACTGCTCTCACTCTTGACTTGTTCCCCTCTTGCAAGGTCCATACCTCGCTTCCATACGTCAGGGTAGGGATCACAATACTATCATGCAGTGACTTCTTAACTTCCATACTCACCTCCCTATTTCTCATCACTGCTTTCAGTGTACCAACAACCTTCCTTCCCTGCTGTACCCTTTCACGCACTTCATCCCCCAAAGTTCCATCCTTACTCATCACACTACCCAAGTACTTGAATGCACTCACATTCTCCATATCCTCACCATCCACCCTCACTGCACGCTCTGTGACTTCATTCCTCTCAAACACCATAACATTACTTTTGTTTATATTAACTTTCAGATTCCTTCTCCTACACACTGTCCCAAATTCATTCACCAAACCTTGCAACTCCCATTCATCTTCACTCAACAGTACTGTATCATCAGCAAACAGCAACACTGGGAGCTTCCAAATCTCACCCTCATTCATTAGAGCCACCCCCACATCCACTGCCCTACCCTGCACCTCCTTTACAACCCCATCCATGTATATATTAAACAGCCATGGAGACATCACACAACCCTGTTTCAGTCCCACACTGAGATCAAAGAACTCACTCAGCTCACCATCCACTCGCACCATAACCCTAGCTCTCTCGTACATACTCTTCACAGCACTCAACAATTTCCCCTCTACTCCATATATTCTTAATACCTTCCACATACCTTGCCTATCTATTCTGTCATAAGCTTTCTCCAAGTCCATGAAGGCAACATACACTTTCCTTCCCTTCTCTAGATACTTCTCGACTAAACATCTTAGAACAAATATCTGATCTACACACCCTTTTCCCTTCCTAAATCCCCCTTGTTCTTCTCCAACTAGCTCCTCTGTCATATGCCTAACCCTATCAATGAGTATTCTACCAAATATTTTACCAGTCACACTAAGTAGGCAAATACCCCTATGGTTACCACATACTTCTCTCTCTCCTTTTCCTTTGTATAAAGGAACAATTATACCTGATTTCCAGTCCTCTGGAACCCTTCCCTCATCCCAAGCCAATCTACACAACTTCCATATCCACTCCACAACAATCTCACCCCCATACCTAAGCATTTCACCACACACTCCATCAATTCCTGGGGCCTTTCCCAACTTAATATTCTTCATCGCTTCCACTACTTCCGCCCTACTGATCTCTTCCTCCCTCCTCTCATCTCTTCTTCTCCCAGCCATTCCCCAACCACTTTTACTCGCACTGCTCTCACTCTCTACATTCAACAAATCCTCAAAGTGCTCCTTCAGTCTCCTCAGTTTCTCTCTCTTCTCCACCAACAATCTATTATTCCTATCTTTCACTCTCCTACTATTTCCCCTTTCACACTGCCTTACTTTCTTTACCTCCTTCCAAAACAATTTCTTACTCTCCCTCCATTTCACACTCAGATTCCTCCCAAACTCCTCATCCACTTTCTTTTTACTCTCCTTCACCAGTCTCTTAACCTCCCTTCTCCTGCTCACATATACCTCTCTCTTCTCTCTCTCATCTTAACCCCTTCCTCTGCTCGCTAACCATTCACTATATGCCTTCTTCTTTTGTTCCACAGCTCGTTTCATCTCATCATTCCACCATGCTGTCCCTTGCACACCCTTGCATCTCCTACTCACTCCACAAACCGTCTCACACGCTGCCTATCTCTTCCGTGAATATCTTACATACATCTTCCACCCCTTCCATCTGCTCTAGCTCATACCTTCCCAGTCTTTACTCTGCTCTTATACTCTGTCATTTTCTCACTATATTGCAATTTCTCCACTCTTCTCACAGGAGTTGCTTCCTCCTGTCTTCCCCTTCGTCTCCTCAACCACTTTCTTTGCAGCTCTACCTTGGCCATCACTAAGTGATGGTCCGAGACTCCATTCCCCCACCCTCTCCACACTCTTGCATCCAACACTTGTCTTCTCATTCGCTCATCCACACACACGTAATCTTTCATTGCCTTTCGTTCAACAAGTTCACCATCCATCCTCCTCATTACTCTCCATGTATATCGGTGGATCATCTTATGCCGAAAGTAGGTGTTGGCAATTGCCAACCCATTACAAGCACAGATGTCCACCAAAGCACTTCCATTCCCATCTACGTCAGCTGGCACACCCCACTGACCAACCACTCCATCCACTCGTACATTCCCAACTTTGCCATTCATGTCTCCAATCAACAGCACTCTCTCGCTCCTCTCAAACTTATCCATACACACTTCTACACTCGCCCAAAACTCATATTTCACTCTTGCCACTCGATCCTCTGTCGGGGCATACACACATACATTCGCCCACACTTGTATACTTACTTTCATCCTCACCCATACAATCCTTGCACCCACTGTTCCATACTCTTTTATATTCTCCTTCCACTTCTTGCTTATCATCAGACATACTCCCTCTCTTGCCCTCTCATTTTCATTGACTCCCGCACATATACCTAAACCATATTCCCATTCTCTCACCCTTTCACCCTCCCATTTAGTTTCAGTCAATCCACATATATCCACTTTTGCATCCTCAAGCACCTGAACAATCTCTCTCTCTTTCACTTCATCATTCACTCCTCTCACATTCCACGTTCCGACCCTAAGAATGTCCTTCGTCTGTTCCTTAGTCAACGTATGGTCCATCCGGGTCCGAGGCCCTTTGTTCACTTTTTTAGTTCTTTTTACAGGGTGTTCACTAACCCACCACCAACCCTTTTAGTCGCCTCGTACGACAAGCAGGGATACTGGGGGAGTATTCTTGAAACCCCCCTACCCCCAGGGGCAGTATTCAAGCTGAGAGGGCACATGACTCATAAATTATAGCTAACTGCTCATCAGTGGAGTTACGGACTCTGTACAATAACCCAAGTTTCTTTGAGGCGGTTTTAGCAAGTGATCTAACATGAGAGGTCCAGCTGAGAGCATTGTTAAGTGAGATGCCGAGAATTTCAATTTTTTTGGAAATGGGGATATTTGTAGCATTGAAGGTAATATACGATTCTGGCAATACCTGCCTATTAGTAAATTGTATATATTT
>NC_137001.1:14682554-14685054 GCF_032717465.1 Coenobita brevimanus
TAATGTGGCAAAAGAAGGTCAGGTATGGTGATGAGTTAGTGAGTGAAACAATGCTTATAATGCCTATATTACTGTTTGAAAACCAATATACTCTCGTACTACATATAAATTCGTACCAAGTAAATAAGTAAATACCGTTTATGAGTGGTGTGAAATAGTTACCCTTCCATAGAACACGTTTTCTTTGGTGCCAACCAGTTAGAAAACCCAGTCAGGTAAGGAGATACTGCTACCTGGATTGAGTATTTTAAACCTTAGGTGAGCGATTTCTCTATGAAACTTCGATGTTTCTCACCAAAAGCGGAGGTTTTAGCCCCCCCCCCAAAAAAAAAATCGAAAATACCTCGGCACTGGGGGGTGTCGGAGGTGCGAAATAGCTCGGGATGTGAAGGGTTAATGAAATTCAAATCCTTAAACTGTTCCCTGCCCCAGCGGGGATTTGAACCTGGGTCCGTTAGAACGGCAGGCCACCTCTCTACCGATTGAGCCATATATATATATGTATATATATATATATATATATATATATATATATATATATATATATATATATATATATATATATATATATATATATATATATATACAATATCAATCAATCAATCATTTCCTGTGGCACCCCACGGGATGCATAGGGCCTCAATGAACTCTCTCTACCAATATTTGTCTCTTGCCATCTCCTTCAGGTCCCACCAACACTCCTCTCCTGCTTCTTTTTTCATTGTCCTTAACCAGGTTTCCCTCGGCCTACCTCTACCTCGTCTTCCTCTAGCAGTCCACTCTGGCACATCCTTTATTAAACTACCTTCTTTTCTGTATATGTGCCCCAGCCACTTCCAGCGAGACAGTCTCACATATTCATTAACTGGTTCCACTCTCGTAATATCCCTTACTCTCGCATTTGTAACTGTCTTACCACTTTACCCCAAGAATCCTTCTCAGTATTTTATTCTCAAATCTTAATACTTTCTGATCTGTTGCAATTGTACTGTACCATGACTCACCCATAAATTAAAATTGGTCTAACCATGGACTTGTAAATTTTCACTTTAGTATGTACCGATAGCATATTATTATTCCAAACAGATTTCAACATTCCAACTGAAGAGAGAACCTGTATTTTTTACACATTCCAACTGCTCGCCAAGCCTGTCTAATCCTGTCCTCAATTTCATTGTTTAATGATCCATTAGATGATACAATCGTTCCCAGGTATTTAAAGTTTTCTACATTCTTCACCACATTATTCCCAGTTACACAATCGATTTGGTTCTCCACGTTCATATTAATAATTTCAGTCTTTCCACAATTTATTACCAATCCCACATTTTCTCCTTCCTCCACCAGACAATCAAACACCCTCTGCATCTCGTAAATACTTCCGCAAATCAGTACAATATCATCAGCATAGTCCAAATCCATCAGCTTCTTATTTTCTTTCCAGTTAATTCCTGCACCTGTTCTCCTTACAACCTTTTTCATAACATAATCTATAACCAAAATAAACAGCAATGGCGAAAGAACTCCTTCTTGAATCACTCCTGACCTAACTTGAAATGGATCACTCAAAGAACCACCCAACATTGCTTTACAGAAAGTACCTTCATGCAGGCTTCTAATAATATTTACAAACTTTTCTGGTATACCATAGAATCTCATAATTTTCAACATAGCTCAACGTGAAACACTATCAAACGCCTTTTCAAAATCCACAAAACACATACTAAGTGGCATTTTCATCTCATTAGCTTGTTGCATTAGATGCCTTACAATAAAAATCTGATCATTACAACCTCATCATTATCATCATCATCCGGACCTCCTTTCCCACCCAAGGGTAGGGTGAGGGGTAGCAATGTCCAGACACCGCAAAATTGCCTAATCCAATGGGCCACGCTTCCATTCACTCATCATTCAAGCCCCCGGAATCCTGGCTTTATCGGATACGCCAAAAACATTCACCACGTTCTGTAGCTTCACATATCGTATCCGACTGAGTCAATCCAGACTCTGCCACGTTAAAAAGGGGTGCCAAAAATCCCTGATCATGCATATCTCCTCACAAAATTCATCCGGCCAGCTCGATCTCCTGTCAGTTGCCTAGCCTCACCGACTTCCAAACCTCTCTTCCTCACACATTCATCCACCATATCTCTCCACCTCCTCCTTGGCTTACCTCGCCTCCTCCCTCCTTCGAATTCGCTCAGATATATCTTCTTCACCACTCAATTGTTATCCATTCTCTCCACATGGCCATACCATCTCAGTACATTCTCTTCAATTCTGGTGTCCACCGACTTCTTCACTCCGCATCTTTTACGAATCACATTATTTCGTATCCTATCCACCCTCTGTACTCCACATACATTCCTCAGCAGTCCCATCTCCACTGCTCTTACTCTTGACTTTTCATTTTCATGCCACATCATAGTCTCAGATCCATATGTTAAAGTTGGCACTAACACTCCTTCATGTAATCCTCGTGCAGCTGCAACACTCA
>NC_137001.1:14690054-14692554 GCF_032717465.1 Coenobita brevimanus
GTAAACAGCAGTGACAGTTACAAAAAGAGCCTAAACTATAAAAAGGGAAATTATCAAGACCTAAAGAAGTATTTCTTAGAAGTTGATTGGGAAAATGAGCTTAAAGGACAAGATTTAAATGCTGTATATAAAAAATTTTGTGAATTTTATGAAATAGGAGTCCAGAAGTACATCCCACAGCACAAAGAAGCAGATAAGAAAATACAGAAATGGTTCAATACAGAATGTAAAAAATCAAAAGCAAGAAGATATTTGTTGTGGAATAGATACAGAAGACACAATAGTGAAAGGGCGTATAATAATTACAAACAGGCAAGAAACGACTATACAAGAATAAGGAAGGAAGCCCAAAAACAGTTTGAGGAGGATATAATAAATAAAAGTTGTGATCAACCAAAGTTGTTTTACAGCTATATCAGAAGCAAAACCAAAGTAAAAGATATAATACAATCCATTACGGACGAGGGAATCACTTATACACAAGAGAAAGATATTTGTGAAGCACTAAATAAGAATTTCCAATTAGTTTTTACAGAAGAAAAAAATTTTGAGAGGGACTATGTGGAACACGCATGTCCACACATACTACCAGATATACAAATAGCAGAAAAAGTAATACAGGAGGAGTTAAGTAGATTAGACAGAGGAAAAGCAAGTGGTCCTGATGAAATTTCATGTTGGGTATTACGAGAATGTGCAAAGGAGTTAAGTAAACCATTATTTATAATTTTCAAGAAATCCTTGAGTCAAGGTAAACTACCTGATATTTGGAAAAAAGCAAATATTGTCCCCTTATTCAAGAAAGGATATAGACAAAATCCACTCAACTACCGACCAGTATCACTGACCAGTGTTGTAAGCAAGGTATTAGAAAAACTTATAAGAAAAGCTTGGGTAAATCATCTAGAAGAACACAGTATGATAACAGAAAGACAGTTTGGTTTCAGAAAAGGAAAATCATGTGTTACTAATCTGTTGAGCTACTATGACAGAGTAACAAACACAATACAGGAAAGGGAAGGATGGGTGGACAGTATCTATTTAGATTTCAAGAAAGCTTTGACACAGTACCACACCAAAGACTTTTATGGAAACTGTACCATCAAAGAGGAATTCGAGGCAAACCGTTTTGTTGGATGCAAGACTTTCTCATAAAAAGAGAAATGAGAACAGTACTAAGAGGAAACTACTCATCATGGAAAGAAGTGACTAGTGGAGTACCACAGGGTTCAGTGCTGGCACCAATCATGTTTTTAGTGTATATAAATGATATAAACAGTAACACTGGAAATGAGAGCTATCTGAATATGTTTGCAGATGATGCAAAAATACAAAGGAGAATTACTAACACAGACTCTTGCAAAGAGCTACAAGAAGAATTAAATAAACTTCATGAATGGAGTAGTACATGGCAAATGGAATTCAATGTGGACAAGTGTCATGTAATCAAGTTTGGTAAAAGTGGAAAAAGACCTGATTGGGATTATAAGTTAGGAAATTAAACCCTATACACATCAGAAAGAGAGAAAGACCTAGGTGTGATTATCAATAACAAACTATCTCCGGCTGACCACATCAGCGAGAAGGTACGGAACACGTATACACTGCTTGCAAATATGAGAATAGCATTCACAAACATAAGTGAAGACATGCTAAGAAGGATAATAACATCATTCATTAGACCAACCCTGGAATATGCATCAGTAGTCTGGAGTCCTCATCTCAAAAAGCATATAGACAAGATTGAAAAAGTTCAAAGGGCCGCTACAAGATGGATACCAAGCTTAAGGGACCTAAGCTACGAAGAAAGACTAAATAAACTGAATCTACCAACTTTACAGGAAAGAAGGAAAAGAGGTGACATGATAATGCTATATAAGTGCATATCAGGGAAGGAGAAAATAGACATAAATGATTACTTAACATATGGAGAAGCATCAGCAAAAGGACACTGCAAAAAGCTGTATAAGAAGAGAGGTGATAAAGACGTAAGGAAATTCAGTTTCCCAAACAGAGCAATTGATCAATGGAATGCACTACCGAATGAAATAGTGTGTGCCAAAACACTTCACAAATTTAAGGATATGTACGATAAATATGGTTTAAGAGACGGGACAGTACGAGCTTGACTCATTCATGTAAAGATACAATTAGGTAAGAATTAGGTAAGAACACACACACACACACACACACACACACACACACACACATATATATATATATATATATATATATATATATATATATATATATATATATATATATATATATATATATATATATATATATATATATATATATATATATATATATATATATATATATATATATATATATATATATATATATATATATATATATATATATATATATATATATATATATATATATATATATATATATATATATACAGTATATAACTAATTAGGCTTTTGGACATTGTGTAAGCTTTAACAGTGAAATGCAGGTTTACTGCAGGTGTTAGAATACACTGCCTCAA
>NC_137001.1:14697554-14826893 GCF_032717465.1 Coenobita brevimanus
GGACCCCATCAGGCCCATATGCCTTGTTAGTACTGAGGCCAGTGATGGCAGAAAATACATCAACTGAAGAAATTTTAATGTCAGCCATGAGGAAGTCAGAGGGGGGAAGTGATGGAGGAACAGCACCGGAATCGTCTAAGGTAGAATTGGAGGAGAAAGTCTGTGCGAAGAGATCTGCTTTATCAGTAGAAGAAATAGCTACAGAACCATCAGAGTAGAAAAGAGGAGGGAAGGATGATGAGGTAAAGTTGTTAGAAAGATTTTTGGCAAGATGCCAGAAGGAGCGGGAAGAATTCGAGTTGGAGAGTTGAGAGCATTTAGTATGGATGAAATTATTTTTAGTAGAGCGAAGAACAGACTTAGCACGATTCCGGGCAGAAACGTAAAGATGATGTGATTCAGGGTTGGGTTGGCTCCGGTACCTTTTGTAGGCCCTCTCCTTGTTGCGGACAGCATTAGAACAAGCGTGATTAAACCAAGGCTTTCTTGCGTTAGTCAAAGGATATGAGAAAGGAATGTATGATTCCATGCCCGAGAGAATAACCTCCGTAATGCGCAAGGCACACTCAGATGGCTCACGGCCATGGAAGAAATAATCATTCCAGGGAAAATCAAAGAAGTACTGCCTGAGGGCCTCCCAGTCTGCGGCTCCAAAATGCCACATACGACGTTTCCCTGGAGGGTCCACAGGCCGTACCGGAGTGATAGGACAGGTTAAGGTAATAAGGTTGTGATCGGAGGAGCCCAACGGAGAGAAAAGATTAACAGAGTAAGCAGAAGGATTAGTTGTGAGGAAGAGGTCAAGTATGATGGAGCTCTCTCCAAGGCGGTCAGGGATATGGGTAGGTGCTGTACAAGCTAGTACTAGTAATAGTAGCAGTAGTAGTAGCAGCAGTAGTAGTAGTAGCAGTAACAGTTGCAGTAGTAGTAGTAGTAGCAGTAGTAGTAGTAGTAGCAGTAGCATAAGTAGTAGTAGCAGCAGTAGTAGTGGCAGTAGTAGTAGTGGTAGTAGTAGTAGTAGTGTTCTGGGGGGTGGAGTGAGAGGACATGTGCCAGGCGCTCCGTGTTATCGTCTCGAAATCATAGGAAAAATGATTGTGGGCTCTTAGAAATTGATACCCACTCCAGCATTAAGTGGACACTGATGCATATGTGAAAGAAAATCTTAAATATCAGCTATATATTGTCTGTAAAATGTGAAAAATTGTGATAACTACGGTGTGAGGAGGAGGAAGGGTGTGTGTGTGTGTGTGTGTGTGTGTGTGTGTGTGTGTGTGTGTGTGTGTGTGTGTGTGTGTGTGTGTGTGTGTGTGTGTGTGTGTGTGTGTGTGTGTGTGTGTGTGTGTGTGTGTGCAGGGACCGTTAGCGAGCGAGGTGCTGACCTGAGAGGGTTATCTGGACTGATGTCAACACCATACATTATATTACCAGCCACCCGGGACCCCGCCACCATATGTGGCTGCCCCACACACCCTGAATATAAGTATCGCCACCCTCACTTACAAAATAAATACCTCTCTGAAGCCTATTTTTCAATTATTAACTTTGTCCACAAATAACAGTGAGACGTGGGATGCCTATCACACACCTCTTGCTCACTCCATTATCCTTGGAGCATTAACTCCATTTCCCTAACACATCAGCTGTTGCCACACACTGAATATCACCCACTGATCACTAGCATATACACCACCTAATAATACTTTATAAACACTGTATCAAACACTAAATATAACAACAACTACTACTAACTATACAACAATCACCTACATACACACCACCAGCATAGCCAGGTGGTATAGAAGTGTGGTATACAAAAACATTTAGGTAGGGAATCTTACACACACCTTAGATGACACTGTAATGTAAACACATCATACATACAGACACACACACAATGACTGTTCTTAAATACCATAAAACATATTATACATAGAATCTCATCATATAAATATATAACCAATCACAGTAGATAAGTCTATAATATAATAATAAACAGTACAGTAGTAATTTAAACTTTAATTTTAATATATAAAATTAATAAATATAACTTCAATTAAATAACAGATTTAAACATAGTACCCTAGTTTTAAGCACACTATTATTATTAAATACAATAGTAATAAGAGTATTTTTAATATAATATCTGTATAATAGGACTAATGTAAACTCCATAAAATTACACACTAGAACTACTTACTCAACCCTCTCAAATTTCTCTTTTGTATTCAAAAGAAATACTAAACAAATCTTGTTAATGCCAATGTGCCTTAGTAAAACAAGGTGCCTCTATCTTACCACACCACAACCACACATCACACATCACATGTCACAACATCAACACACACACACGCACACACACTGTCCCAACGCCACACACCACACCACACTCACCCCTGTACCATAGAGTCCGAAGACCCAATATCACTAAACTACACACACACACACACACACACACACACACACACACACACACACACACTGCCACTACGCCACACACCACCCTCACCCCTACACCTTAACGCCTGAAGACCCATTACTAATAAACAAGGCTCCACATTATTGCACCACACCAATTGGCCACCTACTTAACCCTTGAACAAAGAAGCGTTGTTTTACTTCATATCAAACCTTAGATACATATCGTTATCAGTTCAGTCGATTATTAGTATAAAACAGAACAATTAGATATTAACTGATATGCAAAACTAGAGAAAAACGAGCAAACTGCTTCATAACTTAATCATATTATCTACAAACACAGAAGTAAAACAAGCACATTCTTCACTTATATCAAACCTTAATTTTAAATTCGTATAGTAAAATAGTAGTTCTAGTAACATTATATTTAATTCTCATTTAAAAGTACTACAAAAAGTAGCCATAATTATTATTATTAATACTGTACCACAGTATAAAAACTTTAACACCATGGCCACCCCACAGTATTGTTGTCAGTGCTCCAGTAGGCAGCATAAGTGTATCAGGAGCTCATGTGCAACAAATAGGTCACCGTGTACATACTGTAGGATGGAACCTTTCTGTATGAATGTGTTAGGGAATCACAGCCCACCAGAAGCGGCACTTGACCGCTTCCAACATGGCGGGCGACAGATTGGTGACATGGAAATTGATGGGGCGGTCACTGACAATATGCACGATCACACGGACATGCGTGGTGGTGAAAGACCCCATGGTGAAGCGAGGGATAGGGATGGACGCCAAGATGCGAGAGATATGGAAGCGCTGGGTGGGTTAAATCACCATGGGGAAGTGAATAGTAGTGAAGTTGGGGGTGAGGAACATCGATGAGGTTTATAATAGAAATGAAACTCAGGATGAAGACCACCATAGAGGAGTGCATGAAAGAGGGAATCATCCAGGTATTATACGTCCTCAGAACGGTAGTGACACAAACAACGAGGAAGCAGAACAGCCTCAAAGGTATGTGCGAGAAGGTCATCCCACATACTGGATGGGCAAATCCCGAGAAAATGCAATAACCTGGGTGAACACCACATATAATGAAATAGTTGAATGGTCCTCAAGTAACCTTTTTGAACCTCCCAAATGCAATGCTACAACTGACATGATCAAGGAAATCACTCGCCTGATAGCCAACTACAACAATAACACACCCATTGCCTCATTCTCTCTTAAGGTCCTTGTACTAATACCACATCTCTTCCTCAACAAGACCCGCCTGAGAGCTAGCTTTGCAGAAAATATTAAGGCCATCCAAAGGCGGGTTGAAACATGGAAAAGACGTGAAATCGACAACCTACTTGAGGAAGCAAGGGCCTTGCAGATGAGAATAAACAACCGAGGCAGAAAAAATCAGAATACCAACGATGTGGCAAGGATTTTTGGCAGCAAGATGAGACAGGGGAAGGTCTCGATGGCAACAAGATCCCTGTCAGCTGAATCACCAAACGGAGTACTTGACCTGACAGATGAAACAATGCAACAACTAAAAGAAAAACATCCGACTGCACGACAAGCAAGTGCCCAGTCAAAGCTTGATGGCAACTACACTCCTCCCAATCCCATCATATATGACAGGATAACTGGAGATATGGTGTGACGGAAGGCAATGCACACACAGGGAGGGGCAGGACCGTCAGGCCTGGATGCAAAATCTTGGCGAGTAATCCTCAGTAACATCAAGTTTGGGGAGGCAGCAACAGACCTATGTAACACCATTGCCTCTCTGGCAAGGAAGCTGGTTTCAAGTCAGTGCAGTAACATCGAAGCACTGACGGCTTGCAGACTAATCCCGCTTGATAAGAATCCTGGATGCAGGCCCATCAGGGTGGGTGAAGTCTTAAGACGGATTGTAGGAAAATGCATCATGGAGGTGGTGAAAGATGATGTGAAGCAGGGAGTTGGCAACCTCCAGGTGTGTGCAGGCCAGCCGGCAGGAGGTGAGGCAGCAGTTCACTCCATGAGGAAAATATTTGAGGAAGAGGACTGTGAGGCAGTATTATTAGTTGATGCCTCAAATGCATTTAATTCCATCAACCGGGAGGCAATGCTGCACAATATCAAGGTTAAATGCCCAGCATTTGCCCAATATGTGGAAAACACCTACAAAGAACCAGCAGACCTCTACATTGTGGGTAAGACAGCGGCTCACGACGTCGGTGTAATCCAGTCCACAGAAGGAACTACCCAGGGGGACCCCGTTGCCATGGCTATGTACGTCCTGGCGATGACAGTGCTGCAACAACAGATCAAATATGAGGCCACTAATGTAAAACAGGTAGCCTATGCAGATGATCTCACGGGTGCTGGCAAGGTTGAGGATATGAGGAAATGGTGGGACCTTGTAACATCTCATGGCCCTGAAATAGGTTACTACCCTAATGCCAGTAAGTCCATCTTGATCGTGAAACCAGCTTACTATCAAGATGCACAAGAAGCATTTAGAGGCACAAACTTGATAGTGGCTAAGGAAGGTCAGAGGCATCTAGGCTGTGATTGGAACCAAGGAATTCAAAGACAAATATGTGAGTGACAAGGTAAAGACATGGGTAGAAGAAATTCATACACTATCGAGCCACGTAAAAACAGAACCCCATGCAACATACAGTGCATTTACCTATGGTGTAAAGCACAAGTGGACCTTCGTGATGAGGACCATACCAGACATCGAGTTGCTGCTACAACCACTGGAGGATGCAATCAGTGATTCATTCCTCCCATCTCTAACCAATGGCCACATCCCCACACCAGAAGAGAGGGACCTTCTAGCACTACCACCCAGGATGGGAGGCCTTGGCATTATAAATCCAGTAGCCGTGGCAAGCTATGAACACAGAAATTCACTCAGGCTCACCGAATCCTTGTCACAGAAGATCTGCGCCCAGGTTGAGACGAGTGAAATCGACCACCAAAGGCAGAAAGACATAAAGACACAGATAAGCAAGGAGCGTGAAGCAAGACAAAAAGACCAACTGCAGCACATAATCGAACATCTAACACTGGACCAGTGCAGAAGAGTTGAAATTGCACAGGAGGTTGGGGCATCGAACTGGCTCACAACCCTGCCTCTCAGGGCAAAAGGCTACCACTTCAACAAACAAGAATTTATTGATGCCGTAGCCTTGAGATATGGGTGGCCAATGGAGAACCTACCTCAACACTGTGCTTGTGGCACTGCATTTGATGCAAACCATGTAATGGTATGCAAGAAGGGAGACTTTGTTTGCATCCGACACGATGAAGTAAGCGACCTCACTGCCAAAATGCTGCAGGAAATATGCCATGATGTCACGATTGAGCCAGCTCTGCTACCCCTGGACGGCGAGCACTTCACCCACAGAACAGCAGACACATCAAATGATGCAAGAGTGAATGTCAGTGCTCGAGGTTTCTGGACACGTGGGCAGAGGGCGTTCTTCGACATCAGGATATTCGATCCCATGGCAGCATGTCATCGTGAACTGTCTCTCGAAGCTGCACACAAGAGGAATGAGCAAGAAAAAAATAGAAATTATCAAGAAAGGATCCAACATGTGGACCACGGTCGATTCACTCCCCTTGTGTTCACGACATCAGGTGGGATGGGTCCAGAGGCAGTGAGATTCTATTCGAGACTGGCAGAGGTTCTTTCTGAGAAGAAATGTCAACCGCAGAGTTCTGTTATGGCCTGGATGAGATGTCGACTCTCATTCTCCCTCGTGAGGTCTGCTCTGCTATGTCTCAGAGGCACAAGATCATCAGCCCTCAGGCCTGTCTCTCTGGCGGGTATGGATTACGAAGCTACAGTGGTCGAGAGTCGCATAGACCAGCGACTCCAATTGTTTAATGTCTTTATTTACACTGTAATAAATATGAATAAAAAAAATAAAATAATAATAGTAATAGTAGATGGTTGGTAACCACAGGTTGGCGTGCTTGGGACCAATGGATTGTAATATGAGGGTTAGTGTTAACTTTCACATTACAACTTCAAATGGTGAACTGTATTAGGAAGGTTGGTTTTGATCTTCACAATATAATTCACCAATGGATGGAGGTGATTTTATAAAAAAAAAAAAAGTTGTAGTGGTAGTAGTAGTAGTAGTAGTAGTTGTAGTAGTAGTTGTAGTAGTAGAAGTAGTAGTATTAGTTGTAGTAGTAGTAGCAGTAGTAGTAGTAGAAGTAGTAGTATTAGTTGTTGTAGTAGTAGTAGTAGTAGCAGTAGTAGTAGAAGTAGTAGTAGCAGTGGTAGTTCTAGAGGCAGTTGTAGTAGTTAGTAGTAGTAGTAGTAGTAGTACTAGTAGTAGTAATCTGGTTAGAACAGGTGTGGCAAATCCTCTATCAGTCGCCAGGTGTGTACTGTTGACTCTTTCCTGTGTCCTTGTTGTAGTCTTTGTATACATGCCGTTGCCACTCGTATCCCTTCAGTTCACTCCCTGCTCTCTCTCTCTCTCTCTCTCTCTCTCTCTCTCTCTCTCTCATTCTTTCCGTTTCCACTCGTATCCTTCTTACAGTTTCTATCCTTCTATCTCTGCCTTCATCTATAGCTTCCTTTCTGGTCGTTCTATAGCCGCTGTTGTAGACGGCCATCATTCTTCTCCTAGATCAATCAACAGTGGTGTTCCTCAGGGCTCTGTCCTATCACCAACTCTCTTTTATTCGTGAATGATCTTCTAAGCTGTACATCTAACCCTATCCACTAGTACGCTGATGACTCCACCCTTCACCTTTCCATTCGGTTCCTGCAACGTCCATCTCAGCAGTTACTTCAGCAAACAAGGGATGAAGCTATGGCACACCTAATGTCTGACTGGCTCGTAGTTCTGACTAGGGTAAAAATAATCTGGTTGTTTTAAATTCATCTAAGACTCAAGTCTTACAGCTATCACCCCAACAAAATTTGCCACAGGTGTACCCCCTAATGTTTAATAATATTCAGGTTAATCCTGCATCATCCATAAACATGCTTGGGGTGTCGTTCACTCGGGACTTATCTTGGAAAGATCATATTACATCTCATGCAAAATCTGCTTCCAAGAGATTTGGTGTGCTAAGCTGACTCCGTTCCTTCTTTACCCCTGCACAATTGTTGACTCTATACAGGGGTTTTATTCGCCCCTGTGTGGAGTACATCTCGCATGTGTGGTGGCGTCAAAGGCTTTTTGTCCCATTAACTCTCCTCCTCTTACTGGCTCCCTTCAACCTCTGTCTCTTTGCCGCACTGTTGCAACTTTATCTCTTTTCTATCGCTACTTCAATGGTCACTGCTTCTCTGACTTGTCTGTTTGCATTCCTCCACCTCTAGGACGGGCACGTAGCACCCGTCTAGGAGCAAACTCTCATCCCTTTTCTGTCCAACTCTCTAATGCAAGAGTTAACCGTCACTCCCAGTCCTTCATTTATGCAACAGGTCATCTCTGGAACTGTCTCTCTCTGTCTGTATTTCCTGCTTCCTATGATCTCCAGTCTTTCAAACGCAGTGTGTCCTGGCATCTCTAAATGATCGGATCTTGATTTTGGCTCTCTCTTGTATTTTGTTTTTCTCTTGGAAGGAAGAGTTATTGCGTGCTCATGGCCTTTGGTTCCTTCTTCCTAGCATTAAAAAAATCACTCCCTGCTCTCTCTCTCTCTCTCTCTCTCTCGCTCTCTCTCTCTCTCTCTCTCTCTCTCTCTCTCTCTCTCTCTCTCTCTCGTATAATTATTATAAAATTTCACATCTAAGGCATTACTGTTCTGTTGTTTTCCTTCATGACTTCCTTTTCTGTTACTAACATACATCAAAGATTAGTGAAAATTTTGTGTTTTTTAATCATATTTATTTCTAATCATATTTATTTTTAATCATAGTTATTTTTAATCCTATTTATTTGAGGAGACTACTGCTTGTGTAAGGATCCATTACACTGATGATGCCTGTAAATATTAAAAGAGGTGTAACTTGTCCTGTTGGGTGTAGTACACCCTGAACACTTTGTGTCCTCCACAGCTAACCTATAAGACCAGTCAAATAATGCACCAGTCTGAGAGTTAAAACCTATAATGCCAGTGACCCGACTAAGTTGATGCAAGGCATAGCTTTTGTATTGAACTAAGCAGCATTAAAATCCATACTACCTATCAGTGCCATGGGTCACAAGAATACCAACATTATACATACTGTAGCAAAGCAGTGCCTGACACACTCAAGTTGGCTGTATGGCATTATTGCTGAGGCCATTTTAACAAATGGGGCACATCAGCAGTGAGATACTAAACAAAATTATTGCTAAGGCCATGTCCAACAAGTGGGGTACATCAGCACTGAGATACTAAACAAAATGGTGTTACTGTACGTGGACATGCATCAGGGTTTTGCCATACCCTTTGTTATATTGCTACTTAACTTGTAATAATCCAACCATTAATTTAAGGCACTGACTGCACTCTTATGGCTATGGCCACATTACAGTTCTTAATACTACATACTAATACAAATACTGTACATACAAACACACTGCCTTATATCAGTCTCTTCTTCTATTTCTATAGATGTATATTTTCTGTTTGCAAACTACACAGTGGACTGAGCCATGTTCTCTCTCAATACTCTTAGTGTAGAGATTTTCAAAGTCTTTCATCACATGTACCACATGAACATTTTCTGCAGTGGTGACGTATCCCTCACCTGGTATGAGGACAATAATATATGACTTACTAACATTATAATAAAATGCCTATTAAACTAACAAAAATGTGTGGCTTACTGACTTTATCATAAAATGCCTATTAAACTAACAAAATGTATGGCATATTGACATTATTATAAAATGCCTATTAGACTAACACAACGTGTCACTTACTAACTCTGTTATAAAATGCCTGTTAAACTAACAAAAATGTATGGCTTACTGACTTTATTATAAAATGCCTGTTAAACTAACATTATTAAAAATTGCCTATTAGACTAACACAATGTGTCGCTTACTACCTCTATTATAAAATCCCTATTAAACTAACAAAAATGTATGGCTTACTGACTTTATTATAAAATGCCTGTTAAACTAACGTTTTGACTCGTAACTCTGCCAATATCACTTACTAACCTAGGGAAGTTACTGTGTCAGCACTACTGTTAAGTTTGTAAAGTTAATGAGATGGCTGAGCTTGTTTTTTTGCTACAATATTCTTTTTTTTTTTTTTTTCTTTCTAGGGAAAGATGCAATTGACATGTTGGTGATGACTAGCTGAATGCAACACTTCCCAAGAGCATTGTTGTATTTGAGTTAGTCAATAAGATTCTATTCACTATCTATTGCCAGACGCCTCAATCCCGTTTGGGGTGGCCACAAACAAATCGCCTCCAAGTCGCCCTGTCCCCCGCCATTTCACTGCCCTGCTCCCAACTCACACCCCCCTCTCTCATATACCTCTCCACCCCATCCCTCCATCTCATCATCGCCCTCCCCCTTCCTCTTCCCCCCTCCACCTCACTCACATACACTCTCTTCGTCAGTCTTTCACCCTCCATCCTCTCCACATGGCCAAACTCAGTGTGTTCCTCATAACGCTTCCTATCACATCCACATCTACACCACAACGCTCCTTTATATCATCATTCGTCAGCCTTTCTCTCCATGTGACTCCACATGCTCCACTTAAATAACTCATTTCCACTGCTCTCACTCTTGACTTGTGTCCTTCCAACAACGTCCAAGCTTCACTTCCGTACGTTAGAGTTGGTATCACAATACTGTCATGTAGTAACTTTTTCACTTCCATGCTCACTTCCCTGTTTCTTATCACTGCTTTCAAAGAACCAACAACCTTTCTTCCCTGCTGTACTCTTTCAAGCACTTCACCCTCCAAACCTCCATCCTTACTCATCACACTACCCAAGTACTTAAACGTACTCACATTTTCCAATTCCTCACCATCCAACCTCGCTGTACATTCAGTGACTTCACCTCTCTCAAAGACCATCACTTTACTCTTCCCTACATTCACCTTTAGATTCCGTTTCTTACACACTCTCTCAAACTCATCCACCAAGCCTTGCAGCTCCCCTTCGTCTTCACTCAACAACATAGTATCATCTGCAAACAACAGTACAGGGAGTTTCCAAACACTATCCTCTCTCACCAGGGCCAGTCCAACATCCACTACCCTACCTTGTAACTCTTTTATTACCCCATCCATGTACAGATTGAACAACCATGGAGATATGACACATCCCTGTTTCAGACCAACTTTCAAAGAGAAAAATTCACCTAGTTCACCATCCACACGCACTGCAGCCTTCGCACCATCGTACATACTCTTCACAGCATTCAACAACTTCCCATCTACTCCATATATTCTTAACACTTTCCACAATCCTTGTCTATCCACCCTGTCATATGCTTTCTCCAAATCCATGAAAGCCGCATACAACTTCTTTACCTTTTCTAGAAACTTTTCCACTAAAGATCTAAGAATGAATATCTGATCTACATAACCTCTTCCCTTCCTAAAGCCTCCCTGTTCTTCTCCAACTAATTTCTCTGTTCTTTCTCTAACTCTGTCAATAAGTATCCTACCATACACTTTTCCTATTATACTAAGAAGACAAATGCCCCTATGATTACCACATGCTTCTTTTTCCCCTTTTCCTTTGTACAAGGGAATAATTATACCTGACTTCCAGTCCTCCGGGACTCTACCTTCCTCCCAGGCCAATCTGCACATCTTCCACATCCATTCTACTACTATCTCTCCCCCATGCTTCAGCATTTCACCACACACTCCATCAATTCCTGGGGCTTTCCCCGATTTAACTTTCTTCATTGCTTCCACAACTTCTATCCTACTGATTTCTTCCTGTCTTCTCACCTCCCTCCTTCTCCCAGCCATTCCCCAGGCACTTATACTCGCATTACTTCCATCCTCTACGTTCAACAATTCCTTAAAGTGTTCTCTCCATCTGCTCACTTTTTCTCCCTTCTCCACTAGTAATCTACCATTTTTATCTTTCACTCCCCTGCTAACTTCAATTCCACCCTGTCTTACTCTTTTCACCTCTCTCCAGAACATTTTCTTACAGTCCCTCCGCTTTACACTCAAATTCCCTCCAAATTCCTCATCCACTCTCTTCTTACTCTCTCTTACTAATCTATTCACCTCTCTCTTTCTTTCAATATATAACTCTCTCTTCCGCCTCTCAACTTCTTCCACGCCCCTATTTCTCATCCATTCATTGTATGCTTTCTTCTTTTGTGTCACAGCCTGTTTCACCTCTTCAGTCCACCACGCTGTTCCTTGCACCCCCCTCCGTCTTCTCTTCCTTCCACACACCACATCACATGCTGCACATATTTCTTCTGTAAATATGCTACACACACCTTCCACGTCTCCCATCTGCTCCAATTAATATTTGCCCAATCGTTCCTCCACTTCTCTCTTATACTCTGCCTTTTTCTCATCCTCTTGTAACCTTTCCACTCTCCTTGCAACTACTCCTTCCTCTCGTCTTTCCCTTCTTCTATTCCTCCATCTTACTTGAATTCTAATTCTGGCCACCACCAAGTAGTGGTCAGAAAGTCCACTCCCCCAACCTCTATAAGCTCTTGCATCCAATACACATCTTCTCATCCTTTCATCCACACACACATAATCATTCATTGCCTTCCTTTCATTCAGTTCACCACCCACCCTTCTCATCACTCGCCATGTATACCTGTGGATCATTTTATGCCTGAAGAGGGTATTGGCTATCACCAACCCCCTCCCAGCACAAATGTCCACTAACGCACTCCCATTTTCATCTATCTCAGCTGGCACACCCCACTCACCAACTATTCCATCCACCTTCACATTCCCAACTTTACCATTCATATCACCAATCAAAAACACTCTCTCATTCCTTCCAAACTTTTCCATGCACATTTCTACATTTGTCCAGAACTCTTCTCTCACTCTTCTAGCACGATCTTGCTTTGGTGCATACACACACACACACAATCGCCCACATTTGTATTCCAACTTTCAACTTTACCCACAGAATCCTTGACCCAACTGAGCCATACTATCTTATGCTCCTCTTCCATCTTTTACTCACAACTATACATACTCCATCCTTTGCCCTCTCACATACTCCTTCCTTTGTCCTCTCTCTATTCACATTACCAGTAATTATTTGAAATGCGACGATGTTATTCGGGCATGTTGCATTCAGCCAATCATCACCAGCCTGTAAAAGAAAATAATAAAATAGTGAGTCATTGCTCAACACAGTGTAGTGTCTGAAAGGGCTACCCTCGTGTCTTCCTGTCACCTTCCCCAAATATTCCTGTCGCCTATCCCAGCTTGTTGACAACCACTGGCATAGAGTGGTAGCCACGGAAAGAGCTACAGTTCTGGCATCGCTCATAAAATTGAAAGGGAGCCCTAGTTGACTCCGTTATTTCTTAATATGTGAGTATATTGTTATAAATGTTAACAGTTATCAATGAAGGCTAATGTGAGGGTAGAATCAGTGTTGTTCTTTCTCAATTAGTTAACAATGACAGATGTAGCCTATTAAGGTAGTGTAGGTGTTGGGGAAGCAGTCGTTGTCAGTATACAAGGCTGATATTTTAACTGTTACTAACTGGATTTACTTTGTTCCATGGAATGCTGGAGTCGATGTACAGTACTTGGCTAATCTTTTTTGACTGACAAAAGTCATATAATAAAATGTCATTCTTTACTGTACATCAATCTCTCATACAACATACCATGCAGACTCAAGTTACTTAGGCTGCTTTGACATGTTTGTAATTTCTCGCGAATTCTGTATTACTAAAGCCAACCACTCCTCATGCCTGCCGCCGCCATCATGCACAACCCAGGGGTCACTTTGCCAAAACACACCACCTTCAGAAACAAGGCTTTTTTTTTTTTTTTTTTTTTTTTTTTTGTATGAACCTATTGAAACAAACAAACCCACCTTTTACAACACAACATTTTTGCTTCTTGTGTAATCCTCATTTGATTGCACATGTCACTCGGCCACGGTCATAACAATATTCCCATATATTTAAATCTTAATCCACCCGTCTCTTCAAGCACCTCATCTTCCATTATTTAGGCTCAACAATTCTTCCTGTTTTGACTATCCATTACTCTATTGTAAAATGTACTGTTCTAGTGTGTCTTTATATCATGAGGTGGTGTTAGGGCTGGTGTGGGTGGCGCCGGTGTGGTGGGATCAGGTGGTGTTAGGCCTGGTGTGGGTGATGCCAGTTTGGTGGGGTCAGGTGGTGTTAGGGCTGGTGTGGGTGGCGCCGGTGAGGTGGGGTCAGGTGGTGTTAGGGCTGGTGTGGGTGGCGCGAGTGTGGTGGGATCAGGTAGTAAAACATGTTAATGTTGAAGGTCTTCAACCACAGCCGGTAGATAAGGTAGCCCAAGACGGTGGCCAGGCCAATCTGGCTTATTATCATCTTGGCCACCGTCTTTGGCAATATCTTCTCAGAGTTGATGGCAGCAGTGGTGGCGTTCCACATCAGCACCGATGGTTCTGTAATATTAATAGATTTATAAATACCTTCTGGTGGCGTTCCATATCAGCACCGATGGTTCTGTAATATTAATAGATTTATAAATACCTTCTGGTGGCGTTCCATATCAGCACCGATGGTTCTGTAATATTAATAGATTTATAAATACCTTCTGGTGGCGTTCCACATCAGCACCCATGGTTCTGTAATATTAATAGATTTATAAATACCTTCTAATACCATTGTTTGGTCATTCTTGCAGCACTGCTTCTATTATACTGTGATGGTACACCTCCCAACAAAAACACACACGCCTACACACCCCGAACACACAGGCTCTGGGTCGTTTCTACCTGACTGACTGAAGTGTGCAGAGGGGGTAGAGGATAGTGTTGGCCGGGGGGTAGGGGGAGGATCAGGAGGTAGTTGTAGCCGGGAGGGAAGGAGGGAGGGGGAATTTGGGGTACAATGATGAGACTGGTGAGGGTAGAGGGCATATTGGAAAGGGGGAGGGAGGGAAGGGGGTATGGTTACAGTGGAAGGACTGGTGGGGATAGAGGCCATAAGGGAGATGGTAGGTGTGGGAGGGAGGGGGGTATGGAGTACAATGGAGGGACTGGTGGAGACAGAGGGCATGAGGGAGATGGTAGGGGATTGGGGATAGAGGTAGTGGGTATATGAAGGGCGGGGATTGGGAGTTGGTAGCTACCTGCCGTAAGAGATATTTTAAATGGATTATTTTGCCCATTGATGACAGCCATTGCATAGAAGATTATTTAAATATTTGCATGTGTCATAAATAAAGGTATTACAGTGTGTATTAAATTATTCGGTCTTAATGTTCAGGAAGTGGATCATGGAACAAAGCAGCAGTATCACACGTGAACACAAATGAAGGGATTTGTACCATGCCTGGGGCTGTACAATCTGGGTATGCTGGTCCCCGTAATCACAGGGAATTGAACACACCGAGTTGTTCACGGGTTGTTTGGACGATTTAATGGCATAGAATATCAGAGAGGTAAGATTTAATGACACAGAATATCAGATAGGTAAGATTTAAAGGTATAGAATATCAGAGAGGTAAGATTTAATGGCATAGAATATCAGAGAGGTAAGATTTAATGCCATAGAATATCAGAGAGGTAAGATTTAATGGCATAGAATATCAGAGAGGTAAGATTTAATGGCATAGAATATCAGAGAGGTAAGATTTAATGCCATAGAATATCAGAGGTAAGATGTGATGGTGGTGGAGCACTATTGCACACAGCACTACTGCACTCAGCATTATTGCACACAGCACTACTGCACTCAGCACTATTGCACACAGCACTACTGCACTCAGCACTATTGCACACAGCACTACTGCACTCAGCACTATTGCACACAGCACTACTGCACTCAGCACTATTGCACACAGCACTACTGCACTCAGCACTATTGCACACAGCACTACTGCACTCAGCACTATTGCACACAGCACTACTGCACTCAGCACTATTGCACACAGCACTACTGCACTCAGCACTATTGCACACAACACTACTGCACTCAGCACTATTGCACACAACACTGACCTACACACTGCTGTCACCAGAAGTCTGCACGCATGTAACACTCTCTACCTATCTATCCACTTATCTATCTAGCTTTAGAGCCTTCTGTCTGTTTATCTATCTATTTAGCTTTCTGTTTCTCTATCTGTCTGTCTGTCTATCTATGTATCTTTCCTGCCTTCTGTCTATCTATCTATTTATCTTTCTGGCCTGCTGTTCATCTGTATCTTTCTAGCCTTCTGTCTGTCTATCTACCTATCTATGTATCATTCTAGCCTTCTCACTATCAATCTATCTATCTTTCTAGCCTTCAGTCTATCTGTATCTTTCTAGCCTTGTGTCTATCTATCTATCCTTTTACCCTTTTATCTGTCTGTGTATCTATCTAGGCTTGTGTCTGTCTGTCACTCTATCTTTCTACCCTTCTGTCTGTCTTTATCTTTCTAGTTTTCTGTCTACCTATCTATCTTTCTAGCCTCATGTTTATCCGTATGTTTCTAGCCTTCTGTTTGTCTGCCTATCTGTCTTTCTAGTCTTCTGTCTATCTATATTTTTCTAGTCTTCTGTCTGCCTATCTATCTATCTTTCTAGCCTTCTGTCTGTCTGTCTATGTATTTTCTGGCCTTCTGCCTGTCTATCAATCTATCTTTCTTTCCTTCTGTCTGTCCATCTATCTACCTGATTGCCTATCTATCCATCTTTTTCAGTCTAGTTATCTATCCATCCATCAATTTCTATGTATCTACCTATATGTTCTTCCATCCATCTATTTCTATGTATCTACCTATATGTTCTTCCATCCATCTATTTCTATGTATCTACCTATATGTTCTTCCATCCATCTATTTCTATGTATCTACCTATATGTTCTTCCATCCATCTATTTCTATGTATCTACCTATATGTTCTTCCATCCATCTATTTCTATGTATCTACCTATATGTTCTTTCATCCATCCATCCACCCATCCATCTCTTTCTGTGTCTATATATCTGTTTATCTGTACGTACATTTCTGTTTACAGAAAGAGAACTTGATATATAGAGATAAAGTGGGAGATAGATAGACTGATGGATAGATAAATGGTTGGTCAATGCAGTTCAGTAACAATGCCTGGTAAATACTGAATACCTGAGTAACAGAGGAGAGGATGAAAGTCTTAGCACAAAAAAGTTTAATAAATCTTTAATACTGCATAAAGACAGTACAGTAAAGGTGAGTGAAAAGAATGACAAGAAAACTACTGTAACAGAACACAATTTTTTCTGCATGTCGTCAACAGACTCTTGAGTCTAACCTTCCTTGCAGAAGGAACTGAAGGACCCACAGTCATGTTCACCGGCACATGTTGCACTCAGCCACAGGTCGGGGAAGTCTTCCAGATCTTGACTGCAGTTATCCTGGTGTACGAGTTTCGTCTGTCCATAAGTTTTTTCATACAGAGCAATCCATTTTGGGCCCACCTGCAACATCAGAGTACTCATGATCATGGATAAATGGCTGACATTTTAAATGGTGGCCTATCAACTAAGAAGTGTGGTTAAGTTAATGCTTATCGAGTAAAGGACAGTCATGCAGAGAGACAACCAAAGCTTTGCCGCGTGCCAATCTGCTTCAGCAACACGATCCACAATGGTCAATTTGACATGGAGGCCACAGTTGTACTGCTGAGTGAACAAACAAAAGCTGTACAAGTGTCATCATCATCATCTTCATCATCATCTGGACCTCCTTTCCCACCCTAGGGCAAGATGAGGAGTAACAATGTCCAGACAGCCCAAATCTGACCAATCCAATGGGCCATGCTTCCATTCACTCAACATTCAAGCCCCCGGAATCTTGGTCCTATTGGTTACGCCAAAAACATTCACCAAGTTCTGTAGCTTCACATAAACGTATCTGATAGATACAAGTGTCACTGGTACAAAAGTCAAACTCAAGTTCTTACAATTGCGAGTTAAATATGCTCACCAGCGCATCACCAGCTTCCTGTAAAATTTACTTACAAAATGCTCCATATTGCACACTGAGGGGTGAATTAGGCTAATTACTGACGAAAACAATGATACTGACAATGAGAATACAATACAGTACATCAGCTATGCTGTATAAATATGGGGGATAAGGTCTTGCGACTAAAATAGCAGACGAGAGATGAAAAAAATGAATACAAGAAAACAACACATTAGAAGAAAATATTAACTAGAGAGATACAATATATTAATGTGAAACACCGCAATGAGATGGTCAAAGAATGGGATGGAACGAAGCCGACAGAACTAGAATGTCACCCATATGTTATAAACAAAAAGGAGTGACTATTTAGCGTATTTATACGCCAGAAAGTGCCATGTATTATCTTACTCTTTGACAGCTTTGTTGCCACATTGCTTTCCACTTCCCTTAACCATTGCCTTTAACTTAGCCCTTTAACACAATAAAATATGACATGTTTATGAATAAACAGAACAAATGTTTAGCAGATGAACACTTATCCCTTTACAAAAATAACAACTTTTATTATCTTACCCCCTCCCCAACCATCACCCCTACCCCACCATTATCTTACCACCTCTCCCCAACCATTTTCCCTACCCCACCACTGCTTTATCCCCTCCTCAACCATTACCCTACCCCACCACTACCTTACCCCCTTCCCAACCATTACCCCTACCTCACCATTGCCTTATCCCCTCCCCAACCATTACCCCTACCCCACCACTCTCTTACCACTCCTCCCCAACCATTACCCCTACCTCACCACTGCCTTATCCCCTCCCCAACCATTATCCCTACCCCACCACTACCTTCCTCCCTCCCCAACAATAACCCCTATCCCACCACTACCTTACCCCCTCCCCAACCATTACCCCTACCTCACCACTACCTGAACACCCCTTCCCCAACCATTACTCCTACCCCACCACTACAGTACCTTACCCCCTCCCCAACCATTACTCCTACCCCACCACTACAGTACCTTACCCCCTCCCCAACCATTACCCCTACCTCACCATTACCTTACCATCTATCTCCCAACCATTACCTCTGCCCCACCACTACCTTACCCCCTCCCCAATCATTACCCATAATCCACCACTACCTTACCCTCCCTTCCAACCATTACCCCAACGCTACCACTACCCTACCACCCCTTTCCCCATCCATTATCCATACCCCACCATTACCTTACCCTCACCCCAACTACCTTTTTTTTTTTTTTCCTCACCCTCTTCACCAGCATAAACCTACACCCCCACCACTTCTTAACTCCATCCCCACCACCGCCTTTCCCACATCCCCAATACTTACCCTTCCCCCAACCACAATTTTACTCCCTACATAACCACCAAGTCCCCCTCCCCCATCCAACCTTCACCACCAACACCTAACCTTCCTTCCTCCACCACCACAACCTAAACATTCTCCTAAACCCCCTTTCCCAGTCCTAGCTCTATCCCCACCATCCTGTTGTACCTGATCCTCCCGTCCACCACATACCCTAACCCCTACTAACCTGGATCGTGAAGGAGCGAGAGAGTGAGGGGTGAAGGGTGGTCCAGGGGTCAGCAACATGGGTGTACGTCTGGCCGCGCTTCTCACACCTGATATAGACTTTATCAACAGTAGCATTAATGGCAGGTTCGTGGTATATGTCAAATCTGGCTCCTGTGTAGTTACTCTCTTGGTCAAGGAAAACAATGACAAGGAACCAGGATTCATTGTGTGAAGGCGGGTAGTGTACCAGCTGGGCCTGGTGTGTGGTGTCCCTGCCCTCCTGGCCAGGCTGGAGTGTCAGGGATATATTCTTGGGCTGCTTTGGTACATGGGTCACCTGGCACCCTAGGGGAAAACAACAGAGGTTACCACTACATTGCTAACCTCACTACTATTAACACCCTTATTTTGTTAACACCAGTACTACTGACAAAGGTACTATGTCAACACCAGTATGATTATCACAGCACTATTGGCAACAGTATTATCCACACCACAACTCAGCTGACACCACTGTCACTAACACCACTCCAGTACTTGGTTTACAAAAATGTTATTAACACCAAAATTTTACCAATACCACACTACCACAGTTCTCACTTCAGCAATGTTAACACCACTACTGTTAATGCCTCTACTCTGTTTACATTATTAAATAACACTGTTTCTTTGTTATTATTAGCAATAATGTTTTTGTCAGCGTCTGTGTGTCTGTCGGTGTACAGTATGTGTGTGTGTGTGTGTGTGTGTGTGTGTGTGTGTGTGTGTGTGTGTGTGTGTGTGTGTGTGTGTGTGTGTGTGTGTGTGTGTGTATCTGTTACCATTATATCTCATGAAGGGCTTGAGCTATCAACATGAAACCTTCAGTGTATCAAGATATGGCTAAAATCTTTGACGAGTTTCAAAATGGGCACTCGGGGTCAAGGCCAAGGTCACCAAAATGACTGCCAAATTCAACTTCTTTTTTGTAATTGATTGGCTTTTGCAAAATGTGGTGACCGAATTCCGTAGAGTTTTGCAAATTTTCTTCACATTTGGTTTGTAAGTACTGTAGCTTGTAACTTGGCCAACAGCATATTCTGGCGGACGATTAGCATTCGGCTCCCGAATGTTTTTATTTCATAATATTACTGTGTTAACACTGTTATTATTATTATTTTTTATAATTTTATTATTATGAACACCACCATTGTGTTACTAGTACCACTAACACCATTTCTATTAATAACAGTATTTTCAACACTAGTACCCTGCTGACACCAACAGTACTCTGTTAGTACCACGTCCTTATTTATAGCAAATGAACTCGTTTAACACCGGTGTTATAAACGTCACTGTTTTATTAACTCCATTACCGTTAATAACATAATTAACACCACTACTCTTTAAGACAACATTAATACCACTACTAGATTTGTGTGTGTCCGACTCTGGGCAAAGGCTTCAGGGCCTATTTCTCGGGGGCAGTTGCCTATACCAAGGCCCAGTAGTCCTCCTACACCTCCACATGTCACAACTTCGGGGCTAACACCCACCGTCCATATTGAATACATGCTAGGGCTGTCTCATACAGGACTGGTGTACTGGATTAGAGAGGGTATTTTTACGACATGTCGGCTGGTCTTCTGGTAGATCAGGAAAGTCTGCTTTTATGAAATTCAAATCCTTAAACTGTTCCCTGCCCCAGTTGAGATTCTAACCTGGGTCCATTGGCACTGCAGGCCGCCTTTCTACCAACTCAGCCACCCCCTCCCGCACTAAAACCACTACTGTTAAAAACACACTATTAACACCACTACTTTACTAACACCACTGCTGTTAATAACACATCATTAACACCACTACTTTACTAACACCACTATTGTTAATAACATCAATAACACCACTACTTTACTAACACCACTAATGTTAATAACATACATAATTAACACCATTACCTTACTAACATCACTACTGTTAATAACACAAAATTAACACCACTACTTTACTAACATCAGTACTCTTAACCTGCCCCGTCCCGACCGATTTTCCACCACTGACTCCCCCCAATCCCGACCAATTTTGAAAAAATAAAAAAAATTGGCTCAAACCTCCGCTTTTGGTGAGAAACATCGAAAATTCATAGAGAAATCACTCACCTGAGGTTTAAAATACTCGATACAGGTAGCAGTACTCCTTACCTTACTGGGTTTTCTAACAGGCTGGCTCCAAAGAAAACGAGTTCTATGGGAGGGTAACTATTCCACACCACTCGTAAACAGTATTTATTTATTTATTTGGTACAAATTTATATGTAGTATGAGAGTATATTGGTTTTCAAACAGTAATATAGGCAATATAAGCACTGTTTCACCACTAACACATCAACATACCTGACCTTTTTTGATGCCATTACCTGATCATCATTTCTGACTGTTTTTACCTCTGATGGTTTCGTAAACTTTGTCCTCCACATTGTCATCGATTAGGGAATCACTCTGGCCCTGAATGCCTTTATTGGCCACGTCACTGATAACATGTGAATTGCCAAGACAATGGCGTGCGGGGGGGAGGTCATGCAGGTAAGGCATTGTCCCTGCCTGGCATCTTGCAGAGGAAAATGTCCCGTGTATACATACCAAAAATCAATTGAAAATTGTGCAATTATGAACCTTGTAACTGTGCGACATACCGGTGTGATGACGGGCCTAGTGTGACAAAACGTTGCGATGTACCCATATGTCGACAGGACACCTCGGGTTAATAACACTTCATTGACACCAGTACTTGACTAACACCATTACTGTTAATAACAGATCATTAACACCACTACTTTACAAACCCCACAACTGTTAATAACACATCCTTAACACCACTACTGTTAATAACACAAAATTAACACCGCTACTTTACTAACACCACTATTGTTAATAACACAACATAATTAACACCACTACTTTACTAGCACCACTACTGTTAATAACACTTACATTATTAACACCACTACTTTACTAACACCACTACTGTTAATAACGCAAAATTAACACCACTACTTCTATGCACACTACTGGTGGAACTTCACATTACTCAATAAATATCTATTACCATTAAGATATACCTGTGACTAATAATCAGCACTGTACATTTTCTCTCTCTCTCTCTCTCTCTCTCTCTCTCTCTCTCTCTCTCTCTCTCTCTCTCTCCAGTACACAGGTAACTGTCAGTGCAGTGGTGGTCAGTGCCTGGTGTTGGCACAGTGGTGGGCCTCACCTGTCTTGCAGGGGCGTATGGACCCACAATCACCATATGAAGCAGCACACCACACTCACGCCGTAATGTTGTGTGGCAGGTCAGAGAGGCAGGTGGCCTCTCCCCACACAGTGGTCAAGTTGTCAGTCAGGTGTGATGCTCGTAGCCACCTTGTGCCCACCTGCAGGAAGGTGTGATTCCCTCATATCAACATCATCCCACCATGGTTATGCAGCCTTTGATACAGCAAAGGTTATACCCATATATACCTACCACCAATGCCTTGTTCACATTAATTACCTGGTATGAAATTGATCTATGTGAACAGCGCCATTGCTCCTCATGAGCCATAGTTTCTCTCTCTCTCTCTCTCTCTCTCTCTCTCTCTCTCTCTCTCTCTTTTTTTTGGGGGGGGCAGTAGCACAGTGGTAGCGCGCTGAGCTTGTGATCGGGAGGTCGCAAGTTCGAGCCTCACCCGGGCTACCGTTGCCGGGAGGGGTAGCGTCCTCCTGTAACCCCAGCAGGGCTATATGGCCTTAGTTGCCTAGATCGGGGAATTCATTTCTCCATTTTCTCTCTCTCTCTCTCTCTCTCTCTCTCTGTCTATATATATATATATATATATATATATATATATATATATATATATATATATATATATATATATATATATATATATATATATATATATATATATATATATATATATATATATATATATATATATATATATATATATATATATATATATATATATATATATATATATATATATATATATATATATATATATATATATATATATATGTCTAGCCTATGAAATGTCATAGCTCTCTTTTGGTGTTACTATTATTATTATTATTATTTTTGTTTTTATTATTATTATTATTCACTGTATTACTGCTGCTGTTACTACTATTACTACTACTACTACTGCTACTACTCTTACAATAACTTTGTAGTTTGTTGTAGTGAAGTTTTGTAAATCAGTTATACATATATTAGACTCGTGGACGAGCGGTTGTTATACGTGAGTAGTTTTGTAAATAGGTGATCTTTGTTCCCTTTTGTCATGCAATGACAGGAGAGGTAAAGATTAGTATGGGACTATTTTTATTTGTCTTGGAAATATTAACAAAGTCTCTCACACACGAGTGAAGCATAAAGTAGAGTCCAGCGAGCTACCTCCCTGTCTCACTCTCTCTCTCTCTCTCTCTCTTCCACCCTCTCGGCCATGTTGCTAGCCTCCTTCTCCCTACAACCTGTCGGTTCTGTGGCCTGTCTCCTTCTGAGCTCTGCTTCCTAAATTCTGGTGTAGCAAGGGTCGTGTCACGTGTGTTACACAGTTGTTGAAATGTTCTAGAAGCCTGTGTGTGAGTATGTGTGTATGTGTGTGTGTATGGTCACGAGGCGCTGTCGTATGCCTATCAAGCATTCCTTCAGTTAGTGTGTGCAAGCATGTTTAGCATTGCTCGATTCGTGCAGACACAATACCTATCTCATCCTCTGACTTGCTCCTTCTATCTGTCTGTCTATCTATCTATCTATCTATTATGATTTGTAATTATAATATGGAGTCCTGACACTACTACTACTACTCCTCCTCCTCCTCCTCCTACTGCTACTACTACTACTACTACTCCTACTCCTACTGCTAGTACTACTACTACTTCTACTACTGCTACTACTAATTCTATAGCTTATTCGATCTGCTGTGAGAAGAGACGAGCCTCAAGTTTTTAAAAGATTTGAAAACAGTCCATAAGTCGCTGGGCTTACCTAACAAATAGATATAATGAAAATTGCAGTAACTTCCCCTTTGATACAATGAACATAAAATTTGCCAGCTCAGTGCTACAGGCGCTAGGTACCACTTGTGTGTGATTCTCTCTCTCTCTCTCTCTCTCTCTCTCTCTCTCTCTCTCTCATTACAACTGACCTGTAGTTTGATAGAGCGTGGTATAGTCAGGTGATTGGTGGATGTCGCAACAGACGTGGCCTGACGTTCCTTACCGCACCACATATACAGTTCATCACCCTTATCATAGTCCGGACTGTACTGTATATGTGTTGCAGCCATTGGATGGATCCCTCTTGCCGTTCAGAACACTAGGCCAAGAGCCCACGGCCTCCCATGCCTGGGTGGCTGGAAGTGGGTCTCAGCCTCCAGTACGTCTTCCCCAGCCTGGGTGCTGCTAAGGAGTACCACTGGGTGTAGGGCTGTGTTTGGTATGTTGTCACTTCCACATTCTGCAGGGTAGGAAGTGAGGAATAAGGGAAGGCTAGGCCATGACAGGGTTAGGGTAGGTTTTGAGATGGTTCAGGCAAGGCATAGAAGGGTTAGGGGTAAAGTGCAGGAAGTTGGGTTAAGCGTGGGATAAGGGAAAAGGCTTGGCAAGGCAGGTTAATAAGTTGGGTATGACAGAGTTAAGGGGCAGGTTGGGGTAAGGAATGGTACTCTAGAATTAGGGAAAAGGTACAGTTAGGAGCAGGGCTGGACAGATGTGGACTGGATTGGGGGCAGATAAAGGCATACCCAGGGGCACAGGAAGGTAGAGTTTGGGGTACGGGAAGGTATAATGTAGGGAGAGGAAAGGCAGAATTTAAGGCAGGAGAAAATAGCGTTTGAGTCAGGGGAAGGCAGAATTCAGGGCAAGGGAAGGCAGAGTTTGGGGCAGGGGCAGGCAGAATGTGAGGCAGGGGAAGGAGTTTGTGCCAGGGGAAGACTGAGTTTGGGACAGGGAAAGGAGGAGTTTGTGGTAGAGGAATGTGGGGTTTGGGGTAGGGGAAGGAGGAGTTTGGGGCAGGGGAAGAAGGAGTTTCAGGCAGGAGAAGGAGTTTGAGGCACGGGAATGTGGAGTTTAGGGCAGAGAAATGTGGAGTTTTGGGCAGAGGAAGACAGAGTTTGGGGCAGGGGAAGGCGGAATTTGGGGCAGTGGAAGGCGGAGTTTGGGACAGGGAAAGAGTCTGGGGCAGGGGAAGGAGTCTAGGGCTAGGGAAGGAGCATGGTGCATGGGAAGGCGGAGTTTGGGGCAGGGGAAGATGGAGTTTAGGGCAGAGGAGAGCGGAGTTTGAGGTAGGGGAAAGCAGAATATGGGGCAGTGGAAGGAGTCTGGTGCAGAAGAAGACAGAGTTTGGGATAAGGGAAGGATTTTGGGACAGGGGAAGGCGGAGTCTGGGGCAAGAGAATGAGTTTGAGGCAGGGGAAAGTAGAGTCTGGGACAGGGGAAGGCGAAGTTTGGGGCAGGAGAAGGCAGGGTTATGGGTGGGGGAAGGCGGAGAATGGGGCAGGGGAAGGAGTTTGGGACAGAGTTGGCAGAGTTTGGGGCTTGTAAAGACTAGATATCACTACAAAAAGGAAAGCACAGTGGTGTGTACAAGACTGGCTGAGTCGTGGGAAGAAGGCTGGGGTGTTAACAGGGGAGGGCAAGCTTATTAGGAGAGGGCCAAGGTTAGTGTACAGGGATGGAAGATTAGATACAAGGAAGGGCTGAGTCAGAGGCATGTAAGGACTGAGTCAGGTGAGGGGAGAGGGCTGCCGCAGGGGTTAGATGACGCCTGTGAGAGCATGAGAGGGAAAAAGAGAGGAGGGTTGTTGCATGTGGAGGAGGGAACGGTGCGTTTATGATAACAAGAACGAGGGAATGAGGTTAAAAGCAAGGGATGAGTTATCAGCAAATGGATGGAGGTGAGCAGGGAGTTAGAAGTAGGGAAGGGGTAGATAGCTAGGGATAAGGGTAGGAGGGGAAGATGGTTAGGGTGAAAGAAGGGGCTTAGTAGAAAAAGCAGAGGACATCTGGATACAGGGACGTGGCAGGAGTGTGATGTTAGGAACACAGGAAGCAGGAGGGGCAGATCAGGTGAAAGGGTAAGTTAGAGTATAGGTTATGAGAAGGTCAGAAATTGAGGGGAAGGGAATGTTGGAAGTAGACGAGAGAAGGGGGGTTGAAAATCGAAGGGAGGAGAAGGTAAGAGATAGAGGGAAGGGGCTTTTGAGGAGACAGGAGCAGTTAGGAAGACAGGAAAAGATTTGTTAGCAGCAGGGAAAGGGTGGATGTTAGATGTTGGTGTAAGAATTATGTTAGAAATAAGGTTTGGGAGAAGCTTATTTCACTTACAAAGAATGAAGGCAGGAAGAAATGGCGTTTTTAAGTTATTTTTGGTTACAGAGAATGAAGGAAGGAAAAGAGTTTCATTCATTCATTGCCAGACGCCATGTATCCCAGACGGGGTGGTCAAGGGCTCAGAGTTAATTGTTTTACAGGGAGGGGCACTAATCCTCCACCAACCTCACTTGACACGTAGGGAGAACGTTATGCCAACAGCATCTGGTGTTCCCAGGCGGTCACCCATCCAAGTACTAACCAGACCCAACGTTGCTTAACTTCGCTGATCGGACGGGAAGCGGTGTACTCAACGTGGTAGTGCACAAGGAACCAAAATTAGAAAAAGTATTATGGCACAACACAATTTAAAAGTCCTTGGCTATGCAAGTAAAAATGTTATTCATGAAAGTGATACACCTACACTCACATTCAGTACAACTACTACAGTATGTGAAGAACCATTCTCAAGTGTGGTTCTTGATCTATGACATTTTATGGCAGAGAGAGAGAGAGAGAGAGAGAGAGAGAGAGAGAGAGAGAGAAAATGCACACTTTCTAAGACTCACAAAGTAAATGATTCTCTCTCTCTCTCTCTCTCTCTCTCTCTCTCTCTTTCCCGACGTAATTAGCTAAAATTGGCGCCTATCACCTCATAGTTCTCGACTACAAGCTCTTATGAAAAGCTATCACTATAGTCTATTTGATTGCCCTGTGCACCTGAGATGTATGGGGCAAGTAGGGTGTGTTTGTTTCGCGGCTGCTGATTGGCCGCCGATGATGTCATTGAAGTAAATGCATTCAAGTATTGTAGTACAAGATGTGGACGTATGTGTACACCGTGAGTGGATATTATAGTGCAACATGTGGACGTAGGTGTACACCGTGGGTGGATGCAGTGCAACATGCGGACGTGGCGAACGTCATGGATGGATAATTTGCTTCAAACTTCGCTCATCGTTTTATAAAACTTTATAATCAAATTTAATATTCTTTGATAGCAATAAACTTTCAAAGCTAATTTTGACCTCTTTAGCTTCGGGAATTATTCCACAGTTTAATCTGGTTGTTTGTATTGAAGGCAATTCTAAAATATAAATATATATGTGTTGAAATAAGAAGAGGTGAAGATTTAAATCATCGGCAGCCAATCAGCAGCCACGATTCAAACACCCTACTTGCCGCATACATCTCAGCTACACAGGCCAATCAAATAAGGCGTAGTAAATATGTGTGGGTGTAGGTGACAAATGGTATGAAGCGTGTATGCGTGGGTGTTTATGCCTGTGGGTGGCGTCAGGAGTCTGGGGCTTGAATGGACAGTGAATGTGAGTGTGACCCATGAATTAGCATCGCCTTTGCTTACCTTATCTTTTTATCACCGAATTTTTGCACTCTGAACACTATTTCATACCATCCTTAGGTGGGGACAGAGGACTGGATGATGATGATGATGATGCATATATATATATATATGGCAGCAGAGAGAGAGAGAAGGGGGTGGCCGATGGCTTCTTGTGTCAATTTGTGGCCTGAGTACAATCAATATCCTTGTCAGGACTGTAAAATATCTTAATACATAATAACTAGCAACAAACATAATATAGTCTGGAGGTTAGGTCAATGTCAAACCTAGGGGCCAGAGGAAGTGACGTTAGCATCTCTCCGGAATGTCTCACACCAGCACAAAAGCCCACAAACAGCGCCTCTGAGCTCGCCCGCTGCTACCATAGCAGGAATATGAGACTACCTTCCGGGTGAGCCGACCACCAACAACCACGGGGTGGAGCTGTTACTCCAGCTCCAGTCAACACCCCTGAGACGACTGGTAGCTGCTCAACCCTCCTACAGGGGATGGCCTGCGGCCACTCTGGAGGCAAACAGGAGATGGCCAATATCCACTCCCGCCTTCGTCAGGAGATGGCCAGAAGCAGCTCTGAAGGTGCCCCTCGAGAGATGGCCTGTAGCCGTTCGACCCTCCCTCAGGGGATGGCCTTCAGCCATTCTGGAGGTAACCAGGAGGTGGCTGGTAGCCGCTCCTGCCTTCATCAGGAGATGGCCTGTAGTTGCTCTGAAGGTGCCCCTGAGTCGGGCTGTAGCCACTCCCTCCCCCAGGCAATGGCCAGTAGCTGAGCCTTAGTGACGGCCGGTAGCCGTGCCCATAGAAGACCACGGCCAGTAGCAGGGCCCTACAGTAGGAGACGGCCCATAGCCGCTCCTCCATCTGGTGCTGACTCCTGCCCACCAACCTACAACCCAGAGGGAGCCCCCAGCCTGGAGGAGTACTGGGGAGGCCCTGTGACTACCATCGGGCTCTTCTCCCTGCAGCCGGATCCTGAGAAGACTCACCTGATGGGCCCCAGCGTAGGCCAACGCCTCAGCCCCCTCCTGACAGCATCCCTGAACACCAGGGACTGCAGCCCTTGGGATCTCCAGACCGCCCCCAGGACCCCCGGGCGGGACCTCCCTACACCCAGACACAGGAGATCTTCATCCTCCATCAGGCATCTGAGCGAGAAGTTCAGGCAGTTATTTTTTTTATTTTTTTTTTATGCGATGAAGAAGGAACCAAAGGCCACGAGCCCGCAATAACAGTTCTCTCCATGAGAGAAACAAAACACAATAGAGAGCCAAATTCAAGATTCGATCATTTCAAGATGCCTAGACACACTGCATTTGAAAGACTGGAGAATATAGGCAGCAGAAAATACAGACAGAGGGAGACAGTTCCAGAGTTGACCTGTTCCATAAATGAAGGACTGGGAGTAACGGTTAACTCTTGCATTAGAGAGTTGGACAGAAAAGGGATGAGAGTTTGCTGCTAGACGGGTGCTATACACCCGTCGTAGAGGTGGAGGAATGCACGCAGACAGTTCAGAGGAGCAGTGACCATTAAAGTAGTGATAGAAAAGAGATAAAGATGCAACAGTGCAGTGAAGAGACAAAGGTTGAAGGGAGTCAGTAAGAGGAGAAGAGTTAATGAGACGAAAAGCCTATCACTCCACCCTATTGAGAAGAGCTGTATGTGGGGAGCCTCCCCACGCATGAGAGCTGTACTCCACACAGGGGCGGATAAAACCCCTGTATACAGTAGAGTCAACAATTGTGCAGGGGTAAAGAAAGAATGGAGTCGGCTTAGCACACCTAATCTCTTGGAAGCAGATATTACAAGAGATGTAATATGATCTTTCCAAGATAAGTCCCGAGTAAATGAAACCCCAAGCATGTTCAAGGATAATGCAGGATTAAGCTGAATATTAGTAAACCTTAGTGGGTTTACCTGTGGAAGATTTTGTCGGGTTGGTAGGTGTAAGAACTGAGTCTTAGATGCATTAAAGACAACCATATTATTTTTACCCCAGTCAGAGATACGAGCCAAGTCAGACATTAGGTGTGCCATAGCCTCATCCCTTGTTTGTTGAAGTAACTGCTGAGATGGGCATTGCAGGAACCGAATGGAAAGGTGAAGGGTGGAGTCATCAGCGTATGAGTGGATAGGGTTAGATGTACAGCTTAGAAGGTCACTGATGAATAAAAGGAAGAGAGTTGGTGATAGGACAGAGCCCTGAGGAACACCACTGTTAATAGATCTAAGAGAAGAACGATGGCCGTCTACAACAGCGGCTATAGAACGACCAGAAAGGAAGCTAGCGATGAAGGCACAGATAGAAGGATAGAAACCGAAAGAGGGCAGTTTGGAAATTAAAGATCAATGCCAGACTCGAACGAAAGCCTTAAGAGATGTCAAGTGCAATGGCAAGTTTGCCAAAGTCCCGAAAGGAGGATGACCAGGAGTCTGAAAGGTATGTGATAAGATCACCAGTGGAGCGTCCCTGACGGAACCCGTACTGACGATCAGAAAGAAGGTTGTGATAGGAAAGATGCCTTAAAATTCTCTATTAAGAATTGACTCAAAAACTTTTGAAATACAGGACGTTAAAGCAATTGGACGATAGTTGGAGGGTTGGGAGTGGTCACCCTTCTTTGGGACTGGCTGAATGAGAGCAAACTTCCAGCAAGAAGGAAAGGTACAAGTTGACAGACAAAGGCAAAAGGCACAGAAACACAGTTTTTGAGAACAACAGGAGAGACCCCATCAGGCCCATTTGGCTTGTTATAATTGAGGCCAGTGATGGCAGAAAATACATCAGCTGAATAAATTTTAATGTCAACCATGAGGAAGTCAGAGGGGGGAAGTGATGGAGGAACAGCACCTTAATCGTCTAAGGTGGAATTGGAGGAGAAAGTCTGTGCGAAGAGATCTGCTTTATCAGTACAAGAAATAGCTACAGAACCATCAGAGTAGAAAAGAGGAGTGAAGGATGGTGAGGTAAAGTTGTTAGAAAGGTTTTTGGCAAGATGCCAGAAGGAGCGGGAAGAATTCGAGTTGGAGAGTTGAGAGCATTTAGTACGGATGAAATTATTTTTAGTAGAGCGAAGAACAGACTTAGCACGATTCCAGGCAGAAATGTAAAGATGATGTGATTCAGGGTTGGGTTGGCTCCGGTACCTTTTGTAGACCCTCTCCTTGTTGTGGACAGCATTAGAACAAGCGTGATTAAACCCCAGCCCCGAGGCCAGACTCTCGCCCCAAGCCCCGAAAGCACGGGACTCTTTGCCACCAGCAGCCCTGGACGAGAAAGGACTCCCCCTACGCGTGACCCCTGAACACAGAGGCCCCCGACAGAACCCAGCCCGGTCAGTAGTGAGGCTGAGTCACCTTCGCCCCCCTTGTACTTGACCGCCACGACGCCCAGACCTGAAAGGAGTGACAGTGAAAGGACAGTGTCCGTGACATAGTGAAGTAAAGGCAGAACAGTGAATTAACAGTATAAACTATAAAGGAAGTGTTGGAGCAAAGCATCAGTGACATTATACAAGAGTGGTGGAATAAGCAAGGTAACAGTAAAACAAAGAACACGGCAAGGCAGTGAAAGACGGGTCTATCACAGTGAACACGCTACCAAATAGTAAAGCCACACCACACTAAGATCATACACCGGCCCCAGTGTTAAAGTAATAATTACCCACAATGAAATAGTGCCACCAATTCCAGCAATATATAGGACTTGGACTTTCTGCAATACTCGTAATAGTGCATAACCCCTCTGCCCTAAGTGCTATTCACCTTACCCGACCTTGATCTGAGCAGTATCCTGCGCGATACCAACAACCCACATCTAGGCCTAAGAATTATAATTGTCCAGTATATCTGTATTTGTGACATCTACCTGCTCTGCTGAAGAATTTAGTAATACACATGTAAGGTTGTTGTCTTGAGTTTTTGTGTCCTGCCTCTCTCCTATTTGTCTAAGCTCCGGTCTAGAAAGAGAACCCAGCTACACACTAGGCGTTAGAGGGACGGGAAGCCGACTCTAAAACACCTAGCACTACAATAATAATAATAAATGTCAGCTCACACTGTGTCGAAACCAGGCATAGTCTCCTCTTCCCGGAACTTCTGCCACTTCCCTCGCCTCCACAGTAATCCAATCTATCCATTCATCACGGGAAACACAATCGCAAACGCCTAATATAAGAAAAACGCAAAGTTAATACCAGCTTCACACAACGACAACCTCCCGCTTCCTGACCCGCGGGATGACTGACTGATGGTCTGCAACTGTGCATCTCAAGAGTTACGTGACTAAGGTAACATCGTGCTTGAGATTCCCCCAATTAAATTTAAGACTATTAAAACCAGTATTGCATGAATTTTTTACCCATGTTTTAAATCAGTTATTGATAGTACAGATTTTATTTGATAGAAATATAATGGAAAGAAATAAAGTGGAAAATATCACCATCGTAATAATCATTACTCTTTTCTTTTAAAAGACTGCATCTCCAGGAGCTTCCTTCAGGTGTACCATCACTCAACATTGGCAACGCTGATTTCATTTTAAATCTTTGAATGTTTAAAGGTAATGTCTTGATTATTTCTGACATGCCTGCAATAAACAAGTAATGGTAGAGTCTATTTATTCTTAAGGAGGTTATTGGCTTTCTGAACCTTATTTACCGTAGTTCAGAGGCAAAATAAGACGATGCTACGGCTCTGCATCCTCACCACAGCATTCCTTCGACACTGAAGCCATTTCTGCATCAAGATCTTGTTACCGTTTAACAAACAATATGTAGATATGGCAAAATGGGCCAAATTATGAGAATTCTGAGGTTATACTTGACAGAAATGCAAGAAAATGCTTACGGGATACCAAGATTAAACAAATATGTAAAACAAATGACTACTAAATGAAAAACACATCTTTGGAAGTTGCCATTAACGGTCAAAGCCTCAAACCTGGCAAAGCTGTACATGAAGTTTCTCCTTGAAATGTTTGGACCGTTGCAGGTAGTTGTGTGAGTTTTGGAGCGTCCTTTGCAAAAGGTAAGTGATAATAGAGGTTGGACTTATCCCTTTCCATGCTGCTGCACAAGGCTACTGTTGTCATCTGATGCAACTGGCCAATTTTACATCTGCAATAGTAAGTCTTGCTGGCATGAAATTCGACGAGCTTTGGTTATCAGGTAAAAGTGAGTCTCCTTGGTTACTAGTTAAACCGCACCTCAGATCTATTGTAAGTTACTTGGCCATTCACTGCAACTACTACTACCAAATATTACCAATACTACTGCTACTACCAACACTACTACTACTACTATTACTACTACCGCTGCTACCACCACCATCACCACCACCACTACCACTGCTTTTCGCCACACCAATACATTGGACTCAGCGTGTATCACCAGGATTTTGTTGCTGTTGCTGCTTACCCCTAACTAGTGTGTGTGGCCGAGCAGACCCATTGACCACAGGTAAGTGGGGCCGTCCTACAGGTACGGTGCAATGTTTAGGCAACCGGCGCTTCCTAGTGTAGGCAGAGCCTCACCTGGGTCCTTCCCACGGCGAGGTGCAGGGAAATAGAAGAGGCTTGGCGCCTGGGTGGACGTCGCAGATCTTTCCCTCCAGCGACAGTACACAGAGCCACCACGTGAAGGTTCCTCGTCAGCGACCGAAGGATTTAGACAAAAAGGCGAAGCATTTACCAAAGCTGTTTATTTTGTGAGGCAAGATTAGCCTGGTGGCGCTGAGCTGACCCAATGTATACCCAATGTATACCCAATGTAAACCCAATGTATACCCAATGTATACCCAATGTAAACCCAATGTAAACCCAATGTATACCCAATGTATACCCAATGTATACCCAGTGTATACCCAATGTATACCCATTGTTAACCCAATGTAAACCCAAGTGAACCCAATGTAAACCCATTGTTAACCCAATGTAAACCCATTGTTAACCCAATGTAAACCCATTGTTAACCCAATGTAAACCCATTGTTAACCCAATGTAAACCCATTGTTAACCCAATGTAAACCCATTGTTAACCCAATGTAAACCCAAGTGAACCCAATGTAAACCCATTGTTAACCCAATGTAAACCCAATGTAAACCCACACTAACCCAATGTAAACCCACACTAACCCAATGTAAACCCAAGTAAAGCTAATGTAAACCCAAATTAAACCCACATAACCTAATGTAAACCAAATGTAAACCCAAGTAAACCCAATGTAAAGCCAAGTAACCCAATGTAAACCCAAGTAAAACCCAATGTAAACCTAATGCGAACCCAAGTAAAACCCAATGTAAACCCAAGTAAACCCAATGTAAAGCCATTGTTAACCCAATGTATACCCATTGTTAACCCAATGTAAACCCATTGTTAACCCAATGTAAACCCAATGTAAACCCAAGTGAACCCAATGTAAACCCAATGTAAACCCATTGTTAACCCATTGTTAACCCAATGTAAACCCAAGTGAACCCAATGTAAACCCAATGTAAACCCATTGTTAACCCAACGTAAACCCAAGTGAACCCATTGTTAACCCATTGTTAACCCAATGTAAACCCAATGTAAACCCATTGTTAACCCATTGTTAACCCAATGTAAACCCAATGTATACCCAATGTAAACCCATTGTTAACCCACACTAACCCAATGTAAACCCAAGTGAACCCAATGTAAACCCAATGTAAACCCATTGTTAACCCAATGTAAACCCAATGTAAACCCAATGTATACCCAATGTAAACCCATTGTTAACCCACACTAACCCAATGTAAATCCAATGTAAACCCAAGTGAACCCAATGTATACCCAATGTAAACCCAATGTAAACCCACACTAACCCAATGTAAACCCACACTAACCCAATGTAAACCTAATGTAAACCCACACCAACCCAATGTAAACCCAATGTAAACCCACACTAACCCAATGTAAACCCAATGTAAACCCACATTAACTCAATGTAAACCCACACTAACCCAATGTAAACCCAATGTAAACCCACATTAACTCAATGTAAACCCACACTAACCCAATGTAAACCCACACTAACCCAATGTAAACCTAATGTAAACCCACACTAACCCAATGTAAACCCACACTAACCCAATGTAAACCTAATGTAAACCCACACTAACCCAATGTAAACCCAATGTAAACCAACACTAACCCAATGTAAACCCAATGTAAACCCACATTAACCCAATGTAAACCAAGTAAATCTAATGTAAACCCACACTAACCCAATGTAAACCCAATGTAAACCCACATTAACCCAATGTAAACCAAGTAAACCCAATGTAAACCCACACTAACCCAATGTAAACCCAATGTAAACCCACACTAACCCAATGTAAACCCACACTAACCCAATGTAAACCCACACTAACCCAATGTAAACCCAATGTAAACCCAATGTAAACCAACACTAACCCAATGTAAACCCAATGTAAACCAACACTAACCGAATGTAAACCCACACTAACCCAATGTAAACCCAATGTAAACCCAAGTAAACCTTGTAAACCCAATATAAACCCAACGTAAACTCAAGTAAACCCAATATAAACTCTATTAAACCCAATGTAAACTTAAGTAAATCCAATATAAACCCAAGTAAACTCAATGTAAACTCAATGCAAACCCAAGTAAACCCAACGTAAACCCAAGTAAGCCTAACGTAAACTCAAGTAAAACCCAATGTATACCCAAGTAAACCCAATGTAAACTCAATGCAACCCCAAGTAAACCCGAGTAAACCCAGTAAACCCAATGTATACCCAAGTAAATCCAATGTAAACCCAATGTAAACCCAAGTAAACCAACACTAACCCATTTAAGTCCACGGAAATGAACACAAGTCTTTTCTTAACTCTCGTCTTCCCTCAGCATATTTCCTACATAGACAGGTGGACACACAAAAAAAAAAAAATAGATTCACACACAAAGGTAATGACAAACAAACAGACAGACAAATGACTTAGATAGATAGACAGACACATAGATGGATGGATAAATAGATTGACAGCCAGATGGAGACATATATAGATCAATAAACAAAAATAGGTAGATAGATAGATAGATATACAGATAGACAGACACATAGATGGATGGATAAATAGATTGACAGCCAGATGAAGACTGCTGGGCCTTGATAGCAGGCTGTGAAGCCTATGCCCAGAGTCGGACACATAAAAATATATATATATATATATATATATATATATATATATATATAGATCAATAAACAAAAACAGGTAGATAGATAGATAGATATACAGATAGACAGACACGGACACTGGGAGAGAGAGAGAGAGAGAGAGAGAGAGAGAGAGAGAGAGAGAGAGAGAGAGAGAGAGAGATGAATAGATACTCAGATTCCAGACACCTTTTGATTCAGGAAACCAGATAGATAGACATAAAGATAAATGCGGTTGCCCGGATAGACAGATAAATAGATACACTAGATAGATAGATGGACAGACAGATAGATGGATAGAAAGATAGATAGACAGATAGATAGACAAACAGATAGACAGACAAACAAATAGATTATTAGATCGATAGGTAGATAGACAGAGACAGATAGATAGACAGGTAGATAGACAGACAGATAGAGGGATTGATACATACATACTAATTACAATCATATTCATCACAGATAGAGGTAGATAGATGTATAGATATAGATAGCCAGATAGATAGAACACATTTTTATCCAGGAAACTAAATTGATAGATAGATAGACATATAGACAGACAGACAGACAGTTACTCAAATAGATAGATCGATATAGAAAGATAGACAGACAGACAGTGACCCAGACAGACAGTTAGATCAATAGATACACAAACAGAGATAGATAGATACATAGTTACCCAGATATAGACTGATGGATAGATAGATAGACAGACAGGCAGATAGATAGACAGATTAACTGATAGATAGATAGATAGATAGATACCGATTCGAAACTAATTTTCATTCAGGAAACTAAATAGAGAGATAGACAGATATACATATATATATATATATATATATATATATATATATATATATATATATATATATATATAGATATATTGTTACGTTGTCCGCCTTTCCGTTCCCACGGATGCAGCCGTTACAGCTGGGCTAGGGGGATTATGCAGTATGTATCCGCGTCATTCGCGGAGTTTAAATTAGCGAGTGTTACAAGTTCTTTTGTTTCTTTCGTTCCTGCCACTGAGGGCAATTTTATTTTATACCATGCTGAGTATGCATTTGATTATTTTGATTGTCTTATGTGAGCTACCAGTATATTTAATAATGTTTTGCTTGCATTAGAAGTACCAATTCATTGTATAGAGAGAGAGAGGGGCACGAATATAAGTTCTTATTAATTAATTTGATTATGCGTTCGCGCTTGGCCGTGCGCGAGCCTTGATCAGAGGCAGTCTCTTCCCAGCCAGCTATAGTATCGGGTGTTTGTACACTCTCGCTATCTCACCAGTTATTTTTATGCCGAGCTGGCGTTTTCATTCAAGTTTATTTTTATTCTTTTTGTTGCTGACTGAGGGAAGTAGATATTTTATTTGTTTTTGTGACCTTGTTGTCTTTGGAGGGCCAGTCTAGCTCACCGTAGTCTCTCGCTGCCTTAATTAACGTTCCCCAACACACGTACATACACACACACACCCCTAACCCCTACACATTTTAATCCCATCTACTTGCACAAGGCTAGTGAGAACTATCGTGAGCCGTCAACTGCGTTCCCCCTTGGACACGGGTTAAGTTGAAAGTCGTCACCACCGGAAGTAAGTGGGAGGTGTTCCTGTAGGCTGTCTCGGGCGGTATTACTTCCGGTAGTGACGATAGTAGGCTAGATCTATAGGTAGGCTGTTCCGTTTTATTATCAAAGTACAGAGTGTTGCGTTCTTAAGTAAGTACCTTTCCGTTGCGCAGTTTTTCTCTAGTTTGCGGAGTGTCAGTGCCGGGGTCTGCGTTATTTTTGCAACGCAGTGGAGGCCGATCATCTAAGGCTGACTTGTTGTCTTTTTTGTAATAGCCCCGGGCCGGCGCGACCGTAACAGTGGCGACCTCGCATCAGGATATCCTAACAGTGCCTTTTTCTTGCTAGGATATCGTTACCTTGGCGTTCTCTGTGCTTTGAGGTGAAGTTGATGTGTTTGTAGTTTCTCAGTCAGCATTAGTATTTCATTATTCAGTACTGCCATTGATTTGTCGCCATGGAGTCACGCGTGTCTACACCAGATCGCGTACGTGCTGAGTCACCTGTGGATATGGAAAATATGGAACAACGAGAGGCACATAGCAAAGGTACTCCCCGTGTGAGCCCTGAGTTTGACTATGGTGCTGAGTTGCCTCGTTTCGCTACCCCACTATTACCATCTATGATGCCGCCGAGCCAGTTTAGAGCAGTTCCCCCGGGTATGTCTGGTGCTTTCCCTGGAGCTGTTCATTCCACTCCCATATACCCTGGAGTCTTGTCACCGGAGGCTCAGTTGCAGTTGGAGTTTAAAATGGAGATGCAGCGTGCAAAAGAAGAGAGGGAGATGGAGATGCAGCGTGCAAGAGAGGAGATGGAGTTGCAGCGTGAAAAAATGCGATTTGAGCTGGAGAAGACTCGCTTGGAGGTGACTGCTAATAGACCAACTTCAGATACCCAAACCTCAGGCCGTGCAGAGGATAGGGAGAGTTGGTTCTCAAGGAGTCTAAAATTAGTGCCAGCATTTGATGAGTTGAAGGTGACAGAATGGTTTGTCAGGTTTGAGAAGAAGGCTAGGGAGTTTGAGTGGCCAAGGCAGCGCTGGGTGGGGTTGGTATCTAATGTGCTGAAGGGAAAAGCCTTGGAAGTGTATAATAGGTTGAGCCCTGAGGATGTAGATGATTATGATGAATTTAAAACAGCCATCCTGAAGGCATATGAACTTAGACCAGAGGCTTATCGGTTGTTGTTCCGTGGTGCTCGGAAAAGGCCTGCTGACACCTATATGGCCTACGCCAGGTATCTGGAGGAGAGGTTAGACGAGTGGTTGCTGAGTGAGAGCGCCACTTCGTATAACGAGGTGCGTGAACTGCTTTTGATGGAACATTTTACCAACATGGCTGACAAAGAAATTGGTGTTAAAATTAGGGAGAAGAGATTCAAGACCGTGAAGGAAGCAGCGACGTGGGCTGATGACCGGGTGTTTGCCTTGCGGAGTATGGGGGTCAAGTACGCTAATTTTCAGTATTCCAGGGAGAGGACTGTGAGTGGCCCTGCCTGGGATAAATCTCCCGTGAATCAGTCCAAGGGAAGTTCAGAGGAGAAAAAGAATTCAGGGAGAAAGAGCCCTGTATCCAGTTCGAAGCTAGTTTGTTACTTTTGCAAACAGAGTGGGCACATCAAGCCTAACTGCCCTAAGTGGAAGGCCTCCCAAAATGCCAAACCAGTGGCACTAATTGTAGGTTCGAGTCAGGTGAACGAGAGGAGTTGGGAGAGTGGTAACGGTGAGGGAGAAGTCTGTGGAAACCTGGAGTGCAGCCGGCTGTGCTCGCTGCCAGCTCAGGCTGAAAAGGTTACCCAACATGCTACGCCACCTCCGGATGAACTGCCTCAGAAATCGTCCCTAGACTGGTGTAAACCTTTTATATGTCACGGCACAGTGAAAATTCATGGGATCAGTTATCCAGTTACTGTGGCTCGTGATACCTGTGCACAACAGTCTGTGTGCAGAAACGTGACTGGAGGGCCTGTAAACTCAGGGGAAGTATGTGCTGTGTAGAGGCATGAACTCAGATGAATACTATGATTATGTTCATGTGGAACTCGATTGCCCCATTGTTCAGGCTGCAGCTCAAGTAGCTGTTGCTGATGTAATGCCAGTAGAGGGGATTGATTTTCTGCTGGGGAACGACCTGGCTGGGGAGAAAGTATTTCCATCTCTTCCCCCACCAGTTGTTGTGGCAGAGAAGTGTTTTGACGCCCCAGAAATTGGTATTGAAGTTGATGCAGAAGTGGAATCCATGTTCCCGGTCTGTGCAATTACACGATCTATGGCACAGGTTGCAGCCCGGGAGGAAGAACTGGTGAAGTCACAGGTTCTTGGGGTCGACTGCGATGAGGCAGGGCCACCAATGGAGGAACCTAGTGAGCAGAGTGTTGCTGTGGTGGGTGAGGAGAGTGGGAATGCGTGTATGGGTGCCGCCCCACTTCCCACTCAGGACACTAGAGGTGGTGCTGAGTGTGTCTGTGTGGAGACTGAACCCAGCCCATCGACTGAATTAGAATTTCAGGACGCTGGGGTCGACTGCGGGGATGCAGGACCACCGTCAAACGCGCCTGAGGAACAGAGTGTCACTGTTGAGGGTAGAGGTGATGATGATGTCAGTGTGGAGTCTGACATTCCTACCCCTGTCGAGTGTACTAGAGGTGACGCTGAGATTGATCGCCCTTCGCAATCCAGTGTCCCGACCAGTCCCTTATCTCAGTCCTCAGTAGAGCTGGCGGGTGTTGGGCCAGCAGAATTGAGGGTGAAGCAACAGGAGGATGTAACATTAAAGCCCTTGTTTGCTCGAGTAGGGGAAGAAAGAAGTATGGAGTGTGGTAAGGAGGAGTTCCTGAATAAAGACAATGTTTTACATCGCCGATGGACGCCCACTGGCGCCACGGTGGATGGAGGAGTGGGTGAGTTAGTGCAGGTGGTGGTGCCTGTGCAGTATAGGGTGCCGTTAATACAGTTAGCACATGAGGGACCTTTAGCAGGTCACTTGGGAAACAGAAAGACAGTGCAGCGCTTAAGATATAATTTTTGGTGGCCAAGTATGCCGGGACAAGTTGCTGCGTACATCAAGAGCTGTCACACGTGTCAGATAGTGGGCAAGCTTAATCAAGTTCTTTCTGTGGCCCCTTTGATTCCCATTCCTGCAGTTGAACCTCCGTTTACCCGGGTAATCATTGATATCGTGGGCCCTTTACCTCCTACTTCTGCTGGAAACAAGTATTTGTTAACCATAATGGATGTTACAACGCGATACCCAGAGGCTATACCAATCAGAAGCATGCAGACGAAGTCAGTAGTCAAGCAACTTATCCTGTTCTTTACTCATTTTGGCCTGCCCAAGGAGTTGCAGTCAGACCGTGGAGTGAATTTTACATCTAATTTGTTTAAGCAGACAATGACAGAGTTGGGCATCAAACACATTTTGTCCAGTGCCTACCATCCGCAGTCACAAGGTGCCCTGGAGAGGCATCATCAGACCTTAAAGACCATGCTGCGCACCTTCTGCTATGATAGTGGAAAGGATTGGGACTTAGCGGTACCCTTTGTTATGTTTGCAGTGAGAGAGGTACCAACTGAGTCGTTAGGGTTTTCACCCAATGAGTTAGTGTTTGGGCACAGAGTTCGTGGTCCCTTGGATGTGGTGCGAGAGGCCTGGAGTAACAACAAATCTGGCAACCAGGAATCCATGCTTGACTATGTCTGCCGCACTCGGGAGAGACTGCATTGCGCTTTAGAGCTTGCCCGTGACAATCTAATCGGGGCTCAAGCGAAAATGAAGGCTCATTACGATAAGAAGGTCAGAAGTCGTGAGTTTAAGCAAGGAGATGAAGTTTTGGCACTGCTGCCCATGCAAGGAAAACCTCTGGGGGCTAGATTCAGTGGTCCTTATATTGTGAAGAAGAGAGTTGGGGAACTTGACTATCTAATTGTTACTCCAGATAGGCGGAAGAGTACTCAGTTGTGCCACATTAATATGTTGAAGCCATACTACCGCCCAGTTGATTCTCATTGTGGGATGACTGCTGATGTCTCTCACCTGGGATGTGAAGGACGGGGAAGGGAGGACGTGGCATCAAGGGAACGTGCTGTGGAGGGAGCTGTTGGTGCCGGTGATGTGAGTAGTGGACCAGGGTTACAGCCACAGTCCCTGGAAGGTGACTTTGGAGTGGACGTTGAGGGAACCAGGGATAAGAGCGCTCCTGTAGTTTTGGTGGTTGGTATTGAGTTGGAGGAGCAGGAGGAAGTGCTTAGTCGTGGTGAGATGTTACCAGCTGACCTATGGGAGGGCAATGGTTATGCAGCTCTGGTGGAGAAATTGCGACACCTTGAGCCAGTAAAGCGAGAAGAGCTGTGCAACAGATTATGGAAACATCCGAAAGTTTTTGGAGATTCACCGGGATTGACAACTTGGGCTACTCATGACATTGACGTTGGGGATAGTAAGCCTGTAAAATTAGCTCCTTACCGCATCAACCCTATCAGACAGAAAGCTCTCGATAATGAGATCAAGTATATGTTGGACCATGGATTGATCAAGAGGAGTTTCAGTGAGTGGAGTTCACCAGTTACCTTGCAGCCGAAGCCAGATGGGAAGGTTAGGTTGTGTGTGGACTTCCGGAAAGTTAACTCACTGTCTAAGACCGATGCTTATCCTTTACCTCGGGTCGATGACTCCGTGGACAAGGTGGGAAATGCCACTTATATCACCAAACTTGACTTAGTAAAAGGATACTGGCAGGTCCCGCTGACGGAACGGGCTAAACAAGTGGCTAGCTTTGTTGTCAGTGGTGCAGTATATCAGTGCCAGGTGATGCCTTATGGATTGAAGAATGCTCCAGCCACTTTCCAGAGGCTTATGGATAAAGTGGTGGATGGCATACCCAATTGTGTCGTTTACATCGATGATGTCATTGTGTATGACACCAAGTGGGAGGAGCACCTTGATCATGTGGAAATGCTCATTAAGCGGTTGGAGGAAGCTGGCTTAGTAGTCAACTTAGACAAGTGCGAGTTCGTACGTGCTAAGGTCCAGTACCTTGGATTTGTTGTGGGACATGGGCAAGTGGCTCCACCTCGGGCTAAGGTGGATGCCATTTCCAACTTTGCAGCACCCCAGTGTCGCCGTGCCCTCCAGCGATTTTTGGGCATGATCGGCTATTACCGAAGATTCATTGGGAATTACTCCACAGTGCTTGCCCCTCGTACTGACTTATTGCGCAAGGATAAGAAGTGGCAGTGGACAGCCGAGTGTGAGCAAGCTTTTACTACGGTTAAGTCTCTGCTGTGCCACCACCCTATATTGCGTGCACCAGATTTTGACAAACCTTTTGTGCTGGCAGTTGATGCTAGCCGAGTAGGGGTAGGAGCAGTGTTGATGCAGCCAGATGAGGGCCAGGTTGAACATCCCATATCATACTTCTCAAAGAAGTTTAATAGAGCCCAGAAGAACTATTCCGTCATAGAGCAGGAGTTATTAGCGATTATCCTGGCCCTGCAACACTTTGCTGTCTACCTGCCCCCTTTTGGCCCTGTGATCAAGATTTATTCAGACCATCATCCCCTGCAGTTTTTGAACAAGTTTAAATTTAAGAACCAGCGTTTGACCCACTGGAGTTTGCTTTTGCAAGAGTACAATTTAGAAGTTAAGCATATTAAGGGGATTGATAACGTAATTGCTGATTGTTTATCCAGGGAGGGGTCAGGGTCTTGATTCAAAAATTTTGATCCAGGGCTCAAAATTTTCCCTTGGGGAAGGGCGTGTTACGTTGTCCGCCTTTCCGTTCCCACGGGTGCAGCCGTTACAGCTGGGCTAGGGGGATTATGCAGTATGTATCCACGTCATTCGCGGAGTTTAAATTAGCGAGTGTTACAAGTTCTTTTGTTTCTTTCGTTCCTGCCACTGAGGGCAATTTTATTTTATACCATGCTGAGTATGCATTTGATTATTTTGATTGTCTTATGTGAGCTACCAGTATATTTAATAATGTTTTGCTTGCATTAGAAGTACCAATTCATTGTATAGAGAGAGAGAGGGGCACGAATATAAGTTCTTATTAATTAATTTGATTATGCGTTCGCGCTTGGCCGTGCGCGAGCCTTGATCAGAGGCAGTCTCTTCCCAGCCAGCTTTAGTATCGGGTGTTTGTACACTCTCGCTCTCTCCCCAGTTATTTTTATGCCGAGCTGGCGTTTTCATTCAAGTTTATTTTTATTCTTTTTGTTGCTGACTGAGGGAAGTAGATATTTTATTTGTTTTTGTGACCTTGTTGTCTTTGGAGGGCCAGTCTAGCTCACCGTAGTCTCTCGCTGCCTTAATTAACGTTCCCCAACACACGTACATACACACACACACCCCTAACCCCTACACATTTTAATCCCATCTACTTGCACAAGGCTAGTGAGAACTATCGTGAGCCGTCAACTGCGTTCCCCCTTGGACACGGGTTAAGTTGAAAGTCGTCACCACCGGAAGTAAGTGGGAGGTGTTCCTGTAGGCTGTCTCGGGCGGTATTACTTCCGGTAGTGACGATAGTAGGCTAGATCTATAGGTAGGCTGTTCCGTTTTATTATCAAAGTACAGAGTGTTGCGTTCTTAAGTAAGTACCTTTCCGTTGCGCAGTTTTTCTCTAGTTTGCGGAGTGTCAGTGCCGGGGTCTGCGTTATTTTTGCAACGCAGTGGAGGCCGATCATCTAAGGCTGACTTGTTGTCTTTTTTGTAATAGCCCCGGGCCGGCGCGACCGTAACAATATATATATATATAGATAGATAGATAGATAGATACTCAGATACAGAAATAGAGATATTGATAGACAGACAGATAAACCGATAGATAGATAGAATGAGTGATAGATAGACAGATACATGCACAGAGAGATAAACGGACAGAGTTAACCAGATACACAGACAGATAGATAGATAAACAGATGGATAGATAGATACTGATTACAAACATTTTCATCCAGGAAACAGACAGACAGACAGACAGACAGAGGTATACACAAACAAAGACGAATAGACAGTTAGCCAGATAGATATAGACAGATACACAAATTGATAGATGGATAGATAGTTAGCCAGATAGATATAGACAGATACACAAATTGATAGATGGATAGATAGTTAGCCAGATAGATATAGACAGATACACAAATTGATAGATGGATAGACAGTTAGCCAGATAGATATAGACAGATACACAAATTGATAGATGGATAGATAGTTAGCCAGATACAGAGAGATATACATAGCCAGAGGGATGGAGAAAGAGATAGACACACAGCTATACAAGTAAATACAGGGATAGACAAATACACAGTTAGATAGACAGACAGATAGATAGACTGATAGGAAAATAGATAGAAGATAGGTACATTCCTATTCCATACACCTTTTCATCCAGGGCAGCTACAAGCATCTTTCCCGTTTATTATTATTATTATTATTATTTAATAGTAGAAGTAGCAGCAGTAGTAGTAGTAGTAGCAGTAATCTATCTATAGCCAGACGCCATAATCCAGTGAGGGGTGGCCATTTTTCTTTGAGTTAGATGTTTTACGGGGAGGGGCACTAAGCCTCCGCCAACCCACTTGCTGACACACAGAGAAAACGTATGGGTTGGTTGTACATGGTTCCTTGGCTTACAGGAAACCATTATAGCCCATGGTCCCCATTTGAGGACTCTGCAGTTTTTATACCATCATCTGAAGATAAATAAATCAGTCCTATAAAAACCTAAATGATATCTTTAATACACGTCTGCATAATATTTTAAACCATATTTTGTTTTAGGTTCGTAACCCATATGTTAGCAAAATGTAAACAAAGGACAATTTCTTACAGGTGAGCAGATTTTTGGAATGACTGCTTTGTATTCTTTTTATTCCAAGGACCGGACAAAGGACATGGTTATCGGAACATGGAATGTAAGGGGAGCGAATGATGAGGTGAAAGAGAGAGAGATTGTCCAGGTGCTTGAGGGTGCGAAAGTGGATGTATGTGGAATAACTGAAACAAAATGGAGAGGAGAAAGTGTGAGAGAATGGGAGTATGGATGGGGTATATGTGCAGGAGTAGGTGAGAATGAGAGGGCAAAGGAAGGAGTATGTATAGTTGTGAGTAAAAGATGGAAGAGGAGCATAAGACAGTATGGATCAGTTGGGTCAAGGATTGTGTGGGTAAAGATGAAAGTTGGAATACAAATGTGGGCGATTGTGTGTGTGTATGCGCCAACGCAAGATCGTGCTAGAAGAGTGAGAGAAGAGTTCTGGACAAATGTAGAAGTGTGCATGGATAAGTTTGGAAGGAATGAGAGAGTGTTTTTGATTGGTGATAGGAATGGTAAAGTTGGGAATGTGAAGGTGGATGGAATAATTGGTGAGTAGGGTGTGCCTGCTGAGATAGATGAGAATGGGAGTGCGTTAGTGGACATTTGTGCTGGGAGGGGGTTGGTGATAGCCAATACCCTCTTCAGGCATAAAATGATCCACAGGTATACATGGCGAGTGATGAGAAGGGTGGGTGGTGAACTGAATGAAAGGAAGGCAATGATTGATTATGAGTGTGTGGATGAAAGGATGCAAAGGTGTGTAATGGAATCAAGAGTTTATAGAGGTTGGGGGTGTGGACTTTCTGACCACTACTTGGTGGTGGCCAGAATTAGAATTCAAGTAAGATGGAGGAATAGAAGAAGGGAAAGACGAGAGGAAGGAGTAGTTGCAAGAAGAGTGGAACGGTTACAAGAGGATGAGAAAAAGGCAGAGTATAAGATAGAAGTGGAGGAACGATTGGGCAAATATGAATTGGAGCAGATGGGAGACGTGGAAGGTGTGTGTACGATATTTACAGAAGAAATATGTGCAGCATGTGATGTGGTGTGTGGAAGGAAGAGAAGACGGAGGGGGGTGCAAGGAACAGCGTGGTGGACTGAAGAGGTGAAACAGGCTGTGGCACAAAAGAAGAAAGCATACAATGAATGGATGAGAAATAGGGGCGTGGAAGAAGTTGAGAGGCGGAAGAGAGAGTTATATGTAGAAAGAATGAGAGAGGTGAAAAGATTAGTAAAGAGAGAGTAAGAAGAGAGTGGATGAGGAATTTGGAAGGAATTTGAGTGTAAAGTGGAGGGAGTGTAAGAAAATGTTCTGGAAAGAGTTGAAAAGAGTAAGACAGGGTGGAAGTGAAGTTAGCAGGGGAGTGAAAGATAAAAATGGTAGATTACTAGTGGAGAAGGGAGAAAAAGTGAGCGGATGGAGAGAACACTTTAAGGAATTGTTGAACGTAGAGGATGGAAGTAATGCGAGTATAAGTGGCTGGGGAATGGCTGGGAGAAGGAGGGAGGTGAGAAGACAGGAAGAAATCAGTAGGATAGAAGTTGTGGAAGCAATGAAGAAAGTTAAATCGGGGAAAGCCCCAGGAATTGATGGAGTGTGTGGTGAAATGCTGAAGCATGGGGGAGAGATAGTAGTAGAATGGATGTGGAAGATGTGCAGATTGGTCTGGGAGGAAGGTAGAGTCCCGGAGGATTGGAAGTCAGGTATAATTATTCCCTTGTACAAAGGAAAAGGGGAAAAAGAAGTGTGTGGTGATCATAGGGGCATTTGTCTTCTTAGTATAATAGGAAAAGTGTGTGGTAGGATACTTATTGACAGAGTTAGAGAAAGAACAGAGAAATTAGTTGGAGAAGAACAGGGAGGCTTTAGGAAGGGAAGAGGTTGTGTAGATCAGATATTTATTCTTAGATCTTTAGTGGAGAAGTTTCTAGAGAAGGGAAAGAAGTTGTATGCGGCTTTCATGGATTTGGAGAATGCATATGACAGGGTGGATAGACAAGGATTGTGGAAAGTGTTAAGAATATATGGAGTAGATGGGAAGTTGTTGAATGCTGTGAAGAGTATGTACGATGGTGCGAAGGCTGCAGTGCGTGTGGATGGTGAACTAAGTGAATTTTTCTCTTTGAAAGTTGGGTTGAAACAGGGATGTGTCATGTCTCCATGGTTGTTCAATCTGTACATGGATGAGTTAATAAAAGAGGTACAAGGTGAGGTAGTTGATGTTGGAGTGGCCCTGGTGAGAGAGGAGAGTGTTTGGAAACTTTATGTACTGTTTTTTGCAGATGATACTGCGTTCTTGAGTGAAGACGAAGGGGAGCTGCAAGGCTTGGTGGATGAGTTTGGGAGAGTGTGTAAGAAACGGAATCTAAAGGTGAATGTAGGGAAGAATAAAGTGATGGTCTTTGAGAGAGGTGAAGTCAGTGAATGTACAGCGAGGTTGGATGGTGAGGAATTGGAAAATTTGAGTACGTTTAAGTACTTGGATAGTGTGATGAGTAAGGATGGAGGTTTGGAGGGTGAAGTGCTTGAAAGGGTACAGTAGGGAAGAAAGGTTGCTGGTTCTTTGAAAGCAGTGATAAGAAACAGGGAAGTGAGCATGGATGTGAAAAAGTTACTACATGACAGTATTGTGATACCAACTCTAACGTACGGAAGTGAAGCTTGGGCGTTGTTGGAAGGACACAAGTCAAGAGTGAGAACAGTGGAAATGAGTTATTTAAGAGGAGCCTGTGGAGTCATATGGAGAGACAGGCTGATGAATGAGGATATAAAGGATCGTTGTGGTGTTGATATGGATGTGATAGGAAGCGTTATGAGGAACACACTGAGGTGGTTTGGCCATGTGGAGAGGATGGAGAGTGAAAGACTGACGAAGAGAGTGTATGTGAGTGAGGTGGAGGGGGGAAGAGGGAGGGGGAGGCCAAGGATGAGATGGAGGGATGGGGTGGAGAGGTATATGAGAGAGGGGGGTGTGAGTTGGGAGCAGGGCAGTGAAATGGCTGGGGACAGGGTGACTTGGAGGCGATTTGTTTGTGGCCACCCCAAACGGGATTGAGGCGTCTGGCAATAGATAGATAGATAGATTATTCCATAGGAAGATATTTGCACAGAGACTTCATTCTTTCACTAGATTATCGTTAATGTCTCTACTCATAGTAGAAGTTGTTACAATAATCAAATGTCCTGTTATGTATGAGGTAGAGATATAATAAACTTGGTCCACAAATGGGGACCATGGTCACACCAGAAGCTATATTTACGTTTTCTGTGATCGGAGCTCGAAAGAGTATGTGCTTTATTAGGGTATACCTTACCATACTTACTCGAATCATTTAGCTGCATTTTGCATATTTCACTTGTTTTCAGAGGTATTTTACTGTATTCTCTTACAGATGAAAGTGGACCCAGCACCCAGTCAGCCACCAAATTTTCCTGTGAGGTCCTTCTATTTAGTCAAGGGTGCTTTGGCTCATGTGCAGGAAAATCCAGTGCCTGAGGGAGCTGATGTGATAGACTTCACACAGATTCCTCCACCACTGGATGAACTGACAGACGAAGAGGATTTTGATGATGATGTCTTAGATGACGACTACAGGGACCCTTCACTTCTTCCAGCTGAAGTTAGTGGCACTGTAGAACTTCACCAGTATAGTAAAAATGAAAATGAAGATGGTGAAGTTACTGATAAAGAAAAGGCTCCACCCTCAAAGAAAGCTAAAGTACAAAGTATTTCTTGGAAAAAGGCGCTTCCTTCATATTCTAAGTTCAGAGAAGCAACAAATGGTAGGCCTACTGAGGAAAGAAAGAATTTTCTCAAAACAGAGCTAAAGGGCAAGAGTAGTGTTGAACTATTTGAACTGTTTGTCACTGAAGAATTGTTAGAAACTATTGTCAGTCAGTCTGTTTTGTATGCAAATCAAAATAACAGGCATGATTTTCATCTAAGCACAAGCTGCATAAGAATTTTTTGGGGAATTTTGATGTATTCTGGATATCCCAGGTTACCTAGTGAGCGGCAGTATTGGTGCCTAGATGAAGATTTTGATACTGTTATTGTTAGAAAAACAATGCCTAGAAATAGGTTTTCAGAGATAAAAAAGTATCTTCATTTTGTTGATAATACTACTGCTAAGAATAACAAAGATGACAGGGCATTCAAGATTAGACCATTGACTGATTATCTGAATGATAAGTTCAAGGCATTTGGAATATTTTCAAAGCAGTTGTCGATTGATGAGCAGATTGTGTGATACTAAGGAAGGCATGGTCTAAAACAGTTCATTAGAGGAAAGCCAATCAGGTTTGGTTTCAAACAATGGGTTATGTCCTGTGGGATAACTGGATATTGTTATCAGATAAATTTGTACCAAATCAAAGAAAAAAGGTGTGCAAGTAATGAATTCATTGATACCCTAGGAGCTAAAATTATTTTAGATATGGCTCAACACCTGGGACAGTATGATGATCATGAGATATATATTGACAACTTCTTTACCAGTCACAAGCTGCTCACCCATACAGCAGGATTAGGTATGAGAGTTACGGGGACAACACGCACAAATCGCACTGCTAATTGCCCCCTGAAGGATGACAAGACAATGAAAAAAGAAGCTAGAGGAACACATGATTATAAATTTGATTAAAAAAATGAAGTGTTCTTTGTGAAATGGCATGAAAACAGCCTTGTTACCATGGGCAGCAACCATCAGTCAATCACTCCATTGGAATCTGCTAAAAGGTGGAGCAACAAAGAAAATAAAGAGGTAAACATACCTCAACCTCAGGTAATAAATCAGTACAACAAATACACGGGAGGAGTTGACCACCTAGACTGGCTCATTCAGAAATACCGCATAGCTGTAAGATCAAAGAAATGGTATTTGAGCTTGATTACAAACTGTATTGACACTGCAGTAGTAAATGCATGGATACTTAGCAATTTCATCAATGACAAACCTGCATCACTTCTAGATTTTAGACGCTCTATTGTTAGGGTGTACCTTCAACTGCCATCTGCCTCTCAACCAAAATCTTCAGGACGTCCACAACAGAAGCACCAGAAAATTCTCCCAGCAATCAAGTATGACACAACAGGGCACCATATTGAAAGGACTGAAGATGGAAAACAGAGGAAATGTGCCTACTGCAAGAAGAAAGTAAGAAAGCAGTGCATGAAATGCAATGTTGGGTTGCATATTGGAGAGTGTGATGTGAAATGGCACACAAAGTAAATGATCTGTGAGTGACTAAGCTAGGCTATATCTAAGTGTTACTACTGCTGAATGATGCATGAGGTTAACAAATATTTTACTGTTTTCTTTACAAAATGAATAATATGTAAGCCATTAAAGATTTATTTTGCTCAAATGGTTTCACGTCTTATTTATTAATGCTCAAATGATGTCTGGCAATATGCAAACTGTATAGCTTCTCGTGCCCATGGTCCTCAAATGGGGACCAAAATTTAAAGTCATATTTCTGAGCCAAAATTTTTGTTAGACAATTTTATAAGCATATATGTACTTTTTTAATGTATTTTCACCAAAATATCACAATAAATCTGTAAAACTAAATTTGGTCATTAATGGGTTGTACTGTAAAGCCACCTGTAATGGAAAGAAGAGTAATAGAAAGTGGCAGAAAAGATGGGAGAAGGAAGAGAGGAAGGCAGAGACTGAAAAAGAATGATAAAGGTGAAGAAAGAAGTAGGCAGCATTACATTGAGTGGATGATGGACGCCACCACCTACCGCTAAATAATAATGATAATAAAAAAAATAATAATAATAGTAATAATATTGTTATTATTGTTTTTATTATTATTATTATTATTATTATTATTACTATTATTATTATTATTATTATTGTTGTTGTTCTTATTAGTATTACTATTACCATTGCTATTTTATTTTCATTATCATTGTCTTTATCGTTATTATTATTATCATTATTATTAATATTATTATTATTATTATTATTATTATCATCATCATTATTATTATTATTATTATTTTTATTATTATTATTATTATTGCCTGCCTTTACCAAGGTGGAGCGATAATGTTTTTCCCTGCACCTGAGTGTCTGCTGGTGTGTGTATGTGTGTGTGTGTGTGTGTGTGTGTGTGTGTTTGTGTGTGTGTGTGTATCTGTTCCCATTATATCTCATAAACGGCTTGAGCTATCAATATGAAACCATCAGGGTATCATGATATGACCAAAATCAACTGTCATTCCTGGGGGGCTGCTGCCCTCCGGACGCTCCCTGGGGGGAAGACCCCCCAGGGTGGCGTCCCCAGACCCCTCAGGGAAAGGCACCGCCACCTGGCTCTCCCAGGGGGCCGCCGCCTCCCGGCCCCCTAAGGGAGGCCGCAGCCCTCTGTTCCCCAAACGGGAGCCAAGCCCTCCCCCAGGGAAGTCCCCCACCATCCGACCCCCTCCTTGGGAAGGCCCCGACCCCCTCTGGGATGGCGTCTCCCCCAGGCTGCTATGGGTGGGCGCCACCCCCCCCCTCCAGCCACCCCCATGGAGGTCCCCGCTCCCGGCCCCCCTCAGTGGGGTCAAAGCACTCGGGAAGGGTTAATGAGCAGCACCTCCCCCGGGGGGGTCCCTCCTCCCCGGCGCCCCCAAGGGTGGTGCCGACCCTTGGCCCCTCCAGGAGGGGCGCCACCCCCTGGCCCTCTGGGAGAACCACGCCCTTTGACCCCCTTGATGGGCGCAGCCTCTCGCCAGCCTCTTGGCCCACCTCCCGGGGCGGTGCCGTTCCTGGAGGGGGTACCGTCGCCCGGCCCCCCTCGGATGGGGCGCCTCCCCGTGGGGCCCCTGGCCTCCGGTCCTTCCTGGAGGGGAGGGGCGCTTGTAACTTGGCTAACAACATATTTTGGAGGGAGCCTAGGATTCAACTCTTGAATGCTTTTCTTTCATTATCATTGTTATAATTATCATCATCATTATTATTATTATTATTATTATTATTATTTTTATTATTCATTCATTCATCATCCAATTCCTACATTTCCCCATGAGGAGCGCAGGAGCCAGGGCTAGGCAAGTTGGTCCTGACATTTAAGATGAGAGTGACCAGCCTCACTCATCCATGAGTGGCATTACGTGAGCAATCAACCCCAACCATCCCTTGGACATAAACCTTCACTGGCTCAATCCGATTGGAGCACCGTAATTACTCACTAAAGCACCAGCCGCTAAAATCTGGTTATATGGTTACCACCCAGCGTAGTAAATGGTTTCCTGGTGTACAGGAAACCATTTGGCTTGTCGCTCAGTGTAGAGTCACCCACAGGCAAAAAGAATAGGAAAGAATGAAGGAAAGAAAGGCAGAAGAGGGAGTGTAAAGTCACCCCCAGGCAGAAGGACGAGGAAAGTCTGAAGGAAAGAAAAACAGAAGAGGATGGAAGGAAAGAAGGATGGAGGAGAGGAAAGGGCAGACACCACAGAGCAGCACTACATAGAGTGAGTGGATGGTGAACGCCCCACATACCACACATTGTCATTATTATTATTATTATTTTTATTATTATTATTATTGCTACTATCCTTCTACCTATGGGTGACTACTCTGAGTGACAAGCCATATGGTTTCCTGTACACCAGCAAACCATTTACTTCGCTGGGTGGTAACCATATAACCAAATTATGGTGTCTGGCGATTTAGTGGGTAATAAAGGAGCTCCAATCGGATTGAGCCTGTGTAGGTTTATATCCAAGGGATGGTTGGGATTTATTTCTAACGTAATGCCACTCAGGGATGAGTGAGGCTGGTCACTCTCATCTTAAATGTCAGGACCAGGTTGCCCAGCCCCGGGCTCCTACGCTCCTCATGGGGCAACACAGGATTGGATGATGATGATGACTTATTATTGTTATTATTATTATTATTATTATTATTATTATTGTTGTTATTATTGTTATTATTATTATTATTATTATTATTATTATTGACACAGCTGGACCAGATAGACAGATGGATACAGACAGACTGACAAATAAATAAAGCTACTTTTAAAACATTACTTCGATACTTAATGCTGTTATGTAAGGCAGTTCTGTGAATCTCCTTGGTTACTAGTCTTAAGATAGATAGATATAGATAGACAAGTTTATAACAAAAACAACACCTAATATTAATTTTCATGCGAAGGTGGTATAATATCCTTGGTTACTAGACAGATAGATAGGTAGATACAGGTAGATAAATATAGACAAATTAAAAATAATAAAAACAATAACTTTCATGGTACTTTACATTTATATTTCCCATTATAATCTCCTTGGTTACTAGACAGATAGATAGATAAATAGATAAATAAATTAAAACAAAATAACAAGGAACTATCTATTAATTTTCTGGTTACTGTATTTTTATATTTCCTGTTATAATCTCCTTGGTTACTAGACAGATAGATAGCTAGATAGATACAAAGACGAATTGCATGTAAACCTAATAAAACCCATAACTGATTGTTTTTACTTATTTATATACTAGAGTCTCCTTGGTTACTAGTCTTAACAGATAAATGGACAAGTTGGCAGATAGAGATAGACAGATAGATATAGACAGATAGATAGATAGACACTGGTAAGTAGGTAGGTAGGTAGATAGATAGATAGAGTTATCTATTTCATCCTTTCCATTAAAATTTCCTTCACATGTAACCACCTCCCTTGCCTCCTATCACCCTGTTTATTACAAGTACTGACTCAGTCTCTGTACTGTCATAGGAAAAACTATCGTTACCCTTCAGAGCTATGCACTATGGCACAACGACGATGTGTTGTGGAATGACGGGACAGGAAAGTTTGTACCGCAAACCCGTCAATGTCGGTTGTGAGACACAGATATTAGAATTTGTGCTAGAGGTGATAGAAGCTGATTAGATCGTTTGGCCTCTGTGCATAGAGACAATACGTTTTATTATCTGGCACCGAATTCATAAATAAAAATATAACAGAATGGTGTAAAGTCGGCAACACACATGCAGACGGGTAATGAGTATGTGCAACCATGCCAGACGTATGATAGTAATAAAAGCTAATTTGATTGTTTGGCCTCCGTGCATAAAGACAATACGTTATATTACCCGGCATCGAATTCATTAAATAAAAGTATAACAGAATGGTGTAAAGTCGGCACCTTACACGCAGACGGGCAATGAGTACGTGCAACCATGCCAGACATATGATAGTAATTCAGCCGATACAAGCCAATTTCAGTGTAATAATGAAATGTATTGTGGTCTACATATAATAATTGTTGAGTAGAAGGAAAATAATAATACGTGATCAGTCTCATTGCTTTAATATTTTGTATACCCACCCTCTGCTTCCAAAACGGCCTCTAGACGTCGACGCATGGATGCCACTAACTGAAGCATCCATCTGAAGCATTTAACCACCCATCTGCAGCAAACAAACGAACTCGTGCACCCCTGCTACACTATCATAAGAAAAGCAGTCGATGCCTAGAGTTTTAATACGCTTCAAAATAATTTATTTGTTGTATTCTATAGATAATAAGTGTTGAATAGTAGGAAAGTAATAAACGTGCCGAGTTTCATTATTAACCCCGGCGGGGTGCTGAGGGTAATGCAAACACGTACTCCATATTTCCCCGCCATATGGCTCATTCTTGTTCATTATTCCAACTCTTGTATTGGGATTGTGATATGGCAACACTAGATGGGGGAGGGGCGAACAGCAAGGACCCGCCCACATAGGCCAGCTAACGTTCGTTTCGCATCGAACATTTCTGGGGGTAACGATAGTTTTTCTTGTGACTGTACCTATCTAACATTTCTATTTATTGTCTATTTATTTGGAGCCATCTGTCTTATATCTATCTACCTGTCTATCTATCTATTTATTAATCAATCAATTTATCTATCTACCCATCTATCTGTCTATCTACCTATCTATCTATTTGTCTGTATCTATCTGTCTACCTATCTATCTATCCACCTATCTATATACCTGTATGTCTATCTATCCACCTAAATATTTATCTATCTATCTACCTACCTAGCTACCTATCTATCAATCTATCTATCTCTGTCCATATACCATCATATCTATCTATCTATCTATCTGTCTGTCTATCTACTTATCTATCTGTTTTCCTATCTATCTATCTATCTACCTTTCTATCTATTTATCTATCTATCCATCTACCTATCTATGTACTTCCCTATCTATTTATCTATCCACCAATTAGTCTATCTCTCTACCTGTCTATCTATCTATCTATCTACCTGTCTCCATGTATCTACCTGTCTATCTATCTATCTACCCATCAGAGTCTCTCTCTCTCTCTCTCTCTCTCTCTCTCTCTCTCTCTCTCTCTCTCTTTGTCTATCTATCTATCTACCCATCTATATATATTTCTTACTTTCCATTAAAATGTCCCTCCCTTCCCTCCTATCATTACAATTTATTACAAGTGCTGAGTCTATCTATCTGTGTATCTATCTGCAGCTTTCTGTCTACCGTTTATCTATTTGGAGCCATCTGTCTATCCGTCTATCTATCTATTTCTGATTTTCCATTAAAATTTCCCATCCATGTCACCAGCTCCCTTCGTCTCCCGGTGAGTTTATCTATCCTCTCTATCTGCATCCTTCTATCTGTGTATCTATCTGGACCTATTTATCTATCTGTGTATCGATCTGGACCTATTTATCTATCTGTATATCGATTTTACCTATTTATCTATCTGTGTATCTATCTGGACCTATTTATCTATCTGTGTATCTATCTGGACCTATTTATCTATCTGTGTATCTATCTGGACCTATTTATCTATCTGTGTATCTATCTGGACCTATTTATCTATCTGTGTATCTATCTGGACCTATTTATCTATCTGTGTATCTATCTGGACCTATTTATCTATCTGTGTATCTATCTGGACCTATTTATCTATCTGTGTATCTATCTGGACCTATTTATCTATCTGTGTATCTATCTGGACCTATTTATCTATCTGTGTGTCTATCTATCCCTCACACGCCAACACCTCCCTCACCCCATTTATTGCATCTTTATATCTATCCATCTATCTGTCTGTCTGTCTATCTAGTATTCGTGTATCTATCTATCTACCTGTCTATCTACCCACATCTATCTGTCGATCGATCGATCTATCTAGCATCTGCATATCTACCTATCTATATCTATCTATTTATCTATCTATATATATGTCTATCTATCTAGTATCTGTATATCTACCTATATCTGTCTATCTATCTATCTATCTATCCATCTATGTAACCAGCTCCATGACTTCCTAAGACCCAGTTTACTACAGGTGTTGAGTCTGTCTGGAGCTTACTATCTATCTACCAGCAGCTATCTATTGATCAATCTCTATAACTAAGTTTCTTTCAAATTTGCCATCCATGTCACCAGTTGCTTCGCCTCTTATCTATGTACCTGTACTTATCTATTTATCTACCTATCTATCTATAGCCGTCTAGCTGTTTCACGCTAAAAACTTGTGAGCTGCCGTAATCCTTTATTTCAACCTGAGAATGAGTTACAGATTAATTCATCTATATAGTGGACATATAAACCCAATCCAACTTGCACCCAAGCACAAACAAAAATATGAAAAGAATTCATATTATACCAAAAATGCTTGAAATATTTCACATGATGCATTACTGTATACCACTACTAAGGATTTCAGGGGCAGTGTCCAACTGTTTTTTTTAAATAACGTCTCAACAAAGCGTCGGACAAGGATTTAACTTTGGCAGTGCATGTTTGAGACCCCGACCTAATTTGTAAAATTATGCTTTTGTACCAAATGTGTATGATTAAGGCATTTATAAGAGTAAATGTAGGGTAAACTTAGCTAAAATCGTCAGAGGCATGTAGCGAGGCTAGCTTCGGTCACGATACAAGCCCCGCCCACAATTCGGAACGTGACGTCGGTGTGACGTAGTAGTATTCACCGACGCAAGTGGCATTTCTATCTTTCTAACCCCCCTCCACATACTGTACTCTCTCTCTCTCTCTCTCACACACACACACACACACACACACACACACACACACACACACCGAAGTAATATTTCACCCCTACTACAGATTCAGTATGGTCCTTATATGAGAAGAACGTTTGAGAAAAAAAAGGTGCCAGCTCAGGCAGTGATTACTACTCTTCAGAAGTGAATAAGTCATATTGACGTCACAATATGTGTAAGAGGGCGATGCATATACTATGTACTAATAGAGAGTCTGGAGGGATGTACAGTCACTCTAAAAATCAGCCGCAGCTCAGAAATATGAGTAACCCTGAGGCATTGAATCTGAAGCAGCTTACATAAAGATAGAACTGCCACTTGCGTCGGTGATTACTACTACGTCACACGAACGTCACGTTCCGAATTGTGGGCGGGGCTTGTATCGTGACCGAAGCTAGCCTCGCTACATGCCTCTGACGATTTTAGCTAAGTTTACCCTACATTTACTCTTATAAATGCCTTAATCATACACATTTGGTACAAAAGCATAATTTTACAAATTAGGTCGGGGTCTCAAACATGCACTGCCAAAGTTAAATCCTTGTCCGACGCTTTGTTGAGACGTTATTTAAAAAAAACAGTTGGACACTGCCCCTGAAATCCTTAGTAAATACTTGAAAATGTTTCACAAGACTTATCATACCAAAAACTACTTGAAGTGCTTCACAATATGCGTTACAAAGTATAGTCCATTACAGCATGTTAATCTCCTTTCCCCATATGGTGTTATCTTGTTCCTGCTCTATAACACCCTCTGTACTATCTCAATGACATTACTTGCAATTATGCAAACATTATCATTTATGCACACTAATCCCTCCTAACTGCCAAAGGGCAGTAAGGTGGAGCGACCTGAGACTAACAAAGGTGTCTCCAGTTCGACCCTATATACGAAGAGTTCCCCCCTGGGGGTAGGGGGGGTTTCAAGAATACTCCCCCAGTATCCCTGCTTGTCGTATGAGGCGACTAAAAGGGTTGGTAGTGGGTTAGTGACCCACCCCGTAAAAAGAACTAACTAAAAAAGCGAATAAAGCGCCTCGGACCCGGACGGACCATACGTTGACGACTAAGGAATGGACAAAGGACATTCTTAGGGTGGGAACGTGGAATGTGAGAGGAATGAATGATGAAGTGAAAGAGAGAGAGATTGTTCAGGTGCTTGAGGATGCAAAAGTGGATACATGTGGATTGACTGAAACTAAATGGGAAGGTGAAAGGGTGAGAGAATGGGAATATGGTTTAGGTATATGTGCGGGAGTCAATGAAAATGAGAGGACATGAGAGGGAGTATGTCTGATGATAAGCAAGAAGTGGAAGGAGAATATAAGAGAGTATGGATCAGTGGGTGCAAGGATTGTATGGGTGAGGATGAAAGTAGGTATACAAGCGTGGGCGATTGAATGTGTGTATGTCCCGACAGAGGATCGAGTGGCAAGAGTGAAAGATGAGTTTTGGGCGAGTGTAGAAGCGTGTATGGAGAAGTTTGAGAGGAGCGAGAGAGTGCTGTTGATTGGAGACATGAATGACAAGGTTGGGAAAGTACGAGTGGATGGAGTGGTTGGTCAATGGGGTGTGCCAGCTGATGTAGATGGGAATGGAAGTGCTTTGGTGGACATCTGTGCTTGTAAGGGGTTGGCAATAGCCAACACCTACTTTTGGCATAAGATGATCCACCGGTATACATGGAGAGTAATGAGGAGGATGGACGGTGAACTTGTTGAACGAAAGGCAATGATAGACTACGTGTGTGTGGATGAGCGAATGAGAAGACAAGTGTTGGATGCAAGAGTGTGGAGAGGGTGGGGGAATGGAGTCTCGGACCATCACTTAGTGATGGCCAAGGTAGAGCTGCAAAAAAAGTAGTTGAGGAGACGAAGGGGAAGACAGGAGGAAGCAACTCCTGTGAGAAGAGTGGAGAAATTGCAATATAGTGAGAAAATGACAGAGTATAAGAGCATAGTGGAAGAAAGATTGGGAAGGTATGAACTAGAGCAGATGGAAGGGGTGGAAGATGTGTGTAAGATATTCATGGAAGAGATAGGCACAGCGTGTGAGGCGGTTTGTGGAGTTAGGAGGAGATGCAAGGGTGTGCAAGGGACAGCATGGTGGAATGATGAGGTGAAATGAGCTGTGGAACAAAAGAAGAAGGCATATAGTGAATGGTTAGCGAGTAAAGGTAGGGGAGATGAGAGAGAGAAGAGAGAGGTATATGTGAGCAGGAGAAGGGAGGTTAACCCCTTAACCGCGGGGCGTCACTTTCGTGACGCTTGGGAGCAAGGGATCATACCGCGGGGCGTCGCTTTTGTGATTCTGTGTTATTTTGAATTCACCCGGGCTTTCCAGTGGGGGCTTGTATCATCTATCAGTACTGACAATGTCCAACACTAGTCAGCACTCCTAATCTCATCTGTACTCCCATCCATTGTTGACAATTTAGCCATTTCTCCCCGTTCTTGACTCCCTTCCCTACCCCCCCTCCATTACCCTATGCTCTCGCCTGCCCGGCCATGCTACGCTAAGTAAATCTTCCCTGGAATTTTTCACTGATTTCATCCATTGAAATAAGCCCTATGTCGTATTCTTATATCAAATAATATATACAAGTAAGAAATCAGGTAAGTGAGAGTGCCATACACCTGGAATTGGCTAAGTATCACCTGACAACACCTCACGTGCACTCGTTCGCTAATTTTCGCTGTTTTTTTCCCCTTGAAATATGCCGTATAATCTATTTTCGTAATAAATATACATGTAAGGAGAGAAGGGAGAAGCCTAAATGATATTTACATTCACCTGGAACTACCTAATTTATAATGTATTGTCTAGATTTCCTGCCAATCATATCAGTGCTACACAAAGCTGTTTCAAGATTTAACATTGGTAGCTCTGATTATATATCTCCTAAGTAGGCCTCTAATCTATTTTCGTAATAAATATACATGTAAGGAGGGAAGGGAGAATATTTACATTCACCTGGAACTACCAGATTTATAATGTATTGTCTAGATTTCCTGCCAATCATATCAGTGCTAGACTTAGCTGTTTCAAGAAGTAATATTGGTAACTCTGAATAACCCCTAAAGCAGGCCTCTAGGCTGCCCCTGCGTTATCAGTGTACTCTCATCTTCCGAAGTGAGAGGATGTACGTTTCATCTTGCTGACTTCAAGGCCTTTTTTTCACCCCCATGCAAATGGCTCTGTGACCTTTACCCCCTACTAAACCTCGTGTGGAAAGAGGTAAAGGGCTGACAATTGATAAAAGAGTGACTATGATCTTTCTATTGAGTAAAACAGTGCAAGTGGAATTGTAAATAATGTGTAAACAGCAAGTGAAAGTAATGAATGTAAATATACGTGAACAATGGAAAATAGTTTTATAAGTTATTTCAAGTGACAGTGCACAACACAGTGTAAATAAAATAGAAATGTAAATAACGTAAATAAAATAGAGAACGTAAATAGAAATGTAAATGAGTAGTATTATAAGATTACGAGTATATACCCTAGGAGTAATGAAAGTGAAAGTTTCACTCTAGCATGTCTGAATGCTATGAGTTATGAGAGTGAAGATGAAAGTGACATTCAGTCTCAATGCCAGTATACAGGACGAGAAAGTGAATGCTACGTATTTTACTGAAAGAAATTGAATCCCTACAGTGACAATAAACTAATACTACTGAAGGAAACTTATGGATAAAGACTGTAGATATATATAAGTGTTATATAGTAATAGAAATATAAAGTGTGAGGGGTTTTATGAATAATAAATGACAGGCTACCATGAGCGAACTAGTGCCAGTGCGACGATCAGACGCGCTCGTAATTTCCATTGCTTTCACAGTGTTTTTTTTTTTAGTATGGATCCCAAACTACTTGAAAATTGTAGAATAGTGTTTATAGTGTTTGTATCTGGCTGTGGTAATCATATTACGGGTTGTCGGGAAGTGTAAAGTGGAGACTTCGTTACCCTACTTCAGAGGTCTCCACAAGTCCTACGGTAACCGACGAAGGCTCAACAATCATTCCAGGAGAAAGCTGAAGGTATGTGCCATAAGCATATGTAATTTTATTATTCTAGGACTAATAACTGATTTTTGGCAAATATTTTTTGAGAGTCTGTCGGAGCCCAAATAACCCCGCGGCACACGCAAGTTATTGGTAAACAAGCCCGCGGTGTAGGGGTTAAGAGACTGGTGAAGGAGAATAAAAAGAAAGTGGATGAAGAGTTTGGGAGGAATCTGAGTGTGAAATGGAGGGAGAGTAAGAAATTGTTTTAGAAGGAGGTAAAGAAAGTAAGGCAGTGTGAAAGGGGAAATGGTAGGGGAGTGAAAGATAGGAATAATAGATTGTTGGTGGAGAAGAGAGAGAAACTGAGGAGATGGAAGGAGTACTTTGAGGATTTGTTGAATGTAGAGAGTGAGAGCAGTGCGAGTATAAGTGGTTGGGGAATGGCTGGGAGAAGAAGAGATGAGAGGAAGGAGGAAGAGATCAGTAGGGCGGAAGTAGTGGAAGCGATGAAGAAGATTAAGTTGGGAAAGGCCCCAGGAATTGATGGAGTGTGTGGTGAAATGCTTAGGTTTGGGGGTGAGATTGTTGTGGAGTGGATATGGAAGTTGTGTAGATTGGCTTGGGAAGAGGGTAGGGTTCCAGAGGACTGGAAATCAGGTATAATTGTTCCTTTATACAAAGGAAAAGGGGAGAGAGAAGTATGTGGTAACCATAGGGGTATTTGCCTACTTAGTGTGACTGGTAAAATATTTGGTAGAATACTCATTGATAGGGTTAGGCATATGACAGAGGAGCTAGTTGGAGAAGAACAAGGGGGATTTAGGAAGGGAAAAGGGTGTGTAGATCAGATATTTGTTCTAAGATGTTTATTGGAGAAGTATCTAGAGAAGGAAGGAAAGTGTATGCTGCCTTCATGGACTTGGAGAAAGCTTATGACAGAATAGATAGGCAAGGTATGTGGAAGGTATTAAGAATATAATATGGAGTGGAGGGGAAATTGTTGAGTGCTGTGAAGAGTACGTACGAGGGAGCTAGGGCTACGGTGTGAGTGGATGGTGAGCTGAATGAGTTCTTTGATCTCAGTGTGGGACTGAAACAGGGTTGTGTGATGTCTCCATGGCTGTTTAATATATATATGGATGGGGTTGTAAAGGAGGTGCAGGGTAGGGCAGTGGATGTGGGGGTGGCTCTAATGAATGAGGGTGAGATTTGGAAGCTTCAGGTGTTGCTGTTTGCTGATGATACAGTACTGTTGAGTGAAGATGAATGGGAGATGCAAGGTGAATGAATTTGTAACAGTGTGTAGGAGGAGGAATCTGAAAGTTAATGTAAACAAAAGTAAAGTTATGGTATTTGAGAGGAATGAAGTCACAGAGTGTGCAGTGAGGTTGGATGGTGAGGATATGGAGAATGTGAGTGCATTCAAGTACTTGGGTAGTGTGATGAGTAAGGATGGAACTTTGGGGGATGAAGTGTGTGAAAGGGTACAGCAGGGAAGGAAGGTTGTTGGTACACTGAAAGCAGTGATGAGAAATAGGGAGGTGAGTATGAAAGTTAAGAAGTCATTGCATGATAGTATTGTGATCCCTACCCTGACGTATGGAAGCGAGGCATGGACCTTGCAAGAGGGGAACAAGTGAAGAGTGAGAGCAGTGGAAATGAGTTACTTGAGAGGAGCATGTGGAGTGACGTGGAGGGACAGGTTGACGAATGAAGAAGTGAAGGAACGCTGTGGGGTGGATGTGGATGTGGTTGAGAAGATTAGGAGAAATACACTGAGATGGTTTGGACATGTGAAGAGAATGGAGAATGAAAGACTGACTAAGAGGGTGTATGTAGGTCAGGTGGAGGGAGGGAGAGGGAGAGGTAGACCGAGGATGAGGTGGAGGGATGGAGTTGAGAGGTATATGAGGGAGGGGGGGGTAAGTTGGGGGGAGGGTAGTCAAATGGTGGATGACAGAGCGACTTGGAGGCGTTTTGTCTGCGAGCACCCTTTGCGGGATTAGGGCGTCGGGCTATAGATAGATAGATAGACAAATATTATATTACATACCTCAAGCCTACAGTATATTATTACCTATGTCAATTATATTACTCTGCAGTCCCTAACCCTAAACAGATCCAAAAAGGTCACACTCACATTGTAATGCTCCACGCTTTTAGTGTGAAGTAAATACCAAACAGTGTCACTCCCGTCTGTGTCAAATCCACATGGCCTCAACCCTCAATTCAGCGACTGCTTCCTCCAGTACAGTCACCAGTTCACCTCACTCTCTGGGATCACTGTTCAGAGTGGCGGCGCCACGGTCAGCCATCATGTAAACACCCACACACAACACAAAAACACAGCGGCATGCACACTACGTTGGCCAGAACATTTCTCATCAACAAATGCTGCACAATTTGTTCCGATATATACACAAACAATACATGCATTATAGGCAGTACTGAATTTATACAAATGCAATAATTAAATCATGAAATCAGGTGCAAGACAATATGCTCAAACAACTTATCCAGTATCATCAATGCAATGATGATAAACTATCGATGTATAACTCTACTAAAGAAATTCATTTCCATTTTCTACAATTTTCACTTTATTTCTATCTATCTGCTTATCTATATATCTGTTTATTCATCAGTCTATTTATCTATCTGTCTCTGTCTCATAAGGCTTGTTAGCCATCAGGCCGCCCTCCCTCCATATATCTATCTATATCCATCTGTCTATATACACCCATACATCCATCAGTCTATCTGTCTATATCTCTTTAACCATCTGTCAAATATATCTATCTATTTGTTTATCTATCTAGTTTATATATCTATCTATCTGTCTATTTATCTATCTGTCTATCTATCTATTTATCTATCTATCTATCTATCATCTCTAGCAACAATACACAACAAAAATAAATCTTCAGAGGAAATGATACCGCATTTTCCTGTGTATCTGTCCATCTATCTATTGTTTCTATCTATCTATCAGTCTAGTGTATCTATCTGTCTCCATCTATCTATCTATCTATCTATCCATTAGTCCAGTGTATGTCCATCTGTACCTCTATCTGTCTACCTATCTATCTATCTATCTATCAGTGTGGTGTATCATCCCATTTATATGTCTATCTATTTGTCTGTCTATCTATCTATCTATCCATCTATCCATCAGTCTAGTGTATCTGTTTCTATATCCCCATCTATCTATCTATCTATCGATCTATCCATCAGTTTAGTGTATCTGTCTATCTTTATATCCATCTATTTATCTATCCAACTCTCTCTCTCTCTCTCTCTCTCTCTCTCTCTCTCTCTCTCTCTCTCTCTCAGTCTTGTGTATGTCTCTATATCTCTATCTATCTATTCATCTATCTGTCTATCTATCAAGCCATCAATCTAGTCTATCTGTCTATCTATATTTCCATCTATCTATTAATCCATCAATCTAGTCTGACCCACTATATTTCCATCCGTCTATCTATCTATCTGTCTGTCTAGTGTATGTCTCTATCTCCTATCTATCTATCTATTCATCTATCTATTAGCAGCCAGAATATAAAAATACATTCTATGTATCTTTAACTTTTCCCTCCGTCATCAATCCGCCCTCCCTCCAACTCACTGTATTCCCTCCGTCATCAATCCGCCACCCTCCAACTCGCCGTTTTCCCTCCCTCCAGGCAGTTGTGTTGGGTTTACTGAAAAATATTGATGCATAACATTTTCCAAGCTACTCCAATTCACTGTCACATAAATATGGTACTTATCATAGTTTGCCAACTGTCTTTAATTCTCAGTTTTGTTTCATATCTTCCTTGTTTTCAGTAACATTTTCTTCCACTTATAATGTGTCCAAGCAATTTTCTCTGCCTGACAGGCAGAGATCCTCAATAAAAATGGCACTGGCTGTGACTGCCGGGTTATATGCACGGAAGCAGTCTGTGAAAATTGCCGTGTGCCTCGTATAGGTGGTGTCAACCATGCACTGAAAGAGTAAGGGGCCGAGGTGGCCATCCCGAAACTTTTGGAAGGGTTATGGAAGATCCATGGATAACACAGAGGATGTCCCGTCACGGGGGGATAGGGGACAACGAAGTCACAGGTTGGCGGTCTGGAGGAGTGAGGCCCAGTGAGTGACAAGCCATGACAGCATGCATTAGGAGATGTCTCCGGGACTTGATGGACCAGGAAGGATGATCCGGTGAGATGCCTGCCTTCGGGAAGAGCTCAGGGAGTGGGCGGTCAGGTGGAGAGCACTGAATGACGAAAAAGTGCCAGCATGTGAGCATCAGGCTGGTGTGCTGGAGGGGGAGAAGTCCTCCCCCCATATGGAGGGACAAGGCAGAAGAGGAGCAGGTCCCCCAGAGCAATATGGAGAGCTGTGTTCTGGATGGTATCCAGCCTCTGCAGCTGGGTGGGAGATGCTGAGCCATATATTGAGCAGTCATAATTGATCTTGCCCAAAATGGTCAACTGATAAAAATTAAAGAGGAGGTATCTACTGGCCTCCCAGCGAGTTCCAGCGAGACATCTCATAATGGCAAGCCTCTTTGCACAGGACATTCTCAGGTATTCAGTGTGACTTCTCCAATTAAGAATAGGCCCATCCAGCAGAAGGCCTAGCAGATCATGCTCATGGACAACAGGCACCATCACGGAGTGGAGACTGATCACTGGAGACAATGGCATGCGACGGCACATGAAATCCATCACCACACTCCTCTGGACATTGATGGTGAGACCCCGTTCATGAGCCAGGCACTGAAAGTAGATGCAGCTGACTGAAGGCGTTGCTGTGCCATCTCGAAGGAGGTGCTCCTGCAAACAATGGTCACATCATCGGTGTACATAAGGAAGGTAGCACAGGCGACCTGAGGGAGATCCACAGACACCAAATGTTTGCGTGGCCGACTACTGGCCGGCTGAGAGCCACAACAACAACAAACAACGATGCCAGTCAAGTATTGGAGGACTGGGGGATGGGGTTAACCTGCCCCATCCCGACCACTTATCCACCACTGACTCCCCCCAATCCCGACCATTTTTGATTTTTTTGGGGGGGGCTCAAACCTCCGCTTTTGGTGAGAAACATCGAAAATTCATAGAGAAATCGCTCAACTGGGATTTAAAATACTCGATACAGGTAGGAGTACCTCCTTACCTTACTGGGTTTTCTAAAAGGCTGGCACCAAAGAAAACGAGTTCTATGGGAGGATAACTATTTCACACCACTCATAAACGGTATTTATTTATTTACTTGGTACGAATTTATATGTAGTACGAGAGTATATTTGTTTTCAAGTAGTAATATAGGCATTATAAGCATTGTTTCACTCACTAACTCATCACCATACCTGACTTTTTTTTGCCACATTACCTGATCATCATTTCTGACTGTTTCTTCCTCTAATGCTATGTAAAGTTTGTCCTCCACATTGCCATTGATTGGGGAATCACTCTGGCCCTGAATTTCGTATCGTGGCATGACATGGCTTTACTGACCAGGTCACTGATAACAGGTGAATTGCTGAGACAATGGCATGCAGGAGGGGGAGGAGGTCATGCTGGGTAAGGCATTGTCCCTGCCTGGCATCTTGTAGAGGAAGGTGTCACATGTATATGTACCAAAAATCACTCGCGAAAATTGAAAATTGTGCAAATTAGGGACCTTGCAATTGATTCGCGTTTATGTATGTTGACGGGATTGGCAGTGACAAAATGTGTGAACATTAAAGAACGTCGATGGGATGCCACAGGTTAAATCTGCTCCAACTCAATCCAACTGAGCCAAAAAAAAAAAAAAAACAATCTCTGATGACAAAAATAGGCCTTCCACAGCCCAGTGTCCATATTTATATAATGTCCTCCCCTGAACCACTGATTACCCTGTGTTCGTCCTTGACAGTAGCAGGCACTAAAAATATCAACTGTAACTACCGAGTGATTGGAGTAATAGCTATAATCAGACAGTAATGAATTACAGCTTATATATATATAAGTCCCAGGACTTGCATTAATTTCAGGTGGTTCTAGGAATCATATTAACCCGTCATGTCCCTTGCCTCCTCAATCCCTCCCTGATGCCTCTGGTCTCTCCATTATGTTCATGGGTGGACTTGGCTCATGCTGACTTCCCCATCTCACCTGCTTCTTAAAACAATTCTGGTGACGGTCATAGGGTTCCTCAGATTTTCCTCATATTGGTAGCCAAGGTGTATCAGGCCTATGCCCTGCTTTCATTAATGGGTCGCATGCTCCACCTGTCATCTCAGGTTTGGCAGTGTTTTTCAAGGACCTGTCTCTGCACCAGACCTGGAGGCTGGAAGGCCAACATGGGCTACTTGCGACAGAACTCACTACCATCCTCAAACCACTCTCCTGTGTCAGGCGACAGTGTCCTCCACAAGATATCACGCTCAGTATGCTGTACACGGACTCCCAATTTCCCTGCACCTCTCCTCTCACTGGCCATCCTCTGATAAGGGTAGGTTATGACTATACCATCCAATCCATCTCACTAGACTTTCTGTTGTCCTGCAAAATCCACCTGTAGTGGGTTCCTGTCTATGCTGGCATTAATGGGAATGAGATTGCTGACCTGGTAGCATGGTCTACACTTTCCTCCTGGGTGATTACACCTCTTGCCCCTGACCTGGTCGTGTTTTAGAGGGTATTTGGAGGGTCTTGCTGGGCCTTACAAGCAACCCTAGATCCGCACTCGCAACTTTCCTCCTAAGTGTCGTTTAAAGTTCCTGGTTCATTTTGTGTCATTTATGTTCTCAGTCTTCACATACTTTGGATCTCCTGCCGATCCATGCTTCTGTGTTCCCAGATAGCCAAGCTACTGCTGTCATCTGTTGTACCAGAGTGCACTGTGTGGCTCAGTCCTTTCTCTCTTTCCAGATCACATCGAGACATGACTCCTGCCGGTGGCTTCCTGCTTTCTCTTCTGGAAACTGTCTCTCATTATCAGTATGTTTCCTGTCTCTTGGAGATTTGCCTTCTGCAGGAGCCCTGTTTGTTGTCGGTGCTCTCTTCCAGCTTCACACCCACTTCCTTTTTTGGAGTGCTTCTTCCATGATCTGAAAGTTTTCGGATTTTAGGCTCACTGTGGAGGAGTTCCAGGCTGGGATGGTAAGTCTCTATGAAACCTGGCTCACTCCATCCCTTGCTTTCTCCCCCCCCCCCCAGTGGATACTCTGTTATTTATGGTGACCGGTGTGGAGCCAGGAGTGTCCTTGCATTTCTCAGGCCCAACAACCCTTCCATGTAGTCTCCCATCTCTGTTGAGTTTTACCGGTGTGATTCTGGAAATCCTGGCTGTTCCTACTGTCTTCAGGGTTGTGTCACAATTGTGTTTTTATTATAACATATCTTTGCACCTCTTAGAAGCAAAGTTATCCTACTTGTATTGGTTGGCGCTCCTACCTTCTCCCTGTACCTTGCTGAATGACTTTAATACCTGGCTTTCTTACTGGGATCTGGGCATATTTTGGGCCTCCAGCAGTGTTTTGGAGGTTCTTTTTCCTTCAACCTCTAACCTCAGTTTCCTGGCGCCAAGGGGCCTCCCCACTCGCTATAACCCGTGGACTGGCCAGACCTCCATGCTCAACATTTCCTGCTCCTGGGATGGCCAGCTGTTTTGGGATGCTTAGATTTCTATGGGATCTTATCCATGTAAAGACATCTCCCTCTCTACATCATCGTGCCTACCTCGTCCCTGCTTTGTTTTGGTTTACCTACCTGCACTGGCATGTGACTGAGGGTGTCTGGCCGACTTTTTGCTTTATACTGTTAGTGGTCCCTCTGCAGGAGAACTCCCTCTAGAGGATGCTGTCATGACTTTTACCTCTTCCCTTATGGGTGCTGGTTACTTTGTTCATGCCTTTCTACTGTTCTCAGCTCATTCTAGCCTGCTTTAGTATGGTGGTCCAAGGGATACTATGAGGTTGGTACTGCTCCTTTTACAGTTTCATGAGACATTGGGCGGTATTCTGGTGTGGTTTTGGAAGCTTACTGATACCTCTGTTAAACCCCCTTAATATATTAAGCAGCACCTTATGTCTCCTTAGAACATCCGTATGAACACCACCCTTATCCATCCCCAGGCCTTTGCTAATTGCCAGAGAGATAGCTGGCTAGGGCTGGCGTGCCCTTAACCAGAGGCATCCCGATGATGTATGGATACATCACCACATTTTGTCACAGTGACACCCGACGACGTATCCATACGTTTTGCAATTGCGAGGTCCATCATTTGCACATTTCTCAAGTTTCATGGGTGATTTTTGGTTGGCACATGTTGGAAACCTTCCTCTACCCAATGCCAGATGGAGATAATGCCTGGCCCTACCTGAGCCCCCCACCCCCGCACGCCATTTTCTCGGAAACTCACCTGTTAGCAGCGACCTAGCCAGTAAAGACACGTCGCACCACGGTCTCTCCAACGTTGAAATTCAAGGCAAAAGTGATTCCTGAAGTGAAGGACACAATAAGAAATAAGCCAGAGGAAGAAACAAGCAGAACTGATGAGGTGGTAACATCATAAAAGAATGTGCCATATGTTCATGTTTTTGGTGAGTGAACAATGCTTGTATGGCCTATACTATTGTCTGAAAACCAATATACTCTAGTACTACATATAAACTCGTACCAAATAAATAAATATCTAACCAGTTATCAATGGTTTGAAATAGCTACCCCTCCCATAGAAAATGTTTTCTCGAGCCTGGCATGAGAGAACACAGTAAGAAGGTAAAGGTACTCTTACTTCTACCATATTTCTAAACTCAACTGAGCACCTTCTCTCTGAATTTTCGATGCTTCTCATAAAAAGTGGAGGTTTTAGCCAAAAAAAAAAACTTTTTGAAAATCTGCCGGAATTGTGGGGGGGTAATTGGTGAAAAATCTGCCGAGACGCGGCGGGTTAAACTCAGACTTCAGCAGAATTTGAATCAGGCCAGACCTTAGTAAGAGATCATTGGCACCCTACTTGGACCACACTTACGATACACTTACATGTGATATTTACATACTACATATTACTACAAATGGTTACAAACAATTTTCCCTCACGTTAAAAAGCGTGTTTCCTGACACAGCTGTGGAGGCATTAAGTCACAATGTGGCAAGAATGTAATTGGATAGATTATACAGTCAACTGGCAACTACATGGGAGTATAATAATCAAAGGGATATTATACTATAATGCAAGAAGTTGGGTGTAAAAAGGGAGAAATATATTTACAGTACATGGCCATGTTGGAAAGATAGGGAAGGTTATAAGTACTAATAAATGCAAAAGTAGAATGCAATATACTATCACAGTGTAGGCTATGATTTAAGTAGGCATGTAGTATATGAGAAGTGTAGTGATAGTATACATGTATAGGTTTGATCAAATTTGCAAATGAATGTCTTTATATATATATATATATATATATATATATATATATATATATATATATATATATATATATATATATATATATAAAACATTGGTAACAAATAGTAATTAAAGGTGCCACTATATATATATATATATATATATATATATATATATATATATATATATATATTAAACATTGGTAACAAATAGTAATTAAAGGTGCCACTGAATACACTATATTTTATCTTACATAGAAGGCACTGTTTGAGAGTTATCATACACCCATTTTCCTCATGTATTTTACTAGTTTTCATGTTCTTGACTCACTGTGTAGTAATTATGTTGATATTTCATTTTGTTTTGATTAACTCAACTTTCAATTTTCCACAGGGATTTTTTTTTCTTTTTTTCAGTATGATTTTCACATCTTCACCATTCATAATGTGTTTCAGTTAGAACTTCCAGTTTCCAGATCTCTTGATTGTCGCACTAACTTTGTTGCAACACGGATTTCGTGCACTCTTTTGTTCATGCGCTTGACATAACAGTATAGGATACATGCAATACAGAGAAATACTACAAGACTGAGTACCACAGGAGGAAATGCAAAGACTGCATGCACCCAGGAGCGGTAAAAGGCTGAAGAAAACTGGTTCATAAGGAAATTAGACTGATTCAGGAAGTTCAACATACGTAGGTTGTATGATGTGATGAAAAGATTGTCTGTTGGTAGATGAAAGGTAGCATTAATAGATTTGAAGATGTCATATTTGTGGGAGTGAAGTGCGAAGTTATATTGTGTAGCATGGGCTATTACTGATTCAGACTTTACCGAACAATAATCAGGGGCCTTATACAACCCAACTGCGGATAGTGAGTGGACAGGGGTTCCTGGACAAATACGACTGACAGGAGTTGAGACATTAAAGAAGAAATAGCGGATGTGATTCAGACGAGCATGGTGCACTTGGAGCTTGGGGGCCGGAACAAAGGTACAGACAGGTTGTACTGAGAAGTTACGGACTAAAGCAGATTCACAAGGAGCAACGCTGCCATGAAAGATTGTTAGGAGGTATGCAACACAAACTTGAGAGTTGGGTGTGAGAAAAGCACATCTGTCGAGGTCACTGCAGGAGGTGAAGGAGATATAGAGATGATCACGGGAGAGAAGGAAGTACTCTGAAGAGAGAGGCTTGTACCATGGAATTATTGTACAAGAAGGGAAATGGAATGATGTGAAAGAGGTTGAATGTGATAGAAGAACGAAGAGGGATATGAACAATCAAATCTTTAGTAAGGAATGTGGCTTCTAGTATTGGTTAGTAGTGTTCCGAAGAAGAAAATGAAATCACAGGAGACAAGTCGAAAGTTGAGTGAGCCCATTCCAATGTAGAGCGAAGGTCAGAGATAGGTACTAAATCTAGGGTGACACGAGCATCGACAGCAATGACTAGAATATGAATTAAGCTAGAAACTTGGGAGACAAGAGAGTCCAGAGAAACTTGTAAATTATCTACATGTAGTTTTACATACGATAATTCTGATACAATATTTACCTTTGACACTTCATGCTTAAGAATTCCGTTGAATTTATTTAAAGTGTTTGTAACATCATTTAAATGGTGTGTGATCTCTATAGAATGTTGAACACTTAATACCTTTTCCTGAGTCTCTACAGCATTTGCTAATTGAATCAAATCTTGCTTAAATCCAGAAAGTCACGGGCAGTCACTACACCAAATAATTCGCTCAAAATTTCTCCTCCAAGATCAAAGAGTCCACGTTTCACTCGTGAACGGCCCACAGGTGTTTGGTTAGGGAAGGAATCTTGGAGATAGTTGAACTGGTAATGGATATAGTACACTTTCCATCAGATGGGTAAGTAGAGTGGGTACCAAAATGTGTCTGATGGATGTTGATCTTTAATACCTGACAGGAGTCCCTGCAGGTCCTCTAGCTGACGTGAAAAGTCAGGTAGGGCAATGGCCACGGTGGCCAGCGGCTCTAGGTCGTAGGGCAAGGAGACTACATCCTTCACCATCATTACCTCGCCTCCTGCTCCAACCAAGGCCCCGGGCCATACGACACCATCGTCCTCACCCGATCCAGACCCGACCAGAGTCAGCACTGCCAGCATGTAGAGCCACAGCAACTTTCCTATAAAATGAGTTAATGTTAGAGGTGATGTTAATGCAGAGGATGACGAGAGTGTGAGATGATAGCATTATCCTAGAGACTTAGTGGCAGAACGCAATTTGGCACGATAGTTATTAACAGTAGGGGAAGGTTGAGTAGGAGTGTCTGAAGAAGGACTTGAAGAAGAAGAAGAAGAAGAAGAAGAAGAAGAAGCATCTACTTGTTTTGGAGATGTGGTCTCTCCCAGTGGCTCCTCCAAAACTATGTGCTTCGATGCACGTTTGAGGTCATCTTCATGCACCCATGTTGTCTCTGCCTTGTATGGATCTTTTATTTCAAATTTTTTTCCCCTTACGAGATACTACACGGAAGGGACCCAAGAATTTACTATCTAGTTTTGAATCTCGGTCATGATCTAGGGCAAAAACTAAGTCATCTACTTGGATGGTAACATCTAAGGCAGCAGCATGTTCGTTATGTACCATTTCTTCATTTGTAAGGGCCACATTATCCTGAACGTATTTATGAACTTTCTGGAAGTTGCACAAGTAGACTTGCACATAGTCATCGTAATTGTAGATTGGATAAGGTTTGGATTGCAGCAATGAATAAGGCAGTCTTTTGTCAAAGCCATAGATGACAAAGAATGGTCTTTCACTAATTGACTTATTGATGGATGAATTAACCCGTACCATACCAGGCATTTTTGCAATTTTATACCCACCTAATCCCGGACCAAAAACGGAAAAAAAATATATATTGCAAAAAACAATCCAAAAGGACATATAAATCAAGGAAAAGCAAAAAAAAGTACTCCTTACAGGAGGAATAAGTGCAGGATGGGCGTCTATCGTGTTTCTAGCCCAGTTTCCCAAGCCGTGAGCTACGTTTTCCCACCTAGCTGGGCGGGATGAGAAAGAACAAGGGAGGAGAATGGGGGAATCCCCATTCTCAATATCCTTCTCCACTGGCTCATATTCCTCCCCAGAAGAGTCATCCAGGTCTTCGTCTTCTATAGAATCACTAAATGAAGGGACAGAGGGTCCATGTGACAGTTTCAATCACCTCCTCCAGCCCAGTGAGGCAGAAAAATGGCGTGACTTCCGCGACATTCTAACACTATAACGGACAGTGGTACACTGATGGTACCCAGCCACGCAGAACCAAACTCAGTGTACAAGTGCTTGTGCACAATGTTGCCAATACATTAAGCTACTCTTTAGCAAAAAATTAGCTAGACTGAAGCAGTTAGAGACGCAAGTCAGCGCTCAAATTTTGCTGTCGGCACCATCACGTCGCTGGGATTACTTGAGACATTTTGTACAGTCGGCACCATGCTGGCGCTGGGATTGTACGGGTTAATTGAAGCAGCTACCTGCAGAATCCACTCGTCTCAACAGGAAGTCTGATCTCCCACTATGAGATGCAGACTCTCCAATATCTTCCTATTCTGGTACTCTACTAGGCCATTCGAGGCTGGATGATGGGCCAGTATATTGCATTTCTTGACTCTGTATCAAAGACAAATTTCATTCAGCACTGAATTATTGAAGACTTACCCGTTATCAGTTAAAATTACTTCTGATATTGTGAAAGGGCAAATTACTGAATTAATAAAGGCATGTGCCACTGCGTTAGCAGATCTGCCAGGCAATGGAGCTAAGATAAGGAATCTAGAGAAATGATCGACTACCACTGATAAATAGAGGAAGCCAGATTCTGTACAAGGCAGCTTCAGAAAATCAAGAGAGACAGTTTGCCAAGACTTTAATGGTACAGGATACTGCAACATAGAAGCAGGTTGACAGGTGGTTCCCTTATGATGGGCACATGAAACATGCATCGCAGTGTGCTTCTATATCCTTTCGCATAGTGGGCCAATAATATGTCAGACGTGCTTGCCGTAAGCTTCTGTCTTTGCCAGGGTGTGATGCATGAGGAGTGTCGTGGATTAAATGAAGGGTAGCAGGGATTAAATCTGTTGGAATGACTAGTTGCTTAACTTCGTAGTGAGGTACGTTGTTATCTCTTAGTACTGAGGGTTTATAGAGCAATTCATTGTTGAGGAAGAAATCAGATACAGGGACTGGTAACTTGGGCAAGGAAGAATCATCACCTGACTCTAGAAAATATATGACCTGTGACCATATAGGGTCCACACGCTGGAACCCATGTAGTCTGTCATAACTGAATGCTAAGTTTACATTGCAACCAGTTGAGACTGTGGCTACATGCCGCAAGAGGGCATCGGCTACGACATTGGACTTCCCAGGAACGAATTCAAATATCAGATTATAGTCATTCAGTGACTGCCCAACGTGCAAGTCGACTTGTAAGGTTACGTCCACGAAACAAGTCACATAAGGGAAGATGATCTGTTTAGATGTGAACAGGATAACCGTAGATAATGTCGCGGAAATGTTTTAGAGACCAGACCACGGCTAAAGCTTCCCATTGAGTTACACTGTAATTCTTTTCTGTTGAGTTTCACACACGGCTGGCATAGGCATGACACGTTTCTTTCCTTCGGAGGCATTTTGCATGAGAACGGCACTGAGGTCTACTCCGGAATCATCAGTACAGAGAAGAAATTATTTTGAATAATCAGGGAATGCCAAAACCGGGACTTGTGCTTGTGCTTTTTTCAGTGTCATAAATGCAGTTGCTTGATCAGCAGCCCACACAAAAGGCGCATCCTTCTTTGGCAGTTTTGTTAATGGCGCAGCTATCTGGGCATACTCATTAATAAAACTAAGATAATAGCCACCTAGACCGAGGAAACTGCATACCACATCGGTGTTGGTTGGAGTAGGGAAGTTCGTTACGGCTTTGATCATGTCATTGGATGTATGAATTCCGTGAGCGTCGATGACATGTCCTGGGAATTGGAGTTTCTTACGTAAGAAGTCACACTTTGACAGTTTGATCTTAAGTCCAGCTTGTTTGAGTCTAGTGAACACTTTGGTCAATTTTTCTAAATGTTCCTTTACCAAGTGACTAGCGATTATGACATCGTCTAGATAAGCAATAACTGAATGACCTACCATGCTGGCGAAAACTGTATGATTTAGCCTCATGAACGCTAATGGTGCATTTCTCAAGCTGAATGGAAGTCTAGGGAATTGGTAATGTCCAGATGGGGTACTGAAGGCAGTGATAGGACGAGATTATTCCTCCATTTGTACTTGCCAGTAGCCACAGAAAAGATCTAGGAAGAAGAAAACACAATTGTTTTCACCTAAGGATTCAAGCAAATTAGGTAGTACAGGAATTGGAAATCCGTCCGGGACAGTTAGCGCATTCACGCTTCTGTAATCTATCACTGGTCGTAACTCACCATCTTTCTTTTGAATGAGAAATAGTGGGCTGTTCCACTGACTATATATCAGAGTGTTCAATGACCTTGTTGTCCAACATGTCCCGAGTAAGACGATCAGCTTGTTGACACTGGCTGTGTGGTAAACGGTAGGCAGATATATATACTGGCTGAGCTCTGGCCTGTAACATAATTTGATACTTTACTAAGCTCATTCTTCCCATATTCTCACCGGCTAGGGCTACAACTTCACGATAATCTCACAAGAGATTAAGCAAGTGACTTCTGTATTCCGGAGATTCAAGATTAGATGGAATGTTGGTGGACTGAGTAACTGAGCACACTTCTGCAACAGAGAGTGGGAAATCTTGGCACACACGTACGGCCGCTGGGTATACCAACAAGTCACCAATCTGTGTTCCGATTCGTAGCTTAAGTGGGGCATCAGTAGTGTTGGCTAAGTACAAGTAGCATAAACTATCCTCCAGGACTGTACACAATGCCGACTCATCGGCTAAGCTATTCACACAACACGTCTCAGGTAGCGTTACTACATCCACTCCTGCTTTTGCACCCACAACATGAACAGAGCCTTTGGTAAATTTATGCAGCAACATAACAGTGCACTGATTTGTTACCACACGCCTTGTCTCTGCGTGTTGTAAAACATCATTCACACTATGTGAAGTAATTAAATGAGACGTGTCTGAGTCGCAAATGTGCCACTGTTAGCGGGGTTGACACGATCCATAGTTGAATGCTCAGAGGATACAACCACCAGTAAATGTTCAGAGGGTGTATACTAAATGTTAGTGAATTTGGCTGTTCAGTTAACGGTGTGTTTACCTCTTTACTCTCAAGTAATGGTGGAATCACGTGAGATTGAGTAACTGAGTTTATTTGGGAAAGTACCGGATGTGGATATTCCATGTTAGATACAGGGAACCCATTGATATCTATGCTACAAGAAGCCGGTAGGAGAGCAATTGCTTGTTGAGCCATTGTCAAAAAGCCAATGAGAATATCCGCTGGATATTTAAGATCATTGATGATGTGAAACTTCACTTCAAAAGGTCTTAAGGCTTCATCAAGTTGTACTTCTAGTGTGATCTTTCCTTTGACCTGAAATTCTGAGCCATCCACGCCACACAGGCGAATGTCATGTTGTTCGAGAAGCCTGACTCTTTTAGTTGTTTCCCTAATGTTGTTTAGAGAGGTATCTGAGATCAGGTTTACCATAGTTCCGGTGTCCATAAAGAAAGAGCTTTGTACCCCTTCGCTCCATCCTAGAGTGACTAGGCCTAAAGATGTTATGGGTCCCACCTGGCGAATGGGGAGTTGATTTTCTTTTACCTTATTTTCAGACACAGGTGGATGTTTCGCTGTTAGGTTACATTTTTCCGATCCGAGCACTCCTGTTCCCCCGACTGACGGCTCTTAAGGTAACGACACTCGTCAGTGGAGTGAGTTGTGCTATTCTTGTGATATTTGCATGTAAGATGACGGGATGACGAAGGTGTGTGCTGTTGTTCCAGTGAGCGAAATTGTCTTTGCGCACACAACTAGACTCTCAATGACCTACATTACCGCAAAGCCAGCACACAATCGAGGATTGTTTGCTTCATCGCACAGTAGATATGTCACGACCGCTAGATGGTGAACGGTACTGTGAGTGAGACCGATTACTAGGTTTGCTTTTTGTAGTTGGCCGTGAATGAGAGGAATCGGACGAAGTAGTGCTGGTGTGTAATACTCTCAATACTGCCCGCAGAGTGACAGGCTGAGGTGTGAGAACTGGCCTGGTGAGTGAAGTCTGATCCCGATCTTTCTACTATGGCCTTTGAGAAGTTAACTATTTTGTCACTGGGTAAAGCCAAGTTGTGGTGCTATTTGTTTATGGTGGTCTATAAGCCAATTAATAAATCTATAGTAACCCCACAAATCTGCAAAATTGTGTAGTGAAACCATAAGCTCTCCATTAACTTCGGCTACCCATTGAGTACGACGGAACATCTCTGAACTCATCGCCCTCATAGTACCGGGTGCCTCAATTACCTTTGCATGCTGGGGAGGTACCTTCATGTCCTCCTCCATTTACTTAACCCACCCCATCCCGACCACTTTTCCACCACTGACTCCCCCCAATCCCGACCATTTTAGGAAATTTTTTTTTTTGGCTCAAACCTTCACTTTTGGTGAGAAACATCGAAAATTCATAGAGAAATCGCTCACCTGAGGTTTAAAATACTCATTACAGGTAGGAGTGCCTCCTTACCTTACTGCGTTTTCTATCAGGCTGGCACCAAAGAAAACGAGCTCTATGGGAGGATAACTATTTCACACCACTCAAAAACGGTATTTATTTATTTATTTATTGTTATGAATTTATATGTAGTACAAGAGTATATTGGCTTTCAAGCAGTAATATAGGCATTATAAGCATTGTTTCACTCACTAATACCTGACCTTTTTTTGCCACATTACCTGATCATCATTTCTAACTGTTTCTTCCTCTAATGCTATGTAAAGTTTGTCCTCCACATTGTCATTGATTGGGGAATCACTCTGGCCCTGAATTTCGTACCGTGGCATGACATGGCTATACTGGCCAGGTCACTGATAACAGGTGAATTGCTGAGACAATGGCATGCAGGGGGGGAAGAGGAGGTCATGCTGGGTAAGGCATTGTTCCTGCCTGGCATCTTGTCGAGGAAGGTGTCACGTGTATACGTACCAAAAATGACTTGCGAAAATTGAAAATTGTGCAAATTAGGGACCTTACAAATTTTTCACGTTTATGTACGTCGATGGGATTGGCAGTGACAAAACGTGTGGACGTAAAAGAACGTCGACGGGATGCCGCGGGTTAAGGTTTGCCAACCCTATGAGAAATGCAGCATTGGAATGTTGACAACAAAGCTGAATTAATTGTTGGCCACAGGCATCGAATGTTTGGCAATCATCGAAGTGCCCTGCACAAATAGCGGCTCCTATTAGTGACCTGGCTTGATGTAGTTGACCCATCAGATAAGCAACTTTTAAGGGTTCAGTTATGATTTGGTGATTACGAATGTCATTTTTGACCTTTCTGAGGAAGTCGTAAATGGAAACTGTACTATCCTTTCCTGTAAATTTGGGTCTGTTAACATCATTCAAATATATGGACTGGGGAGGTGGGGAGTTCCGATTTGCCATCATAGGAAGAGGGTGAGACTGCGAAGGTGAGGAAGTAGGCACAGTAGTAAACTGAGACGGTGCGTGAGAAGGAAATGTCGTGGCGGTAGTGGTTTGTATCGTAGTTATTGATGGTGTATGTGTAGTAGAAGGTAAGGACAGAGGCTGTGGAGAAGGCTGAGTGACTTCAAGAGATTCAGCTGGGGGAGATGTTAGAGTATCTGGTGTCGATATATCTGGATTTAGGGTAGGAGTAGTAGGGTCAATATAGGTGGCAGTAGGTGTGGTAGGAGTAACACTAGTAGTCGTAATAGGAGCAGGTAGAGAACTTACGGTTTGTTTACTATATGATCTGCCACTACACAGATACGTTACATTATCATCACACACAGGATCATCTGTTTCACTATCAGATTCAATTGGGGAAAGAGCTACCCTCTTAAAAAAAGACATGAATAGAATGAGAAGCAGATAAATTAAAATAAATAAATAAATGGATGAATAAATGAATGAAGGAATGAATAAATGAAAATATTTATAGTATATGAAGAAACAATTTATATACTGTGCAATGAATATGAATGGAAATGAATGCTTTGTTTACAGCTGAGTATGAATATACAGTAATTGGGAGAAAATGGGATGAAGCAGGAGCGAGCGAAGAGGAAATTCTGAGTGAACGAAAAATGAAGGATGAAAAATGCAATGAATGAACAGGAGTAAATGAATAATATATCACAATCTATAGAGATAGCTCGCCATCTCTGTGGGGAGGAATCGATTAATGTGATGGGATAAGAAAATGTATGAAAATGCACATAGAAAAATACTTGTAGTAAGATGTGTTCACACAGCAAAAAAACTATCTTTACAGGGGGGTCCGATGTGTTTCATACTGAACAACCTGGCTGTCTCGCTAAGGTTGGTAAGCCTGACAGTGGGTGAGTTGCCAATTAGGACGAGGTAGAAATATGCATGGGAGAAGCAATGGATATAGCTTATAATAAATATGCAACAAACACACGCAGGGATACCAATGTAGGAGGCTGTTATCAAAAACCTTCATTCGTGTGTCATTTTATATCGCGCAGAAGGTGTAACGATAGTTTTTTTGTTGTGTGTACACTGCAGTAGGTGAGTGTCGAGTGAGCCTCTCGGTCCAGTAGTGTCTCCTCCCCCTGCCAGCGGTGATTGGGTGGATATGTTTGTGATGTAACTGGGTGGCAGCCAATCACTGGGCGAAGCGAGAAGTTGACAGGAGCATGAGAGTTTGACATAGCTGGTTGTGAGCAAAGCTGGGAATAGCGCCGCTAATATTTTAAGAGCGATGGTGGTAACGCCATTATTTTTTTTGCAAGTAGCGGAACTGAGAGCGCCGCTACTTTTTGGCCGAACTCACTCATTACCGCGCTCCTCGCTATTCACCTGACGAATACAGGTCCGGAGTCAGTGAGTACATACAGATATGCCGACGGTTTGGTTGTATTTATTAATGACGAAGAATAATACTTCTGTCAATTCTGTCAATTAATGATGTTTGTTCTACATTACATCACTAATTTATTAATTATTATTTACTAGTAATGTGCTATAATTAGACAGGAATTTCCTAGTTAATTATCGATCACTTAAATTGAGTAAAGATAAATAAGGATGTCAGCTACATTTAGGCAATGCAAAACACACCCACACACACACACACCCACATCAGCAAGAGGACACTGAAAAAAACTGCATAAGAAGAGAGGTGATAAAGACGTAAGGAAATTCAGTTTCCCAAACAGAGCAATTGATCAATGGAATGCACTACCGAATGAAATAGGATATGTACGATAAATATGGTTTAAGACACGGGACAGTACGAGCTTGACTCATTCCTTTAAAAATACAATTAGGTAAGAACAATTAGGTAAGAACACACACACACCTCTTACTATCCCCGTCTCTAACTCCCTCTCTCTCCCTCAGTCTCTCTTTCAGACTAATTCTTACTTACTTCGTTATTATTTCGTAACAGTATGTTACTTTCAGTTTCAAGTAATGGAAAAAGCATTGCTAATGTATGAATAGCCTTTAAAAGAAAGCCCCAGTTAATTTTTACTTTCGTTTTCGTACATATGTTATATAGCTATCAATGAAAATATAAAAAATTTAGATAATAAGTATCAATGGTACGCGACATTTTTTTGCCTTTTATTTACTTATGTTACTTTCAATAGGTATACTAGGTAACAGTGTAAAAGAACATTTGTTACACTGTACAGTCGCTCAAAAAAGTATCCTCCCACCGCATGAACGCAGGACTTCACAATGTGTCGGGCGATTGAAGCAGTGTCGGTATTGTTAGCAAGCCTAGGTCTCTCAAATATCACGATAGATTCGGTACCTCATATCTAGATCCGAAGTTTGAGTCGAGAATTTCAGATATCCGATACAGAGTCCATATTGTTCTGTTTTACTCATACAGGCTACGCATTGGAAATACATGAACAATCCCATTTCATATATCCGAGATAATTCCCTTATTGCACTTCACAAGGGCATAATGTTTCCATACGACACTTTAACTCATACACTGCTGCGCCGTATGTAAACCGGGGCTACTAACAGATCTCGCGCTCACTTAATATATTCCATATTTCTTCATTCGTTGTGTCAGACTGACCTATGGCACCTTTGGGAGCAACTGCACAATAAATAGTTTTTTCCTGTACCTTCGGCTCTAAGCGTCGTTAAAGTGACACAGACATGTATATGATTTTTTTTTCTATTTATTTATTTATTTTCAGTATAAGTATATACTGATATTACTGGTACACAGCATAACCACTCAGACTGACTAGTATTATCAAAACAGTATATAGTGTATTGCTATATCACAGATTTTTGTTAACCTTTCCTTCGTGTACCTTTTTCTGATCCAAAGTAGCGGAAGCGGGAGCGGGAGCGCCGCTACATTTCGTCTCAAGTAGCGAAACCAGTAACGCCACTACTTTCTCGAGCTAGGAACAGGAATGGTAGCGCCACTTCTTTTATAAGTAGCGTTCCCAGCATTGGTTGTGAGTGGCCACACTTTCCGGGTGACGTCAGCACTGTGTGGTAGGTGGGGACTATGACGTAACGGCGTTGGGCGGTGGTTGGGGGCTACTTCCTGGAGTGGGGGTTTGGTTGGGGTTTGTGGGGGCTAAAATTAACCCTGTACAGCGTGATAATAGCAGGTCACACAGGGCTGGTAGTTAAGGCAGGTAGTGAGGGTAGTGGTACAGGCTTACATGGCTGTGGTGGTGTGGTGGTAGGTGGGGTGTTGGTGTGGAGGAAAGTCCCAAAACCAGACCAAAACTGCAAGGATGATTCTGTAACCACAGAAGAACCACATCAAGACTGCAAAAGGGGTGAAAACTGGAGTGGAGATAGACTGTGTGTCGTCGTGGGAAAATCAGCAGCATGGGAAAGTGGACAATACAGCTAAGATTGCCCACAGAAGACTTGAAATCACTATTATCCCACTCGCTTTCCACCAAATGTTAAACCCCCTTGACGTCAGTCGTAGGTGAATTCAAATTCTTGGAGTAATTTTCTAATAATATATTAAGCACCGCCTTATATCTCCACACAACAGCCGTATGAACACCACCCTTATCCGTCCCCATGCCTTAGCTAACTGCCAGAGAGATAGCTGGCTAGGGCTGGCGTGCCCTTAATCTCAAACTTCAGCAGAATCTGAATCAGGCCAGACCTTAATAAGCGATCAATGACACCCTAATTGGATCACACTTACAATACACTTACATGGTATACTTAAATACTGCATATTATTACAAATGGTTACAAACACTTCTTCCTTACCGATTTGTTTCTGATTCTGCTCTGTTACTATAGTCTTGTGTGTTATTCATGCAATTGATGTTGATGTTAAAAAGATATAAGCTGCAAATAAGAGGAAAGTAATGGGTAGTTTGGAAAATTAATCGTTAAGGAAGAGGTGCTATGGAGCACCTTTATCCGACAAGAATACGGACCAGTGGCTGAGGGGGAGGGGGGAGGGGGTCACTTAGCCGTCCCACCCAAACATAAAGTAAGTTCAGAAGGGGAATTTTGACTCGAAAAAAGATTTGTCAAAAAGAGACTGGAAAGGCTATTAGTATTATTATTGTTGTTGTTATTGTTATTATTATTATTATTATTATTATTATGGTAGGTGGGGGCACCCATCATCCACTCACTCAACATAGAGTGATGTGCCATATGAGCTCTATGCTGAGGGACAAGCCAAATGGTTTCCTGTACCCAGGAAACCATTTACTACGCTGATTGGAAACCACATAACTGGGGTTTCTGGCAGGGTTAAGTGTCCCCTAGACTCCCCCATCCAAAATCACTTAATCATGGCAGTCGTTTCAGATAGCCTTGGAGGGTCCAATACCTGCCCAGGCCCCAACCAAATGGGCAGACTCACGTGGCCATGTGGAATGTGAGAGGTGTGAAGGAGGAAAGCAAGAGGGTGGATGTGGTGAATGTGTTCACGAGTGCAAGATATGCTATGATAGAATTGTATAAAACGAAGATGAAAGGGTGTGAAGTGGAGGAGTGGGAGGGTGTGAAATGTGTAAGATCAGGAATGAATGGGAGAGGAAGATGTAAGGAAGGAGTTGCATTGTTGATGAATGAGGTGTGGCAGAGTGGAATGAGAGACTACAAATGTGTCAGCTCGAGGTATATGTATGTCATGTTCAAGTCTGAGAAGGTGAAAGTGGCAGTAATTGTAGCATATGCACCGTATGAGGACAGGAGTGAGAGAGAGAAAGACAGGTTTTGGGATGAGCTGGATGAAGTAGCGGGAGAAATGCCCAGGAGCTATAAAGTAATCATGATGGGGGATATGAATGGAAGAGTAGGCACTGGTTCTGAGGATGACACATTAAGTTGTTATGGAGTACCAGGAGAAAATGATAATGGGGTGAGACTAAAGGATATGTGTCAGAAGAGGAGGTTGTTCCTTTACAATTCGTATTTCAAACACAAAGATGCACATAAATACACATGGTATAGAGGAAACAGGGATCAAGTTGCAAGAAGCCTGTTTAATTACGTGCTCGTAGAACGGTCGATGATGGGAATGGTTGCTTTTACGAGAGCTGTGAGAGGACGATGTGGAGGTCTGTCAGATCATAATCGTAGTATGCAAGATCAAGCTGATAAGAGTGAGGTGGATCAAGAGAGGAGCAGTCAGGGAGAAAGACTGAAAGTTGAGACGCTGAGAATCAAAGAAATAGCAGATGATTACAGGACCAAAGTAGAAGACGAGTTAGAATCAGTGAACTGGAATGAATTGGATCTGGACAGCCTATGGAATACATATAGGGATTGCTTAGTTAGGAATGCTAAAGTGGTGTGTGGTGTGGCAAGAGTATCAACAAATAAGAAGGGTACAGCATGGTGAGATGAGGAGGATATGAGAGTGGTGGAGAAAAGAGGAAGAAGCGGCCAAAGTGGTTACAGGATAGGGGTTCAGTTGAAATAAGAAATCAGTATATCGAGAGCAAGAAGCACGTAAAGAGACTAGTGAAGAGGAAAAAGAAGTAGGTAAATGATGATCTGGGAAGAAAAAATGAATGCAAAACTACTCTGAAAATAGGAAGTTATTCTGGAAAGAGGTGCGGAAATGTAGAAGTGAAAGCGGAAAGAAATGTGATGGTGTGAAGGATGCAGATGGTAGGTTACTAATCCATGGAGCTGAAGTAAGGACCAGAAGGAAAGAATATTTTGAAAGCCTAATGAATGGGAATAGAGAAAGCAGAACAGCTATAAACATGACTGGTTTGGGGGTGTGAAGAGAAGGAATGCAGTGCCAGGAGATGTGACACTAGCGCAGGTGAAGAGCGCTGTGAAACGGCTGAAAAATGGGAAAGCAGCTGGGGTTGATGAGGTGTATGCAGAGATGCTTAAGTGTAGTGGAGAGAGTGGAATGAAGTGCTTGTTGGAGATATGTAAGAAGGCATGGATGAGTGAAACTGTGCCTGCAAAGTGGAAAAAGGCTGTGAGTTTACACCTGTACAATAATAAAGGTGAGTGAAGTGAGTGCAATAATTATCGTGGCATAAGTTTATTGAGTGTGGTAGGGAAGGTACATCGAAGAATTATTATAGAGAAAGTAAGAGAGTTATCAGAAGTCCTAGTTGGTGATTAACAGGGTGGCTTTAGGAATGGCGGAGGATGTGTGGAGTATTTGCAGTGAGGCAGATAGCAGAGAAGGCTTGTGAGAAGGACCATAAGGTGTTTATGGCATTCATGGATCTGGAAAAAACATACGACAAAGTAGACAGAGAGGGATTGTGGAAAGTTTTGAGCATGTATGGTGTAGAGGGTACGCTGCTAGGTGCTGTCAAGAGTTTTTATGATGGTAGCGATGCATGTGTAAGGGTTAATGGGCATCTAAGTTAATGGTTCATGATCGGTGTGGCCGTGCGACAAGGTTGTGTGATGTCCCTGTGGTTCTTCAATATATATATATGGATGGGATGATGAGATAAGTATAAACACGAGTAATGGAGAGAGGGATGGCGTTGGTAATGAATGGTGATACATGGAATATCTCATATTTGTTGTATGCTGATGATGCAGTACTGCTTCCAAGTACAGGACAAGAACTTGGCAGGCTAGTGCAGAGTTTTGCTGATGTCTGTGTGTGTCGTGCCTTGAGAGTAAATGTAGAGAAGAGTAAAGTGATGGTTACTGAGAGAGAAGGTGACTGCCAGTGTGACGTCACAGGGAATGAAGAGGGACTGGAATTGGTGAGAGAGTTCAAGTACTTGGTTACAGTGATAGAGAAGAGAGGAAAATGTGAAAAAGAAGTTGAAAGTAGAGTGGAACAAGGAAGAAAAGTAACTGGTGCAATAAAGGCCTTGATAAGAAACAGAGGCTTGAGTGTTGCAGCTGCACGAGGCTTACATGAGGGAGTGTTAGTGCAAGCTTTAACATATGGGTGTGAGACTATGGTGTAGCATGAAAACGAAAAGTCAAAAGTAAGAGCAGTGGAGATGGGACTGATGAGGAATGTATGTGGAGTACAGAGGGTGGATAGGATATGAAATAATGTGATTCATGAAAGGTGTGGAGTGAGGAAGTCGGTGGACACCAGAATCGAAGAGAGTGTCCTGAGATGGTATGGTCATGTGGAAAGAATGGATAACAATATAGTGGAGAAAAAGGTATACCTGAGCGAATTTGAAGGAGAAAGGAGGCGAGGTAGGCAAAGAAGGTGGAGAGATATGGTGGATGAGTGTTTGAGGAAGAGAGGTTTAGAAGATGGTAAGGCTAGGGAACTGACAAGAGATCGAGCTGGCTAGATAAATGTTGTGAGAAGTGCATGACCAGGGATTTTGGCACCCCCTGTGAGCATGGCAGCGTCTGGATTGACTCAATCGGATACGTTTATGTGAAGCTACGGAATGTGGTGAATGTTCTTGGCGTATCCGGTAGAGCCAGGATTCCGCGGGCTTGAATAATGAGAGAATGAAAGTGTGGCCTATTTGGATTGGGCTAGTTTGTGCTGTCTGGACATTGCTACTCCTCACCCTACCCTTGGGTGGGAAAGGAGGTCCTGATGATGATGATGATGATGATGATGATGGTGGAGATGATGATGGTTATTATTATTATTATCATTATTATTATTATTATTATTATTATAGTGGTAGGTGGGGGTGCTCACTGCCCACACACTCAAAGTAGTGCTGCTTTCGGGTGACTACCCTTTCCTCCATTCTTTCCTTCCCTTCTCTTGTCTTTGTTTCCTTCTTTCCTCCTTCTAACTATGGGTAACGCTACACTGAGTGATAAGCCAAATGGTTTCCTGTACACCAGGAAACCATTTACTACACTGGGTGATAATCATGTAACCAAATTATTGCGGCTGGTGATTTAGTACTTTCCGTGTCATAGGACGCAATTTTTTCCCACAAAAATTACTTTAAAAATCATGCTGCGTCCTAATACATGGGGCTGCAGCAGCACATGAAGATATTCGAGCTCTAGCTGAGGATATTGTTTGAGAATTTGTTAAAATACAAGTGTACAACTTGCCATATGTTGTATATATATATATATATATATATATATATATATATATATATATATATACACAATATCATAAAATATTCAGAACACCACGGAAAAGCTCTGTATGGTCGTCTCCCTCAGCTGTTTGTTTACTTTTGGGTCTGTTAAACTCGGTTTTGTTGTTGTTGTTGTGTGGTTCAGCTCAGCAGACGACGGTCACACAACTGTCAAGCGGGAAGCGAGAATAGTCATATGACACTCTTTAAGTTTTATTATGTCAATAAAAGCTGACTTCTTTTAATTGTGTGCTTTACTTACCATTATCTTGGAATAATTCAGTGGTCAGTGGGTGACGAAAACTACGATGAGTTGAAATCTCCACCGTCCACACAACAAAGTCAGCTGACATGGTAAGCGTGTGTTTAACCCACGGCGTCCCGTCGACGTTCTTTTACATCCACACGTTTTGTCGCTGCCAATCCCATCGACGTACATAAACGTGAAAAAATTACAAGGTCCCTAATTTGCACAATTTTCAATTTTCGCGAGTCATTTTCGGTACGTATACACGTGACACCTTCCTCAACAAGATGCCAGGCAGGGACAATGCCTTACCCAGCATGACCTCCTCCCCCCCCCTGCATGCCATTGTCTCAGCAATTCACCTGTTATCAGTGACCTGGCCAGTATAGCCATGTCATGCCACGGTAGGAAATTCAGGGCCAGAGTGATTCCCCAATCAATGACAATGTGTAGGACAAACTTTACATAGCATTAGAGGAAGAAACAGTTAGAAATGATGATCAGGTAATGTGGCAGAAAAAGGTCAGGTATTAGTGAGTGAAACAATGCTTATAATGCCTATATTACTGCTTGAAAACCAATATACTCTTGTACTACATATAAATTCGTAACAGTAAATAAATAAATACCGTTTATGAGTGGTGTGAAATAGTTATCCTCCCATAGAACTCGTTTTCTTTGGTGCCAGCCTGATAGAAAACCCAGTAAGGTAAGGAGGCACTCCTACTTGTAATGAGTATCTTAAACCTCAGGTGAGCGATTTCTCTATGAATTTTCGATGTTTCTCACCAAAAGCGAAGGTTTGAGCCAAAAAAAAAAATTTCCTAAAATGGTCGGGATTGGGGGGAGTCAGTGGTGGAAAAGTGGTCGGGATGGGGCGGGTTAAACGTACTTTTTTTTTTTTTTAATATCTGTATTATAGTTTGCTATGGCTGTGCTATTATAATACCAGGTAATGAAGTGGACAATAGCTAATACACTGAAAGAATGACTAAATATGTTATCATCAGGCATTACTTGGCGAGTTGAAGAGAGTGGTGGCTGAACAGGGAGCTGTAGACAGAGGCGTTAATGAACAGTACAGAGCCCTCAAGAACAATTTCTTGAGAGTTACTGATGTAACATGCGGCTGGACAAGAGGACCACCAAGACATAAAGTAACTTCATGGTGGGATGAGGGTGTAGAAGCTGCAATTAAGGAGAAAAGAAGGCTTTTCCGGGAATGGAAGAAGGGTGGTAGCAAAGAGGAATATTTGGCTGCCAAGCGTAGGGCTAGGAGAGAGGTATACAGGGCAAAGTCTGAGTCACAGAGACAATTACTTGATAACCTAAATCATGGGGAAAGGAAAAATATATTTAGGGTGGCAGGTCAGGTGAAGAGGAATAATCGGGATATCATAGGTGAGCAGTGTGTGAAGAAGGAAGGGTAGTGGTGAACAGTGAGGATATTAAAGATGCATGGAGAGAGCATTATAACCGGTTGTTGAATGAGGAGTTTGACTGGGACAGGGAAGGTTTGGAGCCAGCAGATCCAGTGTCTGGCCCTTGGCCTTTGATTGATACTGCTACTGTGAGTGAGGCAATAGGCAGGATGAGGGTGGGGAAGGCAGCAGGTGTGTCTGGGTTGACTGCCGAAATGTTGAAGGCCTCAGGCGATATAGGGGTGAGTTTAGTCACTGACCTGATAAATAGGATTATTTATGAGTATGTTGTCCCAGATGATTGGCTGAAGAGTGTAATTGTAAATGTGTATAAAGGGAAGGGTGATGCCCTGGAAAGAGGGAATTATAGAGGTATAAAGCTTTTAGATCAGATAATGAAGGTAATGGAGAGAGTTTTAGAAGGTATGATTAGAGAAAGAGTGAATATTGATGAGATGCAGTTTGGGTTTATGCCAGGTAGGGGGACCACTGATGCCATATTCATTGTTCGACAGCTTCAGGAAAAATATATTGGTAGGAGAAGGGATCTTTATTTTGTTTTTGTTGATTTGAAAAAGGCCTTTGACAGAGTCCCTAGAGAGGTGGTGAAGTGGGCAATGAGAAAGCTTGGCTTGGAGGAGTGGCTGGTTAGGGTGGTTATGGCCAAGTATGTGGGTGCTCACACCCAGGTGAGAGTGAATGGAGATTTGAGTGATGAGTTTTCCGTGAATGTTGGTGTGCATCAGGGGTCAGTCTTGAGTCCCATGTTGTTTATCATGGTACTTGAAGCCCTTTCACGTGACTTTAGAAACAGACTCCCGTGGGAGTTGTTGTATGCTGATGATTTGGTGTTGATTGCAGAGAATGAAAGGGAGGCGGAGGAAAGGTTTAGGAAGTGGAGAGATGGTATGGGGCAAAAGGGTTTAAGGGTAAATGCAGATAAAACAAAAGTGATGATATCTAGGGTTGGTGGCGGTACTGTCAAAGACGAGTGAGAGTGGCCATGTGCAGTTTGCCACAAGGGCGTGGGAAGTAATTCCATCTTGTGCGGTGTGTGTGATAAATGGGTGCATAAGAGATGTAGTGGTATCAGAGGTAGACTGCGAGATAATGCTGATTTTATGTGTACGGCGTGCCGGGGTGAGCAGGTGGAGATCGTCAGACGTGAAAGAATTGAACTTGCTGGTGAATCTCTTGAGTGTGTGGAAGAGTTTTGTTATTTAGGAGACATGTTGTGTGCTGGAGGTGGGGCTGGAGCTAGCTCTGTGGCTAGGGTGAGAAGTGGTTGGAAGAAGTTCAGGGAGCTCTTGCCTCTCCTGACATTGAGAGGGCTCTCCCTACGTGCTAAGGGGTCTTTGTATGCAGCGTGTGTTAGGAGTGTAATGCTGTATGGCAGTGAGACCTGGGCAGTGAAGGAGGAAGACATTCGCCGGCTCAGACGTACAGAAATGACAATGATTAGGTGGATGTGCAGTGCGTCCCTGTGTCCAAGGCCTGGAGGGGCTGGGTTTACAATGGAAGAGTTGAGAGGTAGGATGGGACTGGAGTGTATTGGTGTTGTGATGAGGAGAGGTAGATTGAGGTGGTTTGGACATGTGGAGAGGATGGGGGATGATAGTTGGGTGAGGAAGGTGAGAAGTGTTAATATTGGGGGTGGGGTTATGAGGGGTAGACCGAGAAAGACATGGGACGAGGTCATTAAGTGTGACCTTAGGGTTAAGGGACTGAACAGGGAGGCTGCAATGGATCGTGCAGCATGGAGAGCCGCCATTAGGTGACCAAGGCCGACACATGCAAGCATGTTGGAGCCTTTAAAAACGAAAACGAAACGAAAACGAATAGGTAATAAGTAGGAAGAGTTTGAAGGTAGTAAACGTAGTCGATTTGTGAGTCGTCTTTGCTGATGTGCCTTAATTATTTCCTTACTATTTTTTTTTCTGGATATTGCCTTGTCTGTTTGGGGAGCGTCCAATGTCAAGGGGCGTCCTACGATACGGGAAGTACGGTAATTAAGGCGCTCTAGTCGGATTGAGCCGGTGCAGTTTTATATCCAAGGGATCTCTAGGGATTATTGCTCATGTAATGCCACTCAAGGATGAGCGATGCTGGTCACTCTAATGTCATGACCAACTTACCTAGCCCCTGGCTCCTACGCTCCTCATGGGGCAACCCAGGATTGGATAATGTATGTATGTGTGTATGTATGTATTATTATTATAATTATAATTATAATTATAATAATAATAATTATTATTACTACTACTACTACTACTATTAGTACTGCTGCTACTACCACTACTACTACTATTAGTACTGCTGCTACTACCACTACTACTGCTGCTACTACTACTTATGCTACTGCTACTACTACTTATGCTACTGCTACTACTACTACTGCTACTGCAACTACTACTGCAACTGTTACTGCTACTACTACTACTGCTGCTACTACTACTGCTACTATTACTAGTACTACTGCTATTACTACTACTACTACTACTACTACTATTACTACTGCTACTACTACTCCAACTACTTCTACTTCACTACCACTACTACTACTACTATTATTATTATTAGTCCCCGACCGGTCAAACTGGTCGCAGGTTTGCGCGGTTCCGTCAGTAAGTCGGCCCGTCTGCAGTTTCGTGTCCTCTCTGTAACTTGCACATGCATGGACAGATTGTGATATAATGTCCCACAATGCGGCGTGTCGCACGCAACAACCAGCCATCTACTCCCAAGGGCAAGGTCACACTTGGGGCTCAAACAAGATCGAGTGTTGTCATACGTAACAGCCACACCTACATTGGTGTCCGCTCTGTGTGTTGTCTGGGGAGATCACTGAATGGCTGTACATACGTATTGCTGTCATACCCACAGTGTATACACAGCACCTATGTATGGTTATCATCAGGCAGGGCACTTTGTATCGCGTGGCAGTACTTGGCAGGGACTTGTTAGTATTACTATATCATTATTATTATTTTCAGTCAGTGTCACTATAGATAGGTAAGGGTAATGTAGTAATATTCTACTAACTACACGAGAGGAGAACAGGTGTTAGCAATTTTCATGTTAATAAAAAAACTGGTGAAAACTGGTGAAATCTGATGCGACCCAGTGGCAATAAATGAAATAAGTGATTCGTTAGTTATCACCATTTATTGTAATTATAGAGTATTTTTTGTTATTCTCCTACTTGATAAATAATGTAGAAATAAAAGGCTTCGTAAGTAAAGTATAACAGAAAAACAGCGAACGTAGATATAATTAGTAGAGAGAGAGAGAGAGAGAGAGCGTGGATGGACAAACTTGCGCGCGCGCGTGTGTGTGTGTGTGTGTGTGTGTGTGTGTGTGTGTGTGTGTGTGTGTGTGTGTGTGAGAGAGAGAGAGAGAGAGAGAGAGAGAGCTTGGATGGACAAACTTGTGTGTGTGTGTGTGTGTGTGTGTGTGTACAGTTTCAGTCTTGCGTCAGGAGGCAGGGTTAGTGCAAGATTTCCCCAACACTGTGACTGCACAACATCGCTCCTTTATGTAATGTATTAACCTTCCTTCATTGCCTGGTGTACATGTCTATAATTCCTGATGTCTCTTATCTTAAACTTACATTGAAGGTACAAAGGTTATCAAGAAGTCTATCTGTCTGTCTGTCTATCTATTTACCCATTTATCTACCTGTCTATCTATCCATCTATCTATCTATCTGCAGCCAGGCGCCTTAATCACGTAAGAAGCGGGCACAAACAAATCATCTCCATGTCGCCCTGTCCCCTGCCATTTAACTGACTTCCTCCCAACTTATATCCCCCTCTCTCATTTACCTCTCTTCTTCCTCCTTCCCTCTCATCCTCGGTCTCCCCCTCCCTCCATCTAATCCTCGGTCTCCCCCTCCCTCTCTCCCCCTCAGCAAGTGTAACTAGAAAACAAGTTTAAATGAAAAGATAAAAGCAAAGGCTAAAATGATTCAACTGTTTTCTTGCCTTATTCTCGTCGGTTAAGGAAGCTCCCTATCACCTTTTCCTTGGCGATTTATTTAACATAATGCTCGTTAATTTTCACTTTCATTACCTACTGCATTCTAACAGCAATATTATTTTGCATATAGTCATACAAGGGAATACTAGCATGTCATGTTCAGAAATAAATCGGTAAGAAAGAGGTGTTAATGAGAGCCTGCGAGTCGGAGGCCTGCATCCTCGTAGAAATTAAGCAAACCCTTTAACACCTCTTCCTAAGCGATTTATTTTGCTTATTTCACTTAGCCGTCCTCTTCTGTGATATTTAAGTCATTTCAATATCGCTCAAAACGATATTAGCCACCTGTATCCAAAAAATAAATCGGTAAGGAAGAGGTGTTAAGGACCTTCAGTGACCATTGAGAATATGAGCCGGAGAGCCTTAATACTCGTTCCTTTGCCCCGTTCAAGGTCGAGACTACTCTAGTAATCCAGTTGACTCCTGACCATTGTTTTTCTTCGTGAGTTACAAAAACCTGACAGTGTGTGGTAAGGAGGCTCCCTAGCACCTCTTCCTTAGTGATTTATTCTCGGTATGGCTGGTTAATACCCTTTTGTACGTTACTTATGCAGAGTATGACAATGTTAGTAGGATTTATATAACACAGAATAGGATGGTAAGATGTACTAGGCAAATTTAATCGCTTAGGAAAGGGTGTCAGGGAATTTCTTTAACCGAGGTCAGCACGGATAGGAGTATGTTATTAGATTTGGCTGGTTAATATCCTTTTGTACCTTATCTATGCAGAGTATGAGAATGTTAGAAGAATCTATATATCACACAATAGGAAAGTAAGGTGTACTAAGCCAAATAAATCGCTTAGGAAGAGGTGTCAAGGACTTTCTTCTTGTTAGGAGCAGGCAAGAATTCCGGACAACGCGGCCAAATCTGTGTACATTACTTCATTCAGCGTACAGTACAATTGTGAACACCAGTAAATGTTCACGTAATGTACTATCGTGGACAAAAGTATCGCTCCACCCAGCTGACAGAATTGTGAATTGTATTGGTAACATTGTTGCCCACCTTCCTCCCTCTCTCAAGTCACACCCCTTCCTCCTTCTCCCTCCCTCTTTCTTCCTCGTCTTGCGTCTATAAGCCCCTCTCGTAGCTTAGCCCAAGGGTTTAGCCCACACCACCACAACCACGAGGCCACAAATCACACCAACCCCCCCTCCTCTCTCTCTCTTTCTCTCTCTCTCTCTCTCTCTCTCTCTCTCTCTCTCTCTCTCTCTCTCATCGAAGGTATTATATATATTATGCATTTTTCCCAAAGCCTCTTCGTAAAATGAAATATCAGATCGTTAAATTACTGCAGCATTGTTATATATTTGCACGTTCACATTTATCATTCTATTAAAACCTGGATGAATATAAAGTTTCATCATCCGTCCGAAGATGAATGTTTATCTAGCTATCTATTGCCAGAGGCCTCAATCCCGTTTGGGGTGGCCACAAACAAATCGCCTCCAAGTCGCCCTGTCCCCCGCCATTTCACTGCCCTGCCCCAACTCACACCCCCCTCTCTCATATACCCCTCCACCCAATCCCTCCATATCATCCTCGGCCTCCCCCTCCCTCTTCCCCCCTCCACCTCACTCACATACACTCTCTTCGTCAGTCTTTCACCCTCCATCCTCTCCACATGGCCAAACCACCTCAGTTTGTTCCTCATAACGCTTCCTATCACATCCACATCTACACCACAACGCTTCTTTATATCGTCATTCGTCAGCCTGTCTCTCCATGTGACTCCACAGGCTCCTCTTAAATAACTCATTTCCACTGTTGTCACTCTTGACTTGTGTCCTTCCAACAACGTCCAAGCTTCACTTCCATACGTTAGAGTTGGTATCACAATACTGTCATGTAGTAACTTTTTCACTTCCATGCTCACATCCCTTTTTCTTATCACTGCTTTCAAAGAACCAGCAACCTTTCTTCCCTGCTGTACACTTTCAAGCACTTCACCCTCCAAACCTCCATCCTTACTCATCACACTACCCAAGTACTTAAACGTACTCACATTTTGCAGTTCCTCACCATCCAACCTCGCTGTACATTCACTGACTTCACCTCTCTCACACACCATGACTTTACTCTTCCCTACATTCACCTTTAGATTCCGTTTCTTGCACACTCTCCCAAACTCATCCACCAAGCCTTGCAGCTCCCCTTTGTCTTCACTCAACAACACAGTATCATCTGCAAACAACAGTACAGGGAGTTTCCAAACACTATCCTCTCTCACCAGGGCCACTCCAACAGCCACTACCCTACCTTGTAACTCTTTTATTACTCTATCCATGTACAGATTGAACAACCATGGAGACATGACACATCCCTGTTTCAACCCAACTTTCAAAGAGAAAAATTCACTTAGTTCACCATCCACACGCACTGCAGCCTTCGCACCATCATACATACTCTTCTCAGCATTCAACAACTTCCCATCTACTTCATATATTCTTAACACTTTCCACAATCCTTGTCTATCCAACCTGTCATATGCTTTCTCCAAATCCATGAAAGCCACATACAACTTCTTTCCCTGCTCTAGAAACTTTTCCACTAAAGATCTAAGAATGAATATCTGATCTACACAACCTCTTCCCTTCCTAAAGCCTCCCTGTTCTTCTCCAACTAGTTTCTCTGTTCTTTCTCTAACTCTGTCAATAAGTATCCTACCATACACTTTTCCTATTATACTATGAAGACAAATGCCCCTACGACTACTACACACTTCTTTTTCCCCTTTTCCTTTGTACAAGGGAATAATTATACCTGACTTCCAATCCTCCGGGACTCTACCTTCCTCCCAGGCCAATCTGCACATCTTCCACATCCATTCTACTACTATCTCTCCCCCATGCTTCAGCATTTCACCACACACTTCATCAATTCCTGGGGCTTTCCCCGATTTAACTTTCTTCATTGCCTCCACAACTTCTATCCTACTGATTTCTTCCTGTCTTCTCACCTCCCTCCTTCTCCCAGCCATTCCCCAAGCACTTATACTCGCATTACTTCCATCCTCTATGTTCAACAATTCCTTAAAGTGTTCTCTCCATCTGCTCACTTTTTCTCCCTTCTCCGCTAGTAATCTACCATTTTTATCTCTCGCTCCTCTGCTAACTTCACTTCCACCCTGTCTTACTCATTTCACCTCTTTTCAGAACATTTTCTGATAGTCCCTCCACTTTACACTCAAATTCCTTCCAAATTCCTCATCCACTCTCTTCTTACTCTCTCTTACTAATCTTTTCACCTCTCTCTTTCTTTCTACATATAACTCTGTCTTCCACCTCTCAACTTCTTCCACGCCCCTATTTCTCATCCATTCATTGTATGCTTTCTTCTTTTGTGCCACAGCCTGTCTCACTTCTTCAGTCACCCACACTGTTCCTTGCACCCCCCTCGGTCTTCTCCTCCTTCCACACACCACATCACATGCTGCACATATTTCTTCTGTAAATATCGTACACACACCTTCCACGTCTCCCATCTGCTCCAATTCATATTTGCCCAATCATTTCTCCACTTCTCTCTTATACTCTGCCTTTTTCTCATCCTCTTGTAACCTTTCCACTCTCCTTGCAACTACCAAATATTCTTTAATATTCTTTAACCGCAGGGCGTCACTTTCGTGATGCTCGGGTGTAATGGATCATACCACAGGGCGTCACTTTTGTGATTCTGTTATTTTGAATTCTCCTGGGCTTACAAGTGGTGGCTTGTATCATCTATCAGTACTGCCAATGTTCTACAGTAGCCAGCATTCCAAATCTCATCTGTACTCCCATCCATTGTTGACAATTTAGCCATTTTTTCCCCATTCCTGACTCCTCTTCCTACCTCCCCTCCATTACTCTCTCCTCTCGCCTGCCCGGCTGCGCTGCGCCAAGCAAATCTTCCCCGGAATTTTCCACTGATTTCATCCATTGAAATAAGCTGTATGCCCTATTCTTATACAAAATAATATATATAAAAAAGAAACAAGGTAAGTGATAGTGCTATGCACCTGGAATTGGCAAATTATCACCTGACAACACCTCACGTGCACATGTTTGCTAATTTCCCACTGCAATTTCCCCTTTGAAATATGCCGTGTTAATCTATTCTCGTAAAAAATATATATATAAGAAAGGAAGGGAGAAGCCTAAGTGATATTTACATTAACCTGGAACTACCTATTTTTTTAGGTATTGTCGAGATTTCCTACCAATCATTTTTTAGCATGTACTGCTAATGTCCAACAATAGTCAGCACTCCTAACCTCATCTGTACTCCCATCCATTGTTGACAATTTAGCCATTTTTCCCTGTTCTTGACTCACCTCCCTACCTCCCATCCATTACCCTCTCGCCCCTCCCTACCTCACCTCCATTACTCTCTCCTCTCGCCTGCCCGGCTGCGCTGCGCTAAGCAAATCTTCCCTGGAATTTTCCACTGATTTCATCCATTGAAATAAGCCCTATGCCCTAATCTTATACAAAATAATATATACAAAAAAGAAAAAAGGCAAGTGATAATGCTATTCACCTGGAATTGCCTAATTATCACCTGACAACACCTTACGTGCACTCGTTCACTAATTTCCCACGGTAATTTCCCCTTTGAAATATGCAGTATAATTTATTCTCGTAATAAAAATATATATAAGAAAGGGAGGGAGACGCCTAAGTGATACTTACATTCACCTGGTACTACCTATTTTTTTATGCATTGTCGAGATTTCCTACTAGTCATTTCTTACCATGTAAGTTAGCAGCTGTCACCCTACTGACACTGTCAACCCTTGCCTGCCCATATACACCATGTCATTCAGTTCCTTGTCGTCTTCTGAGGTCAAACCATGTTGCACTCGTGCCCTACCATTTCCGCCGCTTCTGCCCCCATTGCAAAGTGCCCTGTGACCTCTACCCCTAGAAAAACTCGTGGGGAAAGCAGGATAGGACTAAATGAATCAGCAGTGGAATGTGAACTAGCAGAAGTATCAATGATAATGATGGATAGTGACTTTGATCCTTCGGGTGAATCCTGTGATGAGCTGGGGGAGGAAATCGTGACAGAAACTCCTAGTACGAGTGCTTCAGTGTCCCAAGTTATCCCTAGCTCCAAAGGAAAGGAGCCCTTAGTGCAGCAAGGGAAGGTATTTGGGAAGGGAGTGAAAAGGTGGCAGGTTAGCCCCGGAACAATGGCCCTCCGTGACCCAGCCCACCAAGAGTCCCGAGGTGAATCACCTCCCCGCTCCGCCAGCCCCACTTCACTAATTTCTTCCTCATCTTCAGTGGAATTATCTCCTGAGTCTTCGTCGTCGGAGTCTCCACCAGCACCTACAGTGAAGGCAGGCCGTAGGGGAAGAGGTAAATCCCTGACAAGTAAAAGTAGAGTAGCAAGTAGAGTAAGGGTTGCTAGTGCTACACAGCAATCTAGGGTCAGTGCGAGTGACCTTGAAACAGCCCAGTCTGCCTCACAGCCACCCTCCACCCTCACCCACCCTACACCGCCACGACAGGGAATCCTGGACGCCTTCGTGTGGATGGAAGGTTCCTAGTTTGTCCCAGACACATCTTCATTTCAATGAGAGTTCCTCAGGAATACAGCCTGGCTTAACTCTTGACGAGGATGCTGAGTGTGTGGACTTCCTTTTGGTCTTCTTCGATGACGAAGTCATGCAGCACATATGTGATGAGACCAACAGGTGTGAATCACAACGTGCTGCAAGTGGTGCAGGTACAGCAAGATGCAACAGTGGACCATGCTGGGAGTGCAGGAGCTGTATGTGTTCTTTGCCCTCATGCTTCTCATGCCACACTCAAAGAAGCATGACGTGGAAGAATACTGGTCCATGGACCCCTTACTACCCTCACCCACCTTCAATAAGTACATGGCCAGAGATCGCTTCCGGAACATCATAGGAAACCTGCACTTCGTCAGCAACGATGTACCTTCCCAGACCAACCCACTCTGGAAGATCCGGGAGATTCTGAGCAGAATGAAGGATAAGTTAATGCCATTCTTCCACCCCTTTCAGAAGGTTGTCATAGACGAATCCTTGGTTTTTTTCATAGGACGTCTTAGGTTTGTACAGTACATTCCAAGCAAATGCCATCGCTTTGGAATCAAGTTCTTTGTACTGTGCGACTGTAAGATGGGGCACATCCTTGACTTCGTCATCTGTTCAGCCAGCACTGTCGATCTGGATAAAAAACACCCCCTTGGCTTCTCTGGCTGTGTAGTGAAAGTGCTCCTTGAAAGGTATTTTGGTGGGAATCATGTGCTGTATACTGACAACTATTATACAGAACCGAAACTTGCTAAATACCTTTCAGAGCACGGCTCCTGCGGCACTGTGAAGAGCAATCGTGCCCACTTCCCCAAGTTCCCAGAGGCAGGAACCTCACAGCGAGGAGACATGCACCTATGCAAGTCTGAGAAGATGATGGCAATACGGTGGCATGACAAGAGAGTCGTGCACATGCTCACCACCGTACACAAGGGGGAACTGAAAAACAGTGGGAAGGTCGACCGTAGGACAGACGAACCTGTGACGAAACCTGATGCTGTCATAGACAATAATATCAACATGCGGCTGGTGGACAAGTCAGTCATGATGATTGGAGAGATCGACTGCCTCAGGAAGAATACTACGTGGTACAGGAAAGTTTTTCTGCATCTCATTGACATGACGATGCTGAACGCCTTCATCCTGTACAAGATGAAGGTAAAGTCACCCAAGTCTTTCTCCGTGAGGTTGTTCACCAGGACTTGTGTTCAGCAGCTGTTTGAGAGACATGGTAGGGTGACAGCAGCAGCTCCAAGGCGCCATGCAGTAAGACTTCCCAACAGACTTGAGCAGAGGGCGTACATGGACTGGCACAGACTGGTGCAAATGCCTGCCACAACCAAGAGGAAGGCTGCGATCTGCAGGTGCCAGGTGTGTGCACATACCACCCGACCCACACTTGAGCACAAATGCACCTTTTGGCAGTGCGCTGAGTGCCAGGTTCCCCTCTGCATTTCCTGCTTCTTTGATTATCACAGCCTGAAGCAGTTCTAAAAGTGCAAGTGGAAAATGTAAATAATGTGTAAATAATGTTTAAACAGCAAGTGAATGCAATGGATGCAAATATGATGGAACAGTGTAATGTAGTTTTATAAGTTACTGCAAGTGACAGTCCATAACATAGTGTAAGTAAAATAGAAGTGTAAATATTGAAAATACAATAGAAAATGTAAATAGAAATGTAAATAATTAGTAATATAAGAATATGGGTACAAATACTTGAATTTATGACAGTGGAAATGAAACCTTGGATCTATACGTATTTTACTGAAAGAAAAATTGAATGCCTACAGTGATAATAAACTTCTATTACTGAAGGAAACTTATAGATAAAGACTGCAGATATATATATATATATATATATATATATATATATATATATATATATATATATATATATATATATATATATATATATATATATATAATTGTTATATAGTATAGAAACATAAAGTGTGAGTGTTTTTATGAATAATAAATGACAGAATACCAGCGACGAACGAGCTCAGTTGGGAAGCGGGTACAATCATGATTACTAATCTCTGACCGGAGACGCGTGGCGGCCAGTGTTATGAGCACACACGAGCCAAGCATTCGAACATAGACTCTGGACTACTGGGCGGGGCAAAGAACTGTAACCAGGTGATTCGAAGCGTACTGCTCCTCATATCTTTGATATTACCATATTCTTATGGTTTCTCCTCCATTATATTATAATCTGTGTTTATTGTCAGTTGCCGACATTTCAATCACTCTGCAATTTAGCAATTTCCAAGAAGTAAAAAAAACATGTGCCACTATATATGGGTATTGGCATCATATGTACACCTTAATAATTATTCATGAATTAGCGGCACTAACTGCACGCATTTTGAGCACAGGGGGCATGCAGCTAAGACGTCGTGTAGGAATAGGGCAACCATTCCCACTGGATGGCAACGGCATAGATATAAGACTAGATGCCGCATCGCCCATTCTTCAGTACAACGGCTATGTGTCTGTGCGGCCACCATCATGGACCGGTCAAGCATGTAATAGTGGGGTTTGTTTTAGATTGACTCAATCGGATACGCTGTGTGAAGCTGCAGAATGTCGTGAATGTTTTTGGCGTATCCGGTGGAGCCAGGATTCTGGGGGCTTGAATGATGAGTGAATGGAAGTGTATGGCCTATTTGGATTGGACAAGTTTGTGCTGTCTGGACATGGCTACTCCTCACCCTGCCCTTGGGTGGGAAAGGAGGTCCGGATGATGATGATGATGTTTTAGAGTGAATTCAGACTATGAAAATGAATGTTGTGTTGGAGGTGGTGATGGTGGTTATTGCTGTGGTAGTGATGACGGTTATTGTTGTGGTGGTGGTGATGGTGGTTATTGTGGTGGTAGTGGTGGTTGTTGCTGTAGTGGTGGTGATGGTGGTTTCTGTTGTGGTGGTGTTGGTGGTGGTGATGGTAATTTTTGTTGTTGTTGTTGTGGTGGTGGTGTCGATGGTGGTGTTTGCTGCTGTTGTGGTGGTGGTGGTTATTGTGTTGGCGGTTGTGGTGGTGGTTGTTGTGGTGGTGGTGGTGGGTGTTGTGATGGTGGTTATAATGGTGGCTGTTGTGGTTGTGATTGTGGTTGTTGTTGCTGTTGTGATGGTTGTGGTGGTGGTGGCGGTGGATGTTGTTGTTGTTGTGGTGGTGGTTGTTGTGGTGGTGGTGGTGGTTGTTGTGATGGTGGTTATAATGGTGGCTGTTGTGGTTGTGATTGTGGTTGTTGTTGCTGTTGTGATGATTGTGGTGGCGGTGGATGTTGTTGTTGTTGTTGTGGTGGTTGTTGTGGTGGTCATTGCTGTGATGGTGGTTATTGTTGCTGTTGCTGTTGTGGTGGTGGTGGTTGTTGTGGTGGTGGTGGTTGTTGTGGTGGTCATTGCAGTGATGGTGGTTATTGTTGTTGTTGCTGTTGTGGTGGTGGTGGTTGTGGTGATAGTTGTAGTGGTGTTGGTGGTTGTTGTGGTGATGTTTTTTGTGGTTGTTGTCGTTGTTGCTGTCGTGGTGGTGGTGGTGGTTGTGTTGGTTGTTGTTGTTATGATGGTGGTGGTTGTTGTGTTGGTGGTTGTTGAATTGGTGGTGGTGGTGGTGGTGGTGGTGGTTGTTGTGGTGGTGATGGTTGTGGTGGTGGTTATTGTTGTGGTGAGTGTTGTTGTGGTTGTTGCTGTGGTAGTTATTGTTGTGGTTGTCATTGTGATGGTAGTTGTTCTTATGGAGGTGATTATTGTTGTGGTGATTATTGTTGTGGTTGTTATTGTGATTGTTGCTGTGGTGGTTATTGCTGTGGTTGTGATGGTGGCTGTTGTAGTGATGGTGGTTGTTGTGATGGTGGTTTTTTTTTTTGGTTGTTGTTGTTGTGGTGCTTATTGTTGTGGTGTTTGTTGTGATGGTGGTGGTGGTGGTGGGAACTGTTATTGTGATGGTGGTTGTTATGATGGTGGTTTTTGTGGTTGTTGTTGTGGTGGTGGTTTTTGTTGTTGTTGTGGTGGTGGTTATTTTTGTGGTGGTGGTTATTGTTATGATGGTAGTGGTTTATGTGCTGGTGGTTGTGGTGATGGTGGTGGTGGTTGTTTTTATGATGGTGATGGTTGTTGTTGTGGTGGTGATTGTTGTTATGGAAGTGGTTGTGGATGTTGTTGCTGTTGCGGTGGTGGTGGTGGTTGTGGTGGTGGATGTGGTGCTGGTGGTAGTGGTTGTTGTTATTGTTGTTGTTGTTATGATGGAGGTGGTGGTGGTGGTGGTGGTGGTTGTGGTGGTGGCTGTTATGGTGGTGGCTGTTGTTGTGGTGGTAATGGTTGTGGTTCCTAGTTCATCTAAAACGTGAACTCGGTGGACTGCAGGCTTAAATTTCCTTTCTGCAAGCCATCCTCCTCCTTTCGGAGGATAGGGAAGCAGCTGAGAGACATTTGCATAACCAGACAGTTGAGCCGCTCGTGCTATCGGTGTCACCATAGATATATTCCCACGTTTTCTACACCCAAAAGCAGCACAGTGCTGTTGCATATCTAGGTAAATACTGGTCAGCTTTGACCGTCATCAGGAACACATCGTCTGCCTCGACCGTTCCAAGATGGTGGCCGCGTAGACGCATCTAAAGTAGTGTCATGCGGCATCTAGGCTTATTTATATCTATGGACAACGGGGCCTGTTATTACTAGAGAAAAACATTTAGTTCAAAGTAGTAGTAATAGTGAATTTTTGTCAACGATATAAGTATTATAAAGAGTTCTTATTTAGAATATGTCGTGTGAATGCCGGCTGCGTGGCAATCGTGGATATCTCTCCGCTATAACCTACCAACAGCTTGGTTGAAGGCTCGCCTCAAGAAATAGGTCAGCGAAATAATGAACAGATTAATAAAAACACAGTATGAAATTCAAATATCATCACGCACTCATTATAAACTAAAAATAACAGCTATAACCAAATTTGTCTATTTCTTGCCATGCATATATTACTTGAGAAAGTAATATAATATGTGGAACAAAAGTGCTTCAGTGATGCTTAGAAAATTGTTCATTGAAGCACTAAACCTTTCTGGAACGAGGTGGAGTGTGTCTGACTGTGTAGCCTACGCCTGGCCACGACTTTGCATTACTCTCTGGCCAGAGATTAGTGATCATGAGTGTACCCGCAGTAATTTTCATTGCTTTCACAGTGTTTTTTTTTTTTTTGAGTATGGATTCCAAACTATTTGAAAATCATAGAATTGTGTTTCTAGTGATAATATCAGGCTGTGGTAATCATATTACGGGGTGTCGGGAAGTGTAAAGTGGAGACTTCTTTACCCAACTTCAGAATTCTCTGCAAGTCCTACGGTACTCGACGAAGGCTCAACAAACATCCCAGGAGAAAGCTAAAGGTATGTGCCATAGTCATATTTAATTATAATAACCCAGGACTAATAACTGGTATTTGGGAAATATTTTTACAAAGTCTGTCGGAGCGAGAATATCCCCGCGGGACACGCAAGGAGCGCCAGAACAACCCCGCGGTTTAGGGGTTAATCTAAGTCAGATTCAGTTCAGACTTAACTATAATTACATATTCTCATATCTCAGTGCAGTAGTATTGATCTGAGCCAGTATATTCTAACACCTAGAGTAAACCTGCATTTCACTGTTAAAGCATACATAAGGTCCAAAAGCCTATTTAGTTATATGCTATATATATAATATATATATATATATATATATATATATATATATATATATATATATATATATATATATATATATATATATATATAAGCTTTTCACACTTTCGTACACACATGCGAAGGTCTAAGTAGGGCAGAACCTGCCGTGTAACAGCATTAAAGAAAATGGCTATCGTTAGGTAGGTTTCATTTACTTCCAAATTTCTACTTATTATAAACACCAAAACTTATGTTTACAGAGATCGATTCGTCAGCCAAAGTGTTTATGTTTCCTTTGACATCACTCATTTCCATCTTTCATTCACCCTATTCCGTATCCTCCAGCCAATTTGTGGTACAATTGTATATATATTTAAAAATAAGGAAATACGGAACTGCACTTCAGTAAAAGATAACTACTGGACTGAATATATTTACAATTACATCAAAATCAATGCCGTGTGCTATCATAACAACATAAATGTTGGTGATGACGTGGGTGAGAAGAATAATCCGGCATGAAACTGGGGTATTTTGAATGGAACAGTGGACCGGAATTACTGAATAAAAGAACATGAGGCGCCAAAGATCTATAAGACAAAGCACTTTAAGGATGGAATAAAAGAGGAACAACTCTACGACAATCAGCAGAATACAGAGGAATAATCTTGGTGTCCATGTTTATAAAACGAATGCATTGCATAACTGGTAAGTTTCCGTGCCTCTATATAATGACGTGTGTCCTATTGTCAAAAAGAGGCAGGATTGCATAATGATACTACAGTAACAACAAGTACTACTACTACTACTACTACTAGTACTGATGATGATGATGATGATGATGAAGATAATGAAAATGATAATGATGGTAATAATAATAACTAAATAATAATAATAATAATGATAATAATAATAATAATAATAATAATAATAATAATAATAACAATGATAATAATAATAATAACAATAGTAGTAAAGACAAAGAAATAGAAAATACAATTACATTAAACGTAATATCAACTGTAATAAAGACACCAAATAACATTACCGCAAATTTGGTATTTACGGTTAACTCTATACGGTTTTATGTAAAATAAATTTTTTTTTTCGTGGTGAGAAGACTAATTGTGCATTATCAAGTGATGGATTGAACGTCACAGATGACACTGATGACCCTGAGCAAGACGAAGGTGAAACAATGGGAGTTATAGTGGGGTGGGATGGTGTGGGGGGAGGTGAATAGCAAAGCTTGATTTAACTGAGCTAATGTCGCTTTCTCTCTTCAGAGAAAGACTAGAGGATTCGGTACAAACTCCAGCATTTGCATTCCATATTCACTGCTGTAGGCATGCTGAGAAATATAATTAACAAACTGATAAAGGAGTATAGTGATGCAAAATAGATATAATAATATTCAGAAACAAAATTAGGATGTGTTACAGGGTAAACCAAAAATATCCAAGGTGATAATCGAACCTGGAAGCTTTTAGCTGCCTTTTTAACACTTAATAGCTCTACCATACCAGTGTCCGAATGTGCAAATCTAATCACTTTGGAGGACGGCCTTCTTCTAAAAATATTTACGATCTTTCAAGTTTTTATTTTATGGACTGTTTGGGTCAAGGATGTTTTAGTTATAATACTCAAACAATAATGTGATATCACAGTTCTGGGTGCGGATGCTCAAAACTTTAGTCCCGGTCGTTGCTCACCAGCGCGGGACTAAGTCATCACCTGTGTTCACAATGGCTGCCGTCTGCGATGTTCAAAACAGTATGGACGCCATGTTGTGACGTCAGCGGGACTATCTCTGGTCGGAACTCCATCAAAATTTACGACTGGTACCAAGCAGTCCTAAAGCCCATTCAGCACGGTCGTAAGGAAGCTTTGAGTCTCTCATCAGTGTTATCTAACCCTCAAAACATTAGTTAAGGTGTTTGTAATACATACAAACATATAGCGGTATTTTATTATGGCAAGGATCCCAGGGAACTCTCTCATGCATGATTTGTGCCTGGTTATCGAGTTTTAAGTGACTCACTATTGAGGCCAGAGAAAGGGACGGGGGATGGAGTTATCCCCGTACCCTGAAGACTGGGTCTATGAATGTGCGTGGATGTAGTACAATTGAGGCTAAAAGGGAGGAGATTGGGAGAATGTTTGTGAGAAGAAAGTTGGATGTGTTAGCTTTGAGTGAAACGAAGATGAAAGGGAAGGGGGAATCTATGTTTGGAAGTGTGAATGGAAGATTGTCAGGTGTTGATAGAGGAAGGGCAAGAGAAGGTGTGGCCTTGTTAGTGAGTCCGGAAGTACAGCAGTGTGTGATTGAATGGAAGGAGGTGTCATCGAGACTGATGTGGGTGAAAGTGAAATTTGAACGTGAGTTGTGTGTGTTTGTGAGTGCATATGGGCCTGGTAGTGAAAGGGATGAACAAGAGAGGGAGTCTTTCTGGAATGATGTTGATGAGTGTCTGCAGAGTTTTGGAGCGAATGTGAATGTGGTAATGATGGGAGATCTGAATGCTAGAGTGGGAAATGTAGCAGTTGAAGGCGTAGTTGGTATGCATGGTGTGCCTGGAAGAAATGAAAATGGGGAACGAATGATAGCGATGTGTGTTGAGCGAGAGATGGTGATTGGGAATACGCTGTTTGAGAAGAAAGATATTTATAAGTATACATGGGTGAGACAGGAGGGTGGAAGGGTTGTTGATAGAGCCTTGATGGACTATGTGCTTGTGTCTAGGAATGTAATAGGAAGATTGTTGGATGTGAGAGTTCTGAGAGGGGAGGGTGGAGGTATGTCTGACCACTACCTGGTGGAGGGAAAGTTAAGAGTAGGTAAGAGATGGGTGAGAGCTAGGAGGGTTAGGTGTGGCAGGGAGGTTTTGAAAGTGAGTGAGTTGGATAAAAGAGAGAAAAAGATAGAGTATCAGGAGAAATTGAAAGATGAGTGGAACGCAGTGAAAGATCGGGAAAATGGCAGTGTGGAGGAGGAATGGCAGTTGTTTAAGAGGGCTGTGGTGGGGCATGCAGAAGAGGTGTGTGGTGTGAGACGTGTGGGTGGTGGTGTAAGAAAAGGAAGTGAATGGTGGTGCGAGGAAGTAAGTATGGCTGTGGCTGAGAAGAGACTGCACATGAAGTGTGGCTGCAGAGGAAGGATGAGATGTCATATGAAAGGTATAAGGAAAAGAGGAATAGAGCGAGAAGGGCTGTGCTTGATGCTAAAGTGGCAGCAGATGAGAGGTGGGGTAGGCGGCTGACAGAGAATTTTCAACAGAATAAGAAAATGTTTTGGAAGGAGGTGAAAAGGGTGCGAAAGGGAGAGTCTGGGAAGGAAGAACGAGTAAAAGCAGAGGATGGAAGGATGTTAATTGAGATGGATGCAGTAAAGAAGAGATGGGCAGAGTATTTTGAAAGATTGTTAAATGTAGAGGAGGAAAGGGTGGCTGAGATTGTGGCAGATAGAAGGGTGCAAGGAATAAATGTGTTGGGAGAGTTGAATGATTCTTTGATCACGAAGGAGGAAGTGGAGAAGGCAGTAAAGGAGATGAAAACAGGGAAAGCTGCAGGTATGGATGGGTGTGCTGTGGAATGCCTGAAGGGTGGTGGAGTGACTATTGTTGACTGGTTAGTAAGATTATTGAATGTGTGCTTTGAGAAAGGTATGGTGCCAATTGACTGGGCAAGTGCTTGTGTGGTCCCGTTGTATAAAGGCAAGGGTGATAAGTATGAATGTACTAGCTTTAGGGGTATAAGTCTGTTAAGTGTTGTAGGTAAAGTGTATGGTAGAGTGTTAATTATGAGAGTTAGAGAGGGTACAGAGGGAGTGATTAGTGATGAGCAGTGTGGCTTTAGGAGAGGGAGGGGATGCGTTGATCAGGTGTTTGCTGTGAGACAAGTGTGTGAAAAGTATTTAGCGAAAGGCAAGGATGTGTTTTGGGCATTTATGGATTTAGAGAAAGCGTATGATAGAATTGATAGGGAGGCTTTGTGGACTGTTTTAAGATTGTATGGACTTGATGGTAGGTTACTAAAAGGGGTGAAAAGTTTTTATGTAAATAGTAGAGCGTGTGTAAGAGTGGGAAATGCTGTGAGTGATTGGTTTCCCGTGAGAGTGGGGCTGCGACAGGGATGTGTGATGTCGCCTTGGTTGTTTAATATTTACATGGATGGTGTTGTAAGGGAGGTGAATGCAAGAGTTTTAGGTGGTCTGAGTCTGGTAAATGTTGATGGAGGAGAGTGGAATCTGAAGCAGCTGCTGTTTGCAGATGATACTGCACTGGTGACTGATTCAGAGGAGAGATTGAGACAGTTGGTAGAGGAGTTTGGAAGGGTGTGTGAAAGGAGGAAATTGAAAGTAAATGAGAATAAGAGTAAAGTGATGAAGTGTACGAGGTTGATAGATGGTAGGGGGATGAATATAGTTTTGAATGGTGAGTTGCTTGAGGAGGTAGACTGTTTTAAATATCTAGGGTCACATGTTGCTGTGGATGGAAGAATAGATGCAGAAGTGAAGTTTAGAATAAATGAAGTAGGAAAGGTGCTGGGAGGAATGAAAAAGTGTTTAAATGTCGTTCGCTTAGAATGGATGTAAAGAGAAGGCTGTATGAGGGTGTTGTGGTACCGACTGCGTTATATGGGGCTGAAACATGGAATATGGGTGTAGCAGAGAGGAAAAGTTTGAATGTAATGGAGATGAGATGTCTGAGGAGTATGTGTGGAGTGACGCGTATGGATCGAGTGCGAAATGATGAAGTACGAAGGAGAACTGGAGTTGTTCGGGAGATGGCTGGTAGAGTTGAGCAGAGGGTGTTGCAATGGTTTGGGCATATGGAGAGAATGGATAATGAGCGATTGGTGAAAAAGATAACTAGATCTGATGTGAGAGGTGTAAGACTGAGAGGAAGACCACGAATAGGATGGATGGACAGTGTGAAGAGAGCACTGGATGCGAGAGGGATGTCTGTTGAGCAAGGAAGAGTGGCTGTGTGTGACAGAAATAAATGGAGAGAAATTGTGAATGAATAAGTGATGACGCAGCCCTGAGGGGATATTCTCCCGCATTTGGTCTGATCAGCTAGTCAGGTCAGGTCAGGTGCGGGTAAGGGGATGGGTCTGTTATGATGTGGCAGGGGTAAACCAGTTCTGCTGTCGGGCCCTGCTGTAGATGTCACTACTTGCATTGCGCAGTTGACCCTTGTGCGGTGTGATGCGGTGAGGATCTGTCCGTTCTCCCCTTTGGGGCTAAGATGCGAATGAATGTGTCTGAATGGATGAGTAAATGAAGAGTGAGTCGTCCTGTCTCGGCTACCTCCCTTTCCTTGGGGGAAGGAGCCTAGGTATATAGATAGATAGATAGCTATTGAGGCCTCTTATGAATTGTAGATGTGCAGCATAATTTTATCTCATGAGACTGTGAAAGCCTCCCTATGATGCCACATACTTGTTATAAAATGTAGGCTACTCATATATTTTCATTAGGTATGGCATGTGAACTGCTTTTCTACTACAAACCCTCGTTCTAAGTTAGATGTGGGCAGATTTGGTATTTTTTCCGGTATATTACAGTTTAGGACACTACTGGAATTTCACACTTTAACCTCCATTCTCTGGAGTATGCTTATTGAATTCCAGAGGTGTCCTAAACTGTTAATTTACATTTTTTTTTTTCCTTTAGGGACCTTTCATTAGCTCACAATTTTATTATGACCAGTATGGGCTGTGAAGTGATAGGTTAGGGTCTTTAGGTAAGGATAGGGTAAATGTTTACAAGTGCACCTGCCTCATGGTAATGAATTTGATATAGCTCAATAGGTACATCTTGATGTCTGTGTCAAATCATTCTAATTCATCCATGGCAAAATAATAGTCTTTGAGATATTAACGAAAACCCACCACCACTTTGCACTTAGCTTAAAACCTAACCTAACATTACTTAACTGGACCCCACTGACCCAAAAACAACTTATCACCGTAATCATGAGGCCTTGGCTTGACAACCTCCAAGCAGGTTTGGGGTTTAGGTTAGGTTAGTTAATATAGGTAGATCAGGTTAGACTGGGGCTAAAACTTTGTTGGATGGGCCTAATGGTTATTAACAAATATAAAATCTGTCAAAGATTATAAGTTAGAAAAGAAAAACATTGCAAAACAGGTCTTAAGGAAATTAATTACAGTTTATTGACTAAACTGAATGCTTGAATTTAGTTTTTACGTCCGAAACATCACGTTGAATTCGACTGACAGCATTGACAGCATCAGTAACATACTGCCAAGCTGCCGCCTTCATCCTGACTCCTGTTGAGGCACTGTCAAATGAAAATTTTCCCAATATAAAGTCTTGCTTCTCTGCAACACTTGTTGCCATAGCCAGCAGCTCTGCATCAGTAAAGTTTGGGCGACGAGGTCTCTTGGCTTTAGGTTCACCTTCCATCGTGAAGTAGGTTAGTATTAGCAGACAGAGAGGCGTGTGGCGAGTATCTAGACTGTGGCGGTGATATTTGTTGTTACCAGCATGCACGAGTTGTCTGTTTAGAGACAACCTCCTTGATTCTCATTGGGTGCCTTTTTTGTTACACTGATTCTCATTGGTTGCTATCAGATCAGCTGGCGAACTGCCTGCCCTCTGCCGCTTGATGGGACTAACACTTATACCCGCCCTACGACTGACCGCTTCTCGTTTGAACATTGGTGGAAGTGGTCAGTCATAAGGCGGGAATAACTTAAGACGGGACTAGAGGAGCGACCACCGACGGCGGGATTGAGATATGACCAGTTTTGAGCATCCAGCCCCTGCTCAGAGTACTCCCAAGTGTTGTAAGACAACACTTCACTATCCATGATCCAACAGGAGACATGGATAGAGATATCAGTTTAATGAGACGCCTTTTAGCCGTCCATGCCACCCCTCAACGCATCGGCGAAATAAATCAATTCCCCGTTGACCTCATTACCATCAACCCGTGGGAATTTTCTCCGTGCTACCACGGATGTCCGATCCATGACATCCGTGAGCAGCTAGAAGCTGCCCAGTGCAGCCAAATGACACGAGGGCGCTTACAAACCTCCCCACCATACGCAAATTCTCCTAAGCCCCAGGGGAAGAAAAAACAAAAAGGGAAAAACAAAACGCGCCCCCCTGCCCCCGCATCCCACCGTAATGGCGGGGGGCCACCTCACCTCTCCCCCAGTCTACGACAGGGGAGAACGTTATCTTTCCTTTTCCCCCCCTCTCACTATCTCTTCTGTTCTACCTTCCCCTATTCCTGCCCCTAGTTCTAACCTTCCCACCCCACACACCACTATACTCCCGCAACACAAAACCGGCCTCCCTCTTCACTGGCCTCCTAGGACCCTCTCCACATCTTCCCCTAACCTACTTCCTAAAACCACCTCCCCCCGTCTACTGCCTTCAACCTCCCACCCCGCGCCACCCACCACCATCACTTCACCACCGTTCGATTTCCCCGCCCACAAGGTTAACTCATTCACCTTCCCTATCACACCCTCCTCCTCATCCCTGAGCATTCAAACAACCCCGCGAGACCGCATCTCCCCACCACCACCGTCTCTCTCTGCCCCTACACTTCACCCCACCTTTCCTTGGCTCCGACGGCACACACCACCTGCCACATCCCACTCCACAGCCCCTGCCAGGCCACCACGGGTTCAGCACCGCACACCATCTGCCATCGCCCCCACACCCTCACCATCCCCTAGCTTCGTACCCACCGCCCACCCCACACCACTAGCACAGAGCCCTGCTACCGCCCAGACCACTCCACCACCAAACACCGAGATGGCACCACAAGATCACACTCCCTCCTCGCCACCTACCCTCCAAGCCAACTCTCCTGCCACCTCACCACCACTACTGACCTCACAACCCCAACCCCCCCCTGCTCCCGCACAGCCTGTCACTTCCACATACTAGTGCGATGGTTCCTCCTCGCCATCCCCTCCACCTCCCCTACCACCTCAGCCTCCACCGCCTCCACCACCCCCTGCACCACACCTGACATCTCACCCACCACGCCTTGCTCACCCTCACCCCTTCCCTCCGCCGCCTCACCCTTTCCACCCAAGCCCACGTGCCCCGCCCACCCCGCCACCCCCGCAGGACAACCCACTACCACTCCCCTCTCCCCTCCACACCTACGCACGCCCACTCTGACGTTTTCACCTTCTTCCGCGTCCCCGACGCGCGCGACGGCCCGCGCTAACCGACCCCGCCCACCCCGCACGCCTGCTTCCCCACCCACACCCACCCTCAGAACCACCCCCACCGGCCGACTCTTATCCCCACCCACCCGATACACACACACCGTCAAGCTACATCAGGCCCAAATCCCCTCTACCTCTACTCCCCAGAGACTCAACACCGCATTACTGCCACACAAAACCCGGCCTTCGCCCACTCTATCCAGCATTCAACCTCCAACCACACCGACAGCCACACCAAGCAACATGAGGATTAAGCGGGCCGTATGGGCCCCTATCTTTACCAAGAACCGCCGACTCCGCGGGCCACACCACCTGTTAAATATCCTCCAGTCGACCACCGCCCCCTCCACCCTCTTCCTCACCTAGGACCAAGCACAGGAGGAAAATTCCTACACTGTCGCCTGGCAGAACACACTCCGAAACCTCCAGCCTGTTTACACCACCCCCAACACTCTAGTGTTCCACCTCTAGCCACAGGGACGTGACTTTTTTCAAGAACACGGTGGTGAAATGCGTGGCTTTAACAGATGCATATATGGTACTCCCGAAGAAACTCCCGGAGAATACCATAGTATCCCCGACAACAGGACAGAACCAGAAACAACGGAGTTCGCCCACGAGAATGCCGACACCCCCACTCGGACCCCACGGGGTAGCCGCCACTAGCCACCACCACTCCGGGCAACAACGATGCATGTCAGCCCGGGCCGTGCGCCCCTGTGACATTCAACCACCACGCCGCTGCCACCGTAGGCGAAAGACACTACCTTCGCATGGCGGAATCACTGAGTTAGCTAGGGGTGGAGTCAGAAATAGCACTCCAGGCAGCGCCCCTCTGGTAGAGACGATCTATGGTCGCTCCCACAGTGATTCGGTCGAGACGATCAATGGTCGCTCCCACAATTTCCAGGTAGAGATGATCAATGGTCGCTCCCTTAGGGCTCCGGTCGAGACGATCAATGGTCGCTCCCACAATGTCCAGGTAGAGACGATCAATGGTCGCTCCCTTAGTACTCCGGTTGAGACGATCAGTGGTCTCTCCCACAGTGTTCGGGTAGAGACGATCAATGGTCGCTCCCCCAGGGTCCAGGTAGAGACGATCAATGGTCGCTCCCTTAGTCCTCCGGTCGAGACGATCAATGGTCGCTCCCACAGCATTCTGGTAGAGACGATCGATGGTCGCTCCCCCAGTGTCCAGGTAGAGACGATCAATGGTCGCTCCCTTGGTCCTCCGGTCGAGACGATCGACGGTCGCTCCCACAGTACTCGGGTAGAGATGATCAATGGTCGCTCCCCCAGTGTCCAGGTAGAGACGATCAACGGTCGCTCCCTTAGTACTCCAGCCGAGACGATCAATGGTCGCTCCCACAATATTCGGGTAGAGACGATCAATGGTCGCTCCCCCAGTGTCCAGGTGGAGACGATCGATGGTCGCTCCCAGGGCCTAGTTAGGAAAGGGACGTCTCCCCAACCGGAGACTGAACCTCAGGGGTCTCGTTCCAGAATATCCCGGAAAGACCTCCCTGCTTCCCCCGGTCTCTGTTCCCTACGTTTGGCCTTCGAGCAGACACACCTGTCGGGCCCCCGTGACAACCGCTGCCGCAGCCCTCCCCTGACGGTGCCTCTGGTCGCGGGAGACCGCAGTCTGTCGCCTCTTCCGGCCCTCCCTAGGACACCCGGGCGAGACCTCACCATGCCCCCGCGACGCTGGGACCCGACCCAGAGGTTCCTAGACCTCTTCGGCCCCAGTCCTAGGGGCCTTACGCTGGAGCCCAGCCCGGAAGCCTCCGGATGCGAGAGGACGCCCTCGCGAGCCGCCCCGTGCCCTCTCGGCTCGCTCCGCCCTGACGACGCCCTCAGTCCGACCGGATCACCGATGACGTGTCCTTGTTTCTCTCCATGAGGAAATACGGGTGACCCTGTAACAATCCTGAAGTAGGTTAAGTGTGACTCCCTTTTTCTTAGAATAAGTATTGTGCAGTGAATTTATGTAATGTATATTGGGGTAAATCAGAACACAATATCCAGTTGAAGGACGAGAATGTGGATTAAGATCTAAAGTGAAAATACGTGCGAGTGTCACCCCAAATCTTTCTAAAGACATATCTCCAGAACCAGAAGAAAGACTAAAATATTATTGGAGTTCTATTGGCTAGTCTCTAAGTAATATTGTGAAATAGTATTTACGAGTATTCCGACTTTGTTACGCGTTGTGAAGCGAGAGTCTACATATCATACTTAGAAGATGTGTTATTAATAAGCCTGTGCCTACAGAAACATGTTCCCACCCTAAATCTCAAGAAAGGGGAGTATTAACGATATTCCCTCCCTCCGCACGCTACTCTTAAAAACTCTCTCCATTCCTCGCTCACTCTCTTAAAGCCAAAGTAAGAATCAGAGTTATTTGTCAAAGAATCTTCGCCAACAGAAAACACCTAAACTCCCTTGCTAATACCGAGCATCCTCCAATATTACCATAACTTTCTCCTCGCCGTTTTAAGTCACTCTCCGCGTCTCCCCTACCTCCTCCTAGTGGATCACAAACCCCCTCCCCCCCTCCTCCCCCTTACGCGCTCCGCGCGCACCTGTATTTACTGCACTCCTAGTACTAAGATTTGTTGTATTGTCATTAGTATCTAGAAAGCCAGTATCCTGCGAGATACACATATCTTAGATAAGGTTTTTGTATTGCTCTATACTGTGTTGTAATATCTGCTGAAGTGTCCTGTGTCTGACTGTGGTAATATACGTGTATGGTGTTGCCGAAGGTTTTTATGTCCTGCCTCTCTTTATTGCACTAGCTCCGGTCTCGAAAGAGGACCCCGCTCCACGTTGGTGAAATAGGTACGAGAAGTCGAGCCTAATTCTACCCAGCATTACAATATCATTAGAGTGGCTCATGATTCCAGTTTGGCAGGACACCTTGGAGTGAGGAAGACTGTGGCACGCATTTTGAAACACTTATACTGGCCAGGTATCTTCAGAGATGTTTCCTGGTATTGTAAGTCTTGTCACACCTGTCAAGTTGTGGGGAAGTGTAATCAGACCGAAAAGGTTGCACCTCTAGTTCCCATTCCTCCTTTTGAGGCGCCATTCACCCATGCGTTGGTTGATATTGTGGGCCCTCTTCCTAAGACTTCTTTAGGATTTTCTTATGTGTTGACCCTGATTGATATGGCTACTCGTTATCCTGAAGCCATTCCACTTAGAAATATCTCAGCAAAGAACGTGGTTAAGGAAGTGCTAGGGTTCTTCACAAAGTTTGGTCTGCCCAAGGAGGTACGGTCAGACCGGGGAAGTAATCTCATGTCTAATGTTTTCAAGCAGTCTCTGAAAGAGTTGGGGATCACCCAGATCACGTCTTCAGCTTACCATCCCCAGACCCAAGGAGCGTTGGAGAGATATCATCAAACACTCAAATCGATGCTCAAGAAATACTGTTTGGAACATCAGAAAGACTGGGATAAAGGTCTTCCATTCGTTGTATTTGCCGCAAGAGAATCTCCAAATGAATCACTGGGCTTCTCACCTTTTTCGTGGAGAAGAAACTCAGTGATGTCAACTGTGTCATCGCCACACCAGATCGTAGAAAGAACAAGCAACTTTGTCACATCAACATGCTAAATTTATATCACAGGCGGGACGAAAATAACCCAGTCTGCACTGCAGCTGTTCCACCCGAGTCTGCAAGTGAAGTTCTCCCATGCAGCATGAGCCTGTGTGATAGTTTGGGGAAGAATCCTGATATCATGAATGATCTCCAGACTAAGCTTTCTCATCTAGCTCCCGAGGAAAGGCAGGAGTTTTCGGCATTACTGCAGGAGTACCCGCAAGTGTTCTGTGCCACTCCAGGAAGAACCACTGTGTTGATGCATGATGTCGATGTTGGAGATGCAAAGCCAATTAAACTGCCTCCTTACAGTGTGAACCCAGTGAAAGTTCCCCTTATCCAGAAGGAGCTTGGCTATCTGTTGGACCATAAAATGATTGAGCCCTTTCAGAGCGAGTGGAGTTCTCCTGTCACTCTAGTCCCTAAGCCAGGTGGGTCACAGCGGCTTTGCATCGACTACAGACGTGTTAATCAGATAACCAAAACAGACACTTACCCTCTTCCTCGCGTGGAAGATTGCATAGACAAGATCGGAAAGGCTAGGTACATAAGTAGGTTTGATTTGTTAAAGGGATACTGGCAAGTACCTATGACTGAACGTGCGAGGGAGATCTCATGTTTTGTAACACTAGGAAAGATTTTTGCATGTTCTGTAATGCCATATAGTATGAAGAATGCACCAGCCACATTTCAGAAGCTCATGAATGTTGTAACAGAGGGTTTGGCAGGGTGTGTTGTTTATTTTGATGATGTATTAATCTTCAGTGACAATTGGAAAGATCACCTATGCCATGTCATTAAATTTCTTGAGCGTTTGGTTCAAGCTAATCTTGTAGCTAATTTATCAAAGTGTGAGTTTGGTCAAGATAAAGTTCAGTACCTTGGGTACGTAATTGGTGATGGACATGTTGCACCACCAGCAGCTAAGGTTCAGGTTATAAGTAATCTCCCCAGACCTAAAAGTAGGAAAGAGCTACAAAGATTTTTGGGAATGGTAGGTTATTACAGGATATTTGTTCTTAACTTTTCAATTCTTGTATCACCACTTACAGACCTCCTGAAAAAGGGAGTTAAATTTGTCTGGACCGATAACTGTGAATCCTCTTTCAGCAAACTTAAAGCTGTCCTATTAAGTCAGCCAGTGCTCGCTACTCCAAATTTTGCTAAGCCTTTTAAGATGGCTGTTGATGCAAGTGATACAGGAGCTGGGGCTGTTTTGCTGCAAGAAGATGATCAGGGTATTGAACACCCTGTATCTTATTACAGTAAGAAGTTCACTCCACCTCAAAAGAACTACTCAACTATTGAGAAAGAGCTTTTGGCCTTGATTTTGGGTTTACAGCATTTTTCATTTTATTTGTGTTCTGGTTTAGACCCCATAGTCATTTATACCGATCATAACCCACTGAAATTCCTTAGTAAGTTTAAAGATAAAAATCAGAGATTGACAAGATGGAGTCTACTTCTTCAGGAGTATTCATTAGACATACAACATGTCAAGGGGAAAGAAAATGTTATTGCAGATTGCTTATCTAGACTTTAGACAGATTGTTTTAGAGTAATAAGAAATTTCCCTTGTAAATTTCTGTTTCTTTGTGGGGAGGTGTTACATAGCCTATGATTTCATCATCCTTTGTGTAATTCTAACGTACAGTATGCTGCATGTTTGGTTACGAGCGTGTTCTACCCTCACTCCCCCCCTCCTCCCTTATAGTAGAGTAAGTCGTTCTTTCTGTTGTTCAGAGCAGGAGTGTCAACTCTTTGTCCCTTCTGGCTTCATTTGCGCGTCCTTCTTACAAGTTGTATCAAGCTCTGCCGGCCCCTATATAATGAGCTCAGTCTCTGCATTAATTGCCACTTAGATCTACTCCTCATTTTGCTCACATCTCTGCCCTCCCCCTGTACAGTTGTTATTATTGTGAGTGCTCAGGAAGTCTCCAATCATCTAGCAGCTGTGCAATTTGAGTATGAGTGTTATTACATTTTGTTCTTTGTGCTGTATAGCATAAGGTGTTGATTCGTAGGCCTAGTAAAGTTTTTGTAATTCATATTGTCAGCCAGTGGTAATAATAGTTTGTATCAGTAATAATATATCTTGCCTTCACTGACTATTATCTGGTTTTCTCATTTTATTAGGGCTGACTTAGATAAATTTACTCTTGCTAATTTCGTGTTAATAGAGGCTATTGCAGTTAACCTTATATTTAACCTGTTTTTTGCCATTACATTATCCTTATGAGTCCTGAATGTTTAGTTGTTAGTTTGAGTATTAAACTTTAACTTGTAATTTTACCTAACTCTTTTGTTTTGAACCTGGACTTTGCGAGACAGTAGTGATTTTAGTCTCTCTTCTGTAACAATGTATAGTGAGGTTGGATGCTGAGGAAATGGAAAATGTGAGTGTTTAAATACTTGAGGAGTGTGATGAGTAAGGATGGAAGTTTGGAGAGTGAAGTGCTTGAAAGGGTACAACAAGGACGAAAGGTTGGTGGTTCCTTGAGGGCAGTCATAAGAAACAGGGAAGTGAGCATGGATGTGAAAAAGTTACTACCTAACAGTATTGTGATACCAACTTTCGCGTATGGAAGTGAAGCTTGGACGTTGTTGGAAGGACATTTGTCAAGAGTGAGAGAAATGGAAATGAGTTTTTTTTAAGACGAGCCTGTGAAGTCACATTGAGAGACAGGTTGACAAATGAGGATATAAAGGAGCGTTGTGGTGTGGATGTGGATGTGAAAGGATGAGTTCGAAGGAACACACTGAGGTGGTTTGGCAATGTGGAGAGGATGGAGGGTGTGAGACTGACGAGGAGAGTGTACGTGAGTGAGGTGGAGAGGGGGAGAGGGAGGGGGAGGAAATGGATGAGATGGAGGGATGTAGTGGAGACGTATATGAGAGGGGTGTGTGAGTTGGGAGCAGGGCAGTGAAATGGAGGGGGGACAGGGTGACGTGGAGGGTATTTGTTTGTGGCCACCCCGTACAGGATTAAGGCGTCTGGCAATAGATAGATAGACTGGTTTACATCCACGTCCGCAGGTTGCACTACATCCACGCACGGTGTATAGCTATGTCCGCAGGTTGCGCTATAATATCCACCCACGGTGTATATCTACGGCCGCATGCTGCACAACAATGCATGCCTGCATTTACTTCAATGACATCATCGGCGGCCAATCAGAAGCCGCGTATCATATACACCCTACTTGCTGCATACATCTCAGCTGCACCGGTCAATCAAATGGACTATAGTATGGTGTGTGTGTGTGTGTGTGTGTGTGTGTGTGTGTGTGTGAGGGGTACATTTGGCTCCTTTCTTGTCTAAGAAAACCTACTACTACCACAGCAAAACAGTTTTCAGGGCAGTTTAAGAAAAGGTACAACATGCCATGATTGGCCTTATAGCTTACTGGAAAAACGGTACTCTGTTCTTGGCTATGCAGAATAATTTTTGGCTGTTTTTAACTAATTTTGGCACTTTTTGAAAAATATATATAAAGACTGGTACCTCACGAAGACAATATTCATGATAGTTTCAAAATATTATGACACGCCACGAATGGTAAAATTGCTGAGAAGAAAACAAGCAGGGAAATATTAGAAACCATTTGAGGCAAGAATTTTGCACACTAAATTTTGGCTGAAATACAGTGTTCTTGCTCGCTTCGTTCCTTTGAACAGTGAATATGGCTTGATGGTGTACCAAGTAGCAGTGTGAGGTATGGTGGTGTGAAGTGTGGCACTGTGAGGCGAGGAAGTGTGAGGTGTGGCAGTGTAAGATATCTATCTATATACCTAGGCTGCTTCCCCCAAGGAAAGGGAGGTAGATATGGGAGTGTAAAATGTGGGAACGTGAGATGTGGCAGTGTGTGGTGTGACAGTATTAGGTGTAGCAGTGTGATGTGTAACAGTGTTTGCTGTGGCAGTGTAAGATGTGGCATTGTGAGATGTGGCAGTGTGTGGTGTGGCAGTGTGAGATGTGGCATGTGAAGTGTGGCAGTGTCAGATGTGACAATGTGTGATGTGATAGTGAGATGTGTGGCTATGTGTGGTGTGGCAGTGAGAGGTTTGGCAGTGTGTAGTGTGGCAGTGTATTTATAACAGAGAGAGGTGTAACAGCGTGTCGTGCAGCAGGTGTCAATGTCTCATAAGAATTACCAAAAGAACTAAGGTACAAAGGTGATGTGGCAGTAGGACGATCAGATGCAACAAATCGTTTAGCAGGCAGATGTTGCTTCACAGAGCACAGGTGTGGCAGTGGGAGGTGCGGAGTGTGGTGTGATGAGTAATTTTTGAGGGTGGTGTTGTGTGGTGTGGTGTGGCGTGGTGTGATAGCGGGAGGGATAAGAAGGGCAGGTGCGGTAGGCTGTTATTACGACCCTGTAATTTAACCCAACAGCTATGCATTCACCGATTTAATGGTTACTAGAAAATCCTGCATATTGCTTGCAAGTTCTATCCTCTTAAAGCAAAATAATAAAGTAAGTGGAAGGATTTTACTTGCCTAAGTAAAAGCTTAAGTCGCGTCAAAACTGTCGTATTCTCACAGTTTACACCTCACTTTATGTCAGTTCAATTCTTCCATTTCACCAGTCGACAGGATTGTAAAATATTATATCTCTTTACAGAACCCTTAGTCACATAAGGGTTGATTAAAGACAAATCGCTGCCCTGGCTCCCTACCGCTTCCCCAGCAGGCTGCCCTCTCTCCGTTCCACACCAATCTAATCCACATGCCTCTCCACCTCACTGCACCTCATTCTCGGTCTTCTTCTTCTATCTCCTTCCATCTCTATCACTCACAATCTCCTATTCTCGTTTTACTCTAACTTGGCCTAAAATTGTCGTCTCTGTGTTTTAAATTCTGAGTAATAACAATAAAATAACTCTGGAATTTGGTGCTAGTCACGAAAAGAGCTATGGGAAGGATGTAGAGCCGCATCAATGTCTATTTCCGCCACGACTTATGTGGAATATGCTGCAAAAGGGCGAAAATCTAGATTACGTTCAGATGACAAGAGTATAGTCAGTCTTTCACTCTCCATTTCCTCCATACCTACACCTTCAGTATTATCCACGTCAGTACCACAACCTTCCCGTGCACCCCAATTTGTTTGTCTGTCCCTTTGCGTAACTCTATATGCTCTTTTCGGATATATTTCTCTCGTTTCAGTCATTATTTCTGCCTTTCCAGCCAATTTCCAAGCTTCACTGCCACACGTTAGAGAGAGGACCACAAAACTGTCAGGGACTGATATATTTTCTATACCCTTTTCACGCAAACATAGCCCAAGTTTTCGTCCTTTCGCAGCCAGTTCCTCATAAGTCAAGAGCAGAAAAAGACAATACAACAGCCCTTCGTCCTTCCCATAGCACTGCTTCGTGACTAGCACTGCATTCTAGTGCCAACCCTTTATTACAACTGAGCATTCAAGATGGAGAGAGGTCAATTTTAACCCAAGATAGAGTAAAAGGAGTATACCATGGCCAACTTCCTTTTTCCTAGTCCTCACCCTCATTGTACAACTCCCTGCAGATAACACTGACACAGGCCCGTATTCTCGTCGGGCAAGGAAGCTCTCTAACACCTCTTCCTTAGCGATTTATTTTTGGACCTGGCTCGTTAATATCCCTTTGTACGTGAATTGTGGAGAAGATGGCAATGTTGAAAGGATTTATATAACGTAGAAGAGTACAGTAAGGTGTAATAAGCCAAATAAATCGCTTGGGAAAGGTGTTAGGGAGCTTCCTTAACCTACGACAATATGGGCCCGTATCTTCATTATGGTTGTTGATGGAGGGATAGAGTGGAGAGGTATATGATGAGGGGTGTGTGAGCTGGGAGCAGGGCAGTGAATCTGCTGGGGACAGGGCGACATGGAGGCGATTTGTTCGTGGCCACCCCTTACCGGATTAATGTATTTGGCAATAGATTGATAGATAGACATAGATATATACATGATAAAGATGTACTGAGTCGTAGTTACCTGTAAATACTGTTGTAATTATTTATCTACTTTTCGGTGTAATCACAGACAATTCAAGCATTAACCTCTATTCCAACTTCTCCTTCCTCCATCGCTTCACCCCGACCTGTCACACCAACACACACTCCACTACCATTGCTTGTTTGCACTCCCGCCCTCCCTCGGAACCAGTCGGTCAGAAACGACTCGGCTTGCTCTTCCTAGGGCCACGGCGGCGTTCACACCACTTCTAATGCAAGTATTTACCGATACTCCCAGTCCTTCATGAATGCAACAGGTCAACTCTGGAACTTTCTGCCTCTGTCTGTATTTCCCCCTGTCCATCACCTCCAAGCTTTTACTTAAACGCAGTGTCCAGGCATTTCAAAATGAACGGATCTTGATATTTTTTTTTTTCTAGGAGGGAACAACATTGCCGATTTTTGGCCTTTGGTCCCTACTTTCCTGCATTTTGTGTGTGTGTGTGTGTGTGTGTGTGTGTGTGTGTGTGTGTGTGTGTGTGTGTGTGTGTGTGTGTGTGCGCGCGGGAGGTGCGGGTGGGAGTTTTGCTTCATTATAACCTGCACAAGTGGCCTCACTGGACGTGGGCAGGTGTGGGTGGGAACTGCGAGTTAAAATGATGCTGAAATCCCGCCCACGTCAGTAAGTAGTCGGCTGGCCAAGACCCTCAAAAAAACTTTTGATGGCATTTTTTGTTCAAAGCTGACAACCATGCCAGAAAGTATCACTATGGTATAAGGTTTTAGAAACACCCAATTGCCAAAATGGCATTTGACCATTAAGGTCAAATTTGGAGGTCAAAAGGTCAAATAAGGTCAAATTTTGTGCTTTCCCTCTTTTGTCGTATACTTTCAAATAATGTAAGGTTTGGCAAGAAACACTGAGGAATTATTGAAATACAAGGGTTTTAAGTTGCAAAATAAATGGTATTTGCGAAGGAAATTAGGATTTGAAATGCTCATTACTCCATTATGGATTGGATTACACACAAAATAAAGATCCGTTCCTTTAACGTCACTTCTTCCTGAAAATAAATCAGTTTCTTCATCCAGAAGGCACAACGATGGTTGAATATCATTTTCCTATGTCCCATTACCTTTGGCAATTAATGTTCCTTTTTTTTTTTTTTTTTACAAATAATGAATGAAGGAAGGAAAAACAAAGAAAAACCTAAAGGCATCCTCCATTCGAAAATATTTATAACAACTGGATTTAAATTGAAGTGAATTAAATGTTTGTTGGAAACAACTCCCAGGAAGTGAATTCCAGAAAGTAGTAGTTCTGGGGATAAATGAATTATGATAAGCAGAGGTTCTGCATTGCGGGGGAGAGGGTGTGTGTTCATGGGCGCTCCCAGCTGCCCGAGTATTTCAGGATAAAATGTGAAGGGGAGACACAATTGAAGCCAGTTCGTCAGAGCACTTACGGTAAAAATATCGATAAAATAATGCTAAAGAAGCAACATCTCTATGTACTGATAATGGAGGAAGGCCCTGCGTAATGGCAGGATTATTGATGAATCTAATGGCTTTGCTTTGAATTTTGTCCAACTGCCTCAATGCACCCGCTCCACATCCACTTCACAGTGGTGAACAGTATTCGATCTGAGAATGCACATGACTTTTGTATATTGTGGCCATCTGCTCGTCAGTGAAGAACTCACGAGCTCAGTACATAAGTCACAATTTTTTGGAAGCATTTTTAGCAAGGGATTTAACATAAGCTGTCCAGCTTAGGTTGGGGTTTAGAGTAACACCTAGGATATCAATTGTAGTGGATTTGGGAATATTGACATCATTTTAAATTATGTGAGAGTCTGAGGGATTCTTTCTGTTGGAGAAATTAATGTATTTAGTTTGTTCCCATTGATTAATTTCGGAAAGGTCCTGGTTCAGAGAAATTGCTGTGTTTATTTGGGAATTTATAATATCTAATTGTGTAAAGGAGGTACTAAATGTGAAAGAACAATGAAGGGTCGAGTCATCAGCATAAGCGTGTATTCGGTTGAGTGACAGATAGGAGGTCATTTATACGAATGAGAAAGAGGGTTGGCGCCAAAACTGATCCCTGAGGTACGGCTGCATTTGTGGAATGACACTGAGAATAAATTCCATCTTCTATGACCCGTATTCTTCTATTATGAAGGTAGGAAGTTAGAGGAACCAGTGATGCAAGGCCATAGTGTGACATCTTAGACAATAAGGTCCGGTGTCATACTCTGTCAAATGCTTTTGATATATCAAGTGCTCTTGTGTGTGTTTCACCGTGTTGGTCTATTGTTTTGTTAAGCTGATGAGTAAGAAGGCAAAGAATGTCTACAGTTGAACGTTCTTGTCTTATTCCATATTGCTGACCATTAATTAATTTATTGATTTCTAGATGCTTGATTATATGTTTGTTAGTTAGTGTTTCAAAAACTTTACCGAGAACGGAAGTTATTGCAATTGGTCTATAGTTTGATGGATCAGAAGTTGCCCCCTTTTTAGGAACACGATGGATATTTGGTTCTTTCCAAGAGGCTGGAAAACTTGAGGTATGGATGCATAAGCAGAAAAATTTTGCCAATGCAGGAGTCAACACTGAGGAGCAACTTTAAAGTACTATTGAAGGAATTTCATCTGGACCAGTAGCTTTGTCTGCTGAGTGATTCTGTAATACAGTTTGTACGTATCTGGTGTGAATCATGAAAGGAGGTATTTGAGGGAATCAAAATCAAGTACAGGAATATTGTGATTGTCTATATTTACGGTTGAGTTTGTTGAAAAAATGTGAACAAGAAGTTTGGCTTTTCCACATGGGTCACTTACTGGATTTCCACTGGGGGACTGTAAAGGTGGAATGGAAGAGGTGGTAGTGAAGTTAGTTTTGAATGAATTAAGGGTTGACCAGAATATTTTATTATCATTTGGGTTGTTTAGTAGTTTGTTAGCCTGTCTATGTAGAAAGTTTAATTTAGATAGATTGATAATGGTTTTGGCATGGTTTCTGATATTTTTATAGTAGTTTAAGGCTTCTTTGGTTTTGGTCTTTGTGTAAGTGTTATAGGCTATTGTTTTATTTTTCTGTTACCCTAGCACAATTGTGGTCAAACCATTTAGGAGAATTGCATCTTTTTCTGTTACTATGATGGTGAATGAATGTTTCCATGCCGACTTTAATGAAATCCTGTATATGGCCCAATGTGGAATTTGCATCATGGTAGAAAAGGAGGTTCAAAAGGAACATCCATGAAAAAATTATGGAGTCCCTCCTAGTCTGCCCTGTCGTAGTGCCTTTTAGTCACCACCACAGGTTCAGAGCAGGAGTGTGTGGTAGGTGTTAACCCGCCGCGTTCTGGCAAATTTTTCACCAATGACTCCCTGCAATCCCTGCAGATTTTAGAAAAGTTTTTTTTTTTTTTTTTTTTTGGCAAAAACCTCTGCTTCTTATGAGAAACATCGAAACTTCAGAGAGAAAGTGCTCAGTTTAGTTTAGAAATACGGTAGAAGTAAGAGTAACTTTACCTTGTTACCGTGTTTTCTCATGACAGGGTCGAGAGAAAACGTTTTCTATGAGAGGGGTAGCTATTTCAAACCATTCATAACTGGTTAGATATTTATTTGGTACGAATTTATATGTACTCTATCTATATACCTAGGCTGCTTCCCCCAGGGAAAGGGAGGTAGCCAAGACAGGACGACACACTCCCCATTTACTCCATTATATGTAGTACAAGAGTATATTGGTTTTCAGACAATAATATAGGCAATATAAATGTTGTTCATTCACCAAAAGCATCAACATATGGCACCTTCTTTTACAATACTACCACCTCATCACTTCTGCTTGCTTCTTCCTCTGGCTTATTTCTTCCTTTGTCCTCCACCTCAGGAATCACTTGTGCCTTGAATTTCATCATTGGAGAGACGGGTGGTGCGGTGCGACATGTCTTTACTGGCCAGGTCACTGCTAACAGGTGAGTTGCCGAGAAAATGGCGTGCGGAGGGAGAGAGGGGGTCAGGTGGAGCCGGGCATTATCCCAGCCTGGCGTTAGGTAGAGGAAGGTTTCTCACATAAGCCTACCAAAAATCACCTGCCAATCTTGAAAAATGTGCAAATGACGAACCTTGCAATTGCATAATGTATGGATACGTCGTCGGGTGTCACTGTGACAAAACGTGGTGATGTATCCATATGTCATCAGGACACGGCGGGTTAAACTGGTGGCTTGAATCAGACAATGACCAGAGGATCCAAGGGGGACTTCACTTCGACATTATAATTATCTGAACTGGTTTGTTAGAAACAAGTCCAATAAGTGGAGATTTTGATTGGGGTTGTCTGCTACATGGGTGGGTTGACTGACTAACTGGGGGAGATTATATGAGTCTGCAAATAGCTCACATTGAAGACCAGAGTCATCAGTTCTAGCTGAATAAGTGAGCCATTCAACATTATGGACATTAGAATCACCCAGAATAGTAATTTCTGATGCAGTAGTAATGTTGGGGACACTTAGTTGTGAAGACAGAGAGTCAAATAAACTCGGCTCTGGAGGGGCAATAGGGGAACAATAAGCAACAGAAATACTTAATTTTACCAAAAGAATTTAATTTGTATATGGAATAGTCGAAAGATGGACGGTTGAATTTAGTAATCTCCTCCAGGGCAATTTCTGATTAAGTAAGGCAACATATGCCTCCTTTGGGTCTGAAATTTTGAATCAAGAATTAACCAGGAAAATTAAATCTAGCTAAATCAGAGGTAGAGCTTACTTGTGTCTCTGTCAAAAATAGCAGATCAAGGGATTCAAACTGGAGGAAATTTTGAACAGAGATGAAGTTGGAGAGAAGTCCCCTAATATTGGAAAAGAAAATTTTACTGCACTGACGAGCAGATTTAGGGGGCTGCAAAGTCGCTTGATGACGACCAGGAGGGCCCTGTGCAGATGATCCAGCCCTGCCGGTGATGGTCACCCTAGAAACCACCACACAAATTCCTAGTATAGCAGCAGCCATGGTTCTTTTTATGGGGGACAGCAGGGATGTGTTGTGGAATGTGCATGATATGTAATGACAAGATTCGTGTTTTATGGAGAGAGGATAGCTAGTTTAAGGCAATGTGATATAATGTGAATATGTGTGCTGTGTAAAGAGGGCAGCCTCATGCTCTCTGGATGTTTGAGGTAGAAAGATGTGTAACCAGCTACCATGGCCTAGGAGAGAAAATGGAATCCAGGCTATTTCCTGAGTCTCCTGTTACCTTGGCGATAGTACTTCCCTGGGCGGAGATACCTACCCCTACTACTTCTGTGGAAGTCCTTAAGATTTATCCAGACCATGTCCACTGCCTTTGATGTTAAGGCATCTGTCTGCATCACAACCGCATGCAAGTATACATGGTTGCCTCATCCGATGACAAACACAAGCTTATGTGTGGTACTTGGTTATGCATCCAAAAGTAACGAACTCCAAACAGCTGCTTGGAACAGATGGCTTCCATAACCACACCACTTCTAACCGTTTGTCCATTACTTGCCAACCTCCTGTCTCCTGAGGGCTTGGGATAACGACGTCAGGTTTGTTTACCTGTGGCCACACTTTGGCCTGGTGGTTGGCACGTGAGAGATGTAACTCCAGTGTGTCACTCGTTGGTGGCAACATTTCAATCACCCTTTTTCTTTTCTGGAACAAGTCATGTCTGGCCCTATCAACACCCGAAGTAGAACACGGTGCCTTCTACAACATACATACGAACTCTTCAGTTTTGCCTAATGGGCCATCTCAACCAACACCTTGCAACAGCTCTAGATGTTGCAAATACACACTCTAACACGATTTCTTCTCATGCCCAGCAATGGACGAGACATTATCGCAGCCAGTTATGGAGCCAGGCACATTCTCCACTACTACTCGAGGGAGATTCTTGTTGATGACATGCACTGGAAAGCATTCCTGCTACTTGGAAGTGCTGCTCTTCATCCACACTTGGCACGGTTTGTCCCTGGTAAGGTGAATGAGAAGAGGAGGACGTCTGTGTCACGTCAATTGACGATTATAATTTCAAATCCAGCATCAATGGCTTCAAGGGGATGGAGGACAATCCTTGTGTCCGCCTCCTCGTGGTTTGCCTGTAGTGCTGGGATGACTCCCCGTGTTGTCGAATATCCGTCTGGTTTGCTGCCACCAACAACTATCTCCTTGTCTCTGCCATTGTGCATGGCAAGTCTGCCACTTAGGTACATGGCAAGGTCTTCCTTGCTCTCATCTAAAGCGATGAAGTTCTTCCATGCTTGGGGAAGTGGAAGATCCTCCTTGTTGATCATCTTTCAGGTTGGTCTCTTCATTTGTGCCCAGCTCTTTTGGTCCTCTTAGCTGACTTGATAGATAAAGGCATGTGCTGGTCAAACAACGTCAGTCCTGGAAACCATGCCATTGAACTGTGTCACAAGAGACTTCTCGAAGTTTTTGGCATGAGTCACCGGGAAGGTCTGGTGCACACTTTTGGTGGCTTCTCTGGGGATTGAATCAATGCATGGCCATCGATTAAGATGCTTGTTTTTTCCTTATGTATCTGGTGTTCCTTTTGACTTTCTCTACACCAAGATCAGTGGTTAGCAGGTGAAGCATTGCAGACTTCTGGATACTGTTCATTTTATTTGTGTTTACCAAAACTACTGTAGGTGGTACAATCTGACAGTTCATGCTCCAATACTTCCTGAAAAACCAATGCATTAATGAGAATTTGATATTTATATTCAGAGATTTCCTCACATTTACCGATTATGGAATTTGAAACCCTTGTATTTCATTATTTCCTAAATATTTCATGCCAGATCTAACATTATTCTAAAGTACAAGATGAGAGAGGGAAACAAAATTTGACCTTATTTGAACTTCTGACCCCCAAATTTGACGCCGCCCCATCCCGACCACTTTTCCTCCACTGACTCCCCCGAATCCTGACCATTTTTTTTTTTTTTTTAGCTCAAACCTCCGCTTTTGGTGAGAAACATCGAAAATTCATAGAGAAATCAAGCTCACCTGAGGTTTAAAATACTCGATCCAGGTAGTAGTACCTCCTTACCATACTGGGTTTTCTAACAGGCTGGCACCAAAGAAAACTAGTTCTATGGGAGCGT
>NC_137001.1:14826993-14894493 GCF_032717465.1 Coenobita brevimanus
TACTTCTACCGTATTTCTAAACTAATTTGAGCACTTTCTCTCTGAAGTTTCGATGTTTCTCATAAGAAGCAGAGGTTTTTGCCAAAAAAAAAAAAAAAAAAAAACTTTTCTAAAATCTGCAGGGATTGCAGGGAGTCATTGGTGAAAAATTTGCCAGAACGCGGCGGGTTAACACCTACCACACACTCCTGCTCTGAACCTGTGGTGGTGACTAAAAGGCACTACGACAGGGCAGACTAGGAGGGACTCCATAATTTTTTCATGGATGTTCCTTGAACCTCCATTTCTCCCATGATGCAAATTCCACATTGGGCCATATACAGGATTTCATTAAAGTCGGCATGGAAACATTCATTCACCATCATAGTAACAGAAAAAGATGTAATTCTCCTAAATGGTTTGACCACAATTGTGCTAGGGTAACAGAAAATAAAACAATAGCCTATAACACTTACACAAAGACCAAAACCAAAGAAGCCTTTAACTACTATAAAAATATCAGAAACCATGCCAAAACCATTATCAATCTATCTAAATTAAACTTTCTACATAGACAGGCTAACAAACTACTAAACAACCCAAATGATAATAAAATATTCTGGTCAACCCTTAATTCATTCAAAACTAACTTCACTACCACCTCTTCCATTCCACCTTTACAGTCCCCCAGTGGAAATCCAATAAGTGACCCACGTGGAAAAGCCAAACTTCTTGTTCACATTTTTTCAACAAACTCAACCGTAAATATAGACCAATCCACAACTTATTCCTGTACTTGATTTTGATTCCCCTCAAATACCTCCTTTCATGATTCACATACAGATACGTACAAACTGTATTACAGAATCACTCAGCAGACAAAGCTACTGGTCCAGATGAAATTCCTTCAATAGTACTTTAAAGTTGCTCCTCAGTGTTGACTCCTGCATTGGCAAAATTTTTCTGCTTATGCATCCATACCTCAAGTTTTCCAGCCTCTTGGAAAGAACCAAATATCCAACATCGTGTTCCTAAAAAGGGGGCAACTTCTGATCCATCAAACTATGAACCAATTGCAATAACTTCCGTTCTCGGTAAAAAGTTTTTGAAACACTAACTAACAAACATATAATCAAGCATCTAGAAATCAATAAATAAATTAATGATCAGCAATATGGAATAAGACAAGAAGGTTCAACTGTAGACATTCTTTGCCTTCTTACCCATCAGCTTAACAAAACAATATGAACCAACTACGGTGAAACACACACAAGAGCACTTGATATATCAAAAGCATTTGACAGAGTATGACACCGGACCTTATTGTCTAAGATGTCACACTATGGCCTTGCATCACTGGTTCCTCTAACTTCCTACCTTCATAATAGAAGAATACGGGTCATAGAAGATGGAATTTATTCTCAGTTTCATTCCACAAAATGCAGCCGTACCTCAGGGATCAGTTTTGTAGCCAACCCTCTTTCTCATTCGTATAAATGACCTCCTATCTGTCACTCAACCGAATACAACTTATGCTGATGACTCGACCCTTCATTGTTCTTTCACCTTTAGTACCTCCTTTACACAATTAGATATTATAAATTCCCAAATAAACACAGCAATTTCTCTGAACCAGGACCTTTCCAAAATTAATCAATGGGAACAAAACAAAATACAATAATATCTCCAACAGAAAGAATCCCTCAGACTCTCACATAATTTAAAATGATGTCAATATTCCCAAATCCACTACAATTGATATCCTAGGTGTTACTCCTAAACCCCAACCTAAGCTTGTCAGCTTATGTTAAATCCCTTGCTAAAAATGCTTCCAAAAAATTGTGACTTATGTACTGAGCTCGTGAGTTCTTCACTGACGAGCAGATGGCCACAATATACAAAAGTCATGTGCATTCTCAGATCGAATACTGTTCACCACTGTGAAGTGGATGTGGAGCGGGTGCATTGAGGCAGTTGGACAAAATTCAAAGCAAAGCCATTAGATTCATCAATAATCCTGCCATTACACTTGAGGCCTTCACTAAAGTATCAGTACATGGAGATGTTGCTTCTTTAGCATTATTTTATCGATATTTTTACCGTAAGTGCTCTGACGAACTGGCTTCAATTGTGTCTCCCCTTCACATTTTATCCTGAAATACTCGGGCTGCTGGGAGCGCCCATGAACACACACCCTCTCCCCCGCAATGCAGAACCTCTGCTTATCATAATTCATTTATCCCCAGAACCACTACTTTCTGGAATTACACTTCCTGGGAGTTGTTTTCAACAAACATTTAATTCACTTCAATTTAAATCCAGTTGTTATAAGCAAATATTTTTCGAATGGAGGATGCCTTTATGTTTTTCTTTGTTTTTCCTTCCTTCATTCATTATTTGTAAAAAAAAAAAAAAAAAAAAAAGGAACATTAATTGCCAAAGGTAATGGGACATAGGAAAATGATATTCAACCATCGTTGTGCCTTCTTGATGAAGAAACTGATTTATTTTCAGGAAGAAGTGACGTTAAAGGAACGGATCTTTATTTTGTGTGTAATCCAATCCATAATGGAGTAATGAGCATTTCAAATCCTAATTTCCTTCGCAAATACCATTTATTTTGCAACTTAAAACCCTTGTATTTCAATAATTCCTCAGTGTTTCTTGCCAAACCTTACATTATTTGGAAGTATACGACAAAAGAGGGAAAGCACAAAATTTGACCTTATTTGACCTTTTGACCTCCAAATTTGACCTTAATGGTCAAATGCCATTTTGGCAATTGGGTGTTTCTAAAACCTTATACCATAGTGATACTTTCTAGCATGGGTGTCACCTCTGAACAAAAAATGCCATCAAAAGTTTTTTGAGGGTCTTGGCCAGCCGACTACTTACTGACGTGGGCGGGATTTCAGAATAATTTTAACTCGCAGTTCCCACCCACACCAGCCCACGTCCAGTGAGGCCACTTGTACAGGTTATAATGAAGCAAAACTCCCACCCGCACCTCCCGCGCGCACACACACACACACACACACACACACACACACACACACACACACACACACAAAATGCAAGAAAGTAGGGACCAAAGGCCTAAAATCGGCAATGTTGTTCCCTCCTAGAAAAAAATATATATCAAGATCCGTTCATTTTGAAATGCCTGGACACTGCGTTTAAGTAAAAGCTTGGAGGTGATGGACAGGGGGAAATACAGACAGAGGCAGAAGGTTCCAGAGTTGACCTGTTGCATTCATGAAGGACTGGGAGTATCGGTAAATACTTGCATTAGAAGTGGTGTGAACGCCGCCGTGGCCCAAGGAAGAGCAAGCCGAGTCGTTTCTGACCGACTGGTTCCGAGGGAGGGCGGGAGTGCAAACAAGCAATGGTAGTGGAGTGTGTGTTGGTGTGACAGGTCGGGGTGAAGCGATGGGAGGGAAGGAGAAGTTGGAATAGAGGTTAATGCTTGAATTGTCTGTTGAGATTACTCCGAAAAGTAGATAAATAATTTACAACAGTATTTACAGGTAACTACGACTCAGCAAGGATCTTTATCATGTATATATATCTATGTCTATCTATCAATCTATTGCCAAATACATTAATCCGGTAAGGGGTGGCCACGAACAAATCGCCTCCATGTCGCCCTGTCCCCAGCAGATTCACTGCCCTGCTCCCAGCTCACACACCCCTCATCATATACCTCTCCACTCTATCCCTCCATCAACAACCATAATGAAGATACGGGCCCATATTGTCGTAGGTTAAGGAAGCTCCCTAACACCTTTCCCAAGCGATTTATTTGGCTTATTACACCTTACTGTACTCTTCTACGTTATATAAATCCTTTCAACATTGCCATCTTCTCCATAATTCACGTACAAAGGGATATTAACGAGCCAGGTCCAAAAATAAATCGCTAAGGAAGAGGTGTTAGAGAGCTTCCTTGCCCGACGAGAATACGAGCCTGTGTCAGTTTTATCTGCAGGGAGTTGTAGAATGAGGGTGAGGACAAGGAAAAAGGAAGTTGGCCATGGTATACTCCTTTTACTATATCTTGGCCTAAAATTGACCTCTCTCCATCTTGAATGCTCAGTTGTAATAAAGGGTTGGCACTAGAATGCAGTGCTAGTCACGAAGCAGTGCTATGGGAAGGACGAAGGGCTGCAGTATTGTCTTTTTCTGCTCTTGACTTATGAGGAACTGGCTGCGAAAGGACGAAAACTTGGGCTAAGTTAGCGTGAAAAGGGTATAGAAAATATATCAGTCCCTGACAGTTTTGTGGTCCTCACTCTAACGTGTGGCAGTGAAGCTTGGAAATTGGTTGGAAAGGCAGAAATAATGACTGAAACGAGAGAATTATATCCGAAAAGAGCATGTAGAGTTACGCAAAGGGACAGACAAACAAATAGGGGTGCACGGGAAGGTTGTGGTACTGACGTGGATAATACTGAAGGTGTAGGTATGGAGGGAAATGGAGAGTGAAAGACTGACTATACTCTTGTCATCTGAACGTAATCTAGATTTTTCGCTCTTTTTTGCAGCGCCTATTCCACATAAGTCGTATGGCGGAAATAGACATTGCTGCGGCTCTACATCCTTCCCATAGCTCTTTTCGTGACTAGCACCAAATTCCAGAGTTATTTTATTGTTATTACTCAGAATTTAAAACACAGAGACGACAATTTTAGGCCAAGTTAGAGTAAAACGAGAATAGGAGATTGTGAGTGATAGAGATGGAAGGAGATATGAAGAAGAAAGAAGAAGACCGAGAATGAGGTGCAGTGAGGTGGAGAGGGCATGGTGGATTAGATTGGTGTGGAACGGAGAGAGGGCAGCCTGCTGGGGAAGCGGTAGGGGAGCCAGGGCAGCTGATTTGTCTTTAATCAACCCTTATGTGACTAAGTGGTTCTGTAAAGAGATATAATATTATTTACAATCCTGTCAGACTGGTGAAATGGAAGAATTGAACTGGACATAAAGTGAGGTGTAAACTGTGAGAATACGACAGTTTTGACGCTGACTTAAGCTTTTACTTAGGCAAGTAAAATCAACTTCCACTTACTTTATTATTTTGCTTTTTAAGAGGATAGAACTTGCAAGCAATATGCAGGATTTTCTAGTAACCATTAAATCGGTGAATGCATAGCTGTTGGGTTAAATTACAGGGTCGTAATAACAGCCTACCGCACCTGCCCTTCTTATCCCTCCCGCTATCACACCACGCCACACCACACCACACAACACCACCCTCAAAAATTACTCATCACACCACACTCCTCACCTCCCACTGCCACACCTGTGCTCTGTGAAGCAACATCTGCCTGCTAAACGATTTGTTGCATCTGATCGTCCTACTGCCACATCACCTTTGTACCTTAGTTCTTTTGGTAATTCTTATGAGACATTGACACCTGCTGCGCGACACGCTGTTACACCTCTCTCTGTTATAAATACACTGCCACACTACACACTGCCAAACCTCTCACTGCCACACCACACATAGCCACACATCTCACTATCACATCACACATTGTCACATCTGACACTGCCACACCTCACATGCCACATCTCACACTGCCACACCACACACTGCCACATCTCACAATGCCACATCTTACACTGCCACAGCAAACACTGTTACACATCACACTGCTACACCTAATACTGTCACACCACACACTGCCACATCTCACGCTCCCACATTTTACACTCCCATATCTACCTCCCTTTCCTTGGAGGAAGCAGCCTAGGTATATAGATAGATATCTTACACTGCCACACCTCACACTTCCTCGCCTCACAGTGCCACACTTCACACCACCATACCTCACACTGCTACTTGGTACACCATCAAGCCATATTCACTGTTCAAAGGAACGAAGCGAGCAAGAACACTGTATTTCAGCCAAAATTTAGTGTGCAAAATTCTTGCCTCAAATGGTTTCTAATATTTCCCTGCTTGTTTTCTTCTCAGCAATTTTACCATTCGTGGCGTGTCATAATATTTTGAAACTATCATGAATATTGTCTTCGTGAGTTACCAGTCTTTATATATATTTTTCAAAAAGTGCCAAAATTAGTTAAAAACAGCCAAAAATTATTCTGCATAGCCAAGAACAGAGTACCGTTTTTCCAGTAAGCTATAAGGCCAATCATGGCATGTTGTACCTTTTCTTAAACTGCCCTGAAAACTGTTTTGCTGTGGTAGTAGTAGGTTTTCTTAGACAAGAAAGGAGCCAAATGTACCCCTCACACACACACACACACACACACACACACACACACACAAATTACAAGCTTTATCGCTCGGACACATTCCACAATTGTGGTGTGGAGGTCTATTTCTTGATTTCTTATTCTCTAGATGTTTATTAGTGTGGTTTGTCTCCTGCCACACCCCATACTATAGTCCATTTGATTGACCGGTGCAGCTGAGATGTATGCAGCAAGTAGGGTGTATATGATACGCGGCTGCTGATTGGCCGCCGATGATGTCATTGAAGTAAATGCAGGCATGCATTGTTGTGCAGCATGAGGCCGTAGATGTACACCGTGAGTGGATATTATAGCGCAACCGGCGGACATAGCTATACACCGTGCGTGGATGTAGTGCAACCTGCGGACGTGGATGTAAACTAGTCTATCTATCTATTGCCAGACACCTTAATCCTGTACGGGGTGGCCACAAACAAATACCCTCCACGTCGCCCTGTCCCCCCTCCATTTCACTGCCCTGCTCCCAACTCACACACCCCTCTCATATACGTCTCCACTCCATCCCTCCATCTCATCCATTTCCTCCCCCTCCCTCTCCCCCCCTCCACCTCACTCACGTACACTCTCCTCGTCAGTCTCACACCCTCCATCCTCTCCACATTGCCAAACCACCTCAGTGTGTTCCTTCAAACTCATCCTTTCACATCCACATCCACACCACAACGCTCCTTTATATCCTCATTTGTCAACCTGTCTCTCAATGTGACTTCACAGGCTCGTCTTAAAAAAACTCATTTCCATTTCTCTCACTCTTGACAAATGTCCTTCCAACAACGTCCAAGCTTCACTTCCATACGCGAAAGTTGGTATCACAATACTGTTAGGTAGTAACTTTTTCACATCCATGCTCACTTCCCTGTTTCTTATGACTGCCCTCAAGGAACCAGCAACCTTTCGTCCTTGTTGTACCCTTTCAAGCACTTCACCCTCCAAACTTCCATCCTTACTCATCACACTCCTCAAGTATTTAAACACTCACATTTTCCATTTCCTCAGCATCCAACCTCACTATACATTGTTACAGAAGAGAGACTAAAATCACTACTGTCTCGCAAAGTCCAGGTTCAAAACAAAAGAGTTAGGTAAAATTACAAGTTAAAGTTTAATGCTCAAACTAACAACTAAACATTCAGGACTCATAAGGATAATGTAATGGCAAAAAACAGGTTAAATATAAGGTTAACTGCAAAAGCCTCTATTAACACGAAATTAGCAAGAGTAAATTTATCTAAGTCAGCCCTGATAAAATGAGAAAACCAGATAATACTCAGTGAAGGCAAGATATATTATTACTGATACAAACTATTATTACCACTGGCTGACAATATGAATTACAAAAACTTTACTAGGCCTACGAATCAACACCTTATGCTATACAGCACAAGAACAAAATGTAATAACACTCATACTCAAATTACACAGCTGCTAGATGATTGGAGACTTCCTGAGCACTCACAATAATAACAACTGTACAGGGGAGGACAGAGATGTGAGCAAAATAAGGGGTAGATCTAAGTGGCAATTAATGCAGAGACTGAGCTCATTATATAGGGGCCGGCAGAGCTTGATACAACTTGTAAGAAGGACGCGCAAATGAAGCCAGAAGGGACAAAGAGTTGACACTCCTGCTCTGAACAACAGAAAGAACGACTTACTCTACTATAAGGGAGGAGGGGGGGAGTGAGGTAGAACACGCTCGTAACCAAACATGCAGCATACTGTACGTTAGAATTACACAAAGGATGATGAAATCATAGGCTATGTAACACCTCCCCACAAAGAAACAGAAATTTACAAGGGAAATTTCTTATTACTCTAAAACAATCTGTCTAAAGTCTAGATAAGCAATCTGCAATAACATTTTCTTTCCCCTTGACATGTTGTATGTCTAATGAATACTCCTGAAGAAGTAGACTCCATCTTGTCAATCTCTGATTTTTATCTTTAAACTTACTAAGGAATTTCAGTGGGTTATGATCGGTATAAATGACTATGGGGTCAAAACCAGAACACAAATAAAATGAAAAATGCTGTAAACCCAAAATCAAGGCCAAAAGCTCTTTTTCAATAGTTGAGTAGTTCTTTTGAGGTGGAGTGAACTTCTTACTGTAATAAGATACAGGGTGTTCAATACCCTGATCATCTTCTTGCAGCAAAACTGCCCCAGCTCCTGTATCACTTGCATCAACAGCCATCTTAAAAGGCTTAGCAAAATTTGGAGTAGCGAGCACTGGCTGACTTAATAGGATAGCTTCAAGTTTGCTGAAAGAGGATTCACAGTTATCGGTCCAGACAAATTTAACTCCCTTTTTCAGGAGGTCTGTAAGTGGTGATACAAGAATTGAAAAGTTAAGAACAAATATCCTGTAATAACCTACCATTCCCAAAAATCTTTGTAGCTCTTTCCTACTTTTAGGTCTGGGGAGATTACTTATAACCTGAACCTTAGCTGCTGGTGGTGCAACATGTCCATCACCAATTACGTACCCAAGGTAATGAACTTTAGCTTGACCAAACTCACACTTTGATAAATTAGCTACAAGATTAGCCTGAACCAAACGCTCAAGAAATTTAATGACATGGCATAGGTGATCTTTCCAATTGTCACTGAAGATTAATACATCATCAAAATAAACAACACACCCTGCCAAACCCTCTGTTACAACATTCATGAGCTTCTGAAATGTGTCTGGTGCATTCTTCATACCATATGGCATTACAGAACATGCAAAAATCTTTCCTAGTGTTACAAAACATGAGATCTCCCTCGCACATTCAGTCATAGGTACTTGCCAGTATCCCTTTAACAAATCAAACTTATTTATGTACCTAGCCTTTCCGATCTTGTCTATGCAATCTTCCACGCGAGGGAGAGGGTAAGTGTCTGTTTTGGTTATCTGATTAACATGTCTGTAGTCGATGCAAAGCCGCTGTGACCCACCTGGCTTAGGGACTAGAGTGACAGGAGAACTCCACTCGCTCTGACAGGGCTCAATCATCTTGTGGTCCAACAGGTAGCCAAGCTCCTTCTGGATAAGGGGAACTTTCACTGGGTTCACACTGTAAGGAGGCAGTTTAATTGGCTTTGCATCTCCAACATCGACATCATGCATCAACACAGTGGTTCTTCCTGGAGTGGCACAGAACACTTGCGGGTACTCCTGCAGTAATGCCGAAAACTCCTGCCTTTCCTCGGGAGCTAGATGAGAAAGCTTAGTCTGGAGATCATTCATGATATCAGGATTCTTCCCCAAACTATCACACAGGCTCATGCTGCATGGGAGAACTTCACTTGCAGACTCGGGTGGAACAGCTACAGTGCAGACTGGGTTATTTTCGTCCCGCCTGTGATATAAATTTAGCATGTTGGTGTGACAAAGTTGCTTGTTCTTTCTACGATCTGGTGTGGCGATGACATAGTTGACATCACTGAGTTTCTTCTCCACGAAAAAGGTGAGAAGCCCAGTGATTCATTTGGAGATTCTCTTGCGGCAAATACAACGAATGGAAGACCTTTATCCCAGTCTTTCTGATGTTCCAAACAGTATTTCTTGAGCATCGATTTGAGTGTTTGATGATATCTCTCCAACGCTCCTTGGGTCTGGGGATGGTAAGCTGAAGACGTGATCTGGGTGATCCCCAACTCTTTCAGAGACTGCTTGAAAACATTAGACATGAGATTACTTCCCCGCTCTGACCGTACCTCCTTTGGCAGACCAAACTTTGTGAAGAACCCTAGCACTTCCTTAACCACGTTCTTTGCTGAGATATTTCTAAGTGGAATGGCTTCAGGATAACGAGTAGCCATATCAATCAGGGTCAACACATAAGAAAATCCTAAAGAAGTCTTAGGAAGAGGGCCCACAATATCAACCAACACATGGGTGAATGGCGCCTCAAAAGGAGGAATGGGAACTAGAGGTGCAACCTTTTCGGTCTGATTACACTTCCCCACAACTTGACAGGTGTGACAAGACTTACAATACCAGGAAACATCCCTGAAGATACCTGGCCAGTAGAAGTGTTTCAAAATGCGTGCCACAGTCTTCCTCACTCCAAAGTGTCCTGCCAAACTGGAATCATGAGCCACTCTATTGATATTGTAATGCTGGGTAGAATTAGGCTCGACTTCTCGTACCTATTTCACCAACGTGGAGCGGGGTCCTCTTTCGAGACCGGAGCTAGTGCAATAAAGAGAGGCAGGACATAAAAACCTTCGGCAACACCATACACGTATATTACCACAGTCAGACACAGGACACTTCAGCAGATATTACAACACAGTATAGAGCAATACAAAAACCTTATCTAAGATATGTGGATCTCGCAGGATACTGGCTTTCTAGATACTAATGACAATGCAACAAATCTTAGTACTAGGAGTGCAGTAAATACAGGTGCGTGCGGAGCGTGTAAGGGGGAGGAGGGGGGGAGGGGGTTTGTGATCCACTAGGAGGAGGTAGGGGAGACGCGGAGAGCGACTTAAAACGGCGAGGAGAAAGTTATGGTAATATTGGAGGATGCTCGGTATTAGCAAGGGAGTTTAGGTGTTTTCTGTTGGCGAAGATTCTTTGACAAATAACTCTGATTCTTTCTTTGGCTTTAAGAGAGTGAGCGAGGAATGGAGAGAGTTTTTAAGAGTAGCGTGCGGAGGGAGGGAATATCGTTAATACTCCCCTTTCTTGAGATTTAGGGTGGGAACATGTTTCTGTAGGCACAGGCTTATTAATAACACATCTTCTAAGTATGATATGTAGACTCTCGCTTCACAACGCGTAACAAAGTCGGAATACTCGTAAATACTATTTCACAATATTACTTAGAGACTAGCCAATAGAACTCCAATAATATTTTAGTCTTTCTTCTGGTTCTGGAGATATGTCTTTAGAAAGATTTGGGGTGACACTCGCACGTATTTTCACTTTAGATCTTAATCCACATTCTCGTCCTTCAACTGGATATTGTGTTCTGATTTACCCCAATATACATTACATAAATTCACTGCACAATACTTATTCTAAGAGAAAGGGAGTCACACTTAACCTACTTCACGATTGTTACAGGGTCACCCGTATTTCCTCATGGAGAGAAACAAGGACACGTCATCGGTGATCCAGTCGGACTGAGGGCGTCGTCAGGGCGGAGCGAGCCGAGAGGGCACGGGGCGGCTCGCGAGGGCGTCCTCTCGCATCCGGAGGCTTCCGGGCCGGGCTCCAGCGTAAGGCCCCTAGGACTGGGGCCGAAGAGGTCTAGGAACCTCTGGGTCGGGTCCCGGCGTCGCGGGGGCATGGTGAGGTCTCGCCCGGGTGTCCTAGGGAGGGCCGGAAGAGGCGACAGACTGCGGTCTCCCGCGACCAGAGGCACCGTCAGGGGAGGGCTGCGGCAGCGGTTGTCACGGGGGCCCGACAGGTGTGTCTGCTCGAAGGCCAAACGTAGGGAACAGAGACCGGGGGAAGCAGGGAGGTCTTTCCGGGATATTCTGGAACGAGACCCCTGAGGTTCAGTCTCCGGTTGGGGAGACGTCCCTTTCCTAACTAGGCCCTGGGAGCGACCATCGATCGTCTCCACCTGGACACTGGGGGAGCGACCATTGATCGTCTCTACCCGAATATTGTGGGAGCGACCATTGATCGTCTCGGCTGGAGTACTAAGGGAGCGACCATTGATCGTCTCTACCTGGACACTGGGGGAACGACCATTGATCATCTCTACCCGAGTACTGTGGGAGCGACCGTCGATCGTCTCGACCGGAGGACCAAGGGAGCGACCATTGATCGTCTCTACCTGGACACTGGGGGAGCGACCATCGATCGTCTCTACCAGAATGCTGTGGGAGCGACCATTGATCGTCTCGACCGGAGGACTAAGGGAGCGACCATTGATCGTCTCTACCTGGACCCTGGGGGAGCGACCATTGATCGTCTCTACCCGAACACTGTGGGAGCGACCACTGATCGTCTCAACCGGAGTACTAAGGGAGCGACCATTGATCGTCTCTACCTGGACATTGTGGGAGCGACCATTGATCGTCTCTACCTGGACATTGTGGGAGCGACCATTGATCGTCTCGACCGGAGCCCTAAGGGAGCGACCATTGATCGTCTCTACCTGGAAATTGTGGGAGCGACCATTGATCGTCTCGACCGAATCACTGTGGGAGCGACCATAGATCGTCTCTACCAGAGGGGCGCTGCCTGGAGTGCTATTTCTGACTCCACCCCTAGCTAACTCAGTGATTCTGCCACGCGAAGGTAGTGTCTTTCGCCTACGGTGGCAGCGGCGTGGTGGTTGAATGTCACAGGGGCGCACGGCCCGGGCTGACATGCATCGTTGTTGCCCGGAGTGGTGGTGGCTAGTGGCGGCTACCCCGTGGGGTCCGAGTGCGGGTGTCGGCATTCTCGTGGGCGAACTCCATTGTTTCTGGTTCGTCCTGTTGTCGGGGATACTATGGTATTCTCTGGGAGTTTCTTCGGGAGTACCGTATATGCATCTGTTAAAGCCACGCATTTCACCACCGTGTTCTTGAAAAAAGTCACGTCCCTGTGGCTAGAGGTGGAACGCTGGAGTGTTGGGGGTGGTGTAAACAGGCTAGAGGTGTCGGAGTGTGTTCTGCCAGGCGACAGTGTAGGAATTTTCCTCCTGTGCTTGGTCATAGGTGAGGAAGAGGGTGGAGGGGGCGGTGGTGGACTGGAGGATATTTAACAGGTGGTGTGGCCCGCGGAGTCGGTGGTTCTTGGTAAAGGTAGGGGCCCATACGGCCCGCTTTATCCTCGTGTTGCTTGGTGTGGCTGTCGGTGTGGTTGGAGGTTGAATGCTGGATAGAGTGGGCGAAGGCCGGGTTTTGTGTGGCAGTAATGCGGTGTTGAGTCTCTGGGGAGTAGAGGTAGAGGGGATTTGGGCCTGATGTAGCTTGACGGTGTGTGTGTATCGGGTGGGTGGGGATAAGAGTCGGCCGGTGGGGGTGGTGGGGGTGGTTCTGAGAGTGGGTGTGGGTGGGGAGGCAGGTGTGCGGGGTGGGCGTGGTCGGTTAGCGCGGGCCGTCGCGCGCATCGGGGACGCGGAAGAAGGTGAAAACGTCAGAGTGGGCGTGCGTAGGTGTGGAGGGGAGAGGGGAGTGGTAGTGGATTGTCCTGCGGGGGTGGCGGGGTGGGCGGGGCACGTGGGCTTGGGTGGAAAGGGTGAGACGGCGGAGGGAAGGGGTGAGGGCGAGCGAGGCGTGGTGGGTGAGATGTCAGGTGAGGTGCAGGGGGTGGTGGAGGCGGTGGAGGCTGAGGTGGTAGGGGAGGTGGAGGGGGATGGCGAGGAGGAACCATCGCACTCGTATGTGGAAGTGACAGGCGGTGCGGGAGCAGGGGGGGGTTGGGGTTGTGAGGTCGGTAGTGGTGGTGAGGTGGCAGGAGAGTTGGCTTGGAGGGTAGGTGGCGAGGAGGGAGTGTGATCTTGTGGTGCCATCTCGGTGTTTGGTGGTGGAGTGGTCTGGGCGGTAGCAGGGCTCTGTGCTAGTGGTGTGGGGTGGGCGGTGGGTACGAAGCTAGGGGATGGTGAGGGTGTGGGGGCGATGGCAGACGGTGTGCGGTGCTGAACCCGTGGTGGCCTGGCAGGGGCTGTGGAGTGGGATGTGGCAGGTGGTGTGTGCCGTCGGAGCCAAGGAAAGGTGGGGTGAAGTGTAGGGGCAGAGAGAGACGGTGGTGGTGGGGAGATGCGGTCTCGCGGGGTTGTTTCAATGCTCAGGGATGAGGAGGAGGGTGTGATAGGGAAGGTGAATGAGTTAACCTTGTGGGCGGGGAAATCGAACGGTGGTGAAGTGATGGCGGTGGGTGGCGCGGGGTGGGAGGTGGAAGGCAGTAGACAGGGGGAGGTGGTTTTAGGAAGTAGGTTAGGGGAAGATGTGGAGAGGGTCCTAGGAGGCCTGTGAAGAGGGAGGCCGGTTTTGTGTTGCGGGAGTATAGTGGTGTGTGGGGTGGGAAGGTTAGAACTAGGGGCAGGAATAGGGGAAGGTAGAACAGAAGAGATAGTGAGAGGGGGGGAAAAGGAAAGATAACGTTCTCCCCTGTCGTAGACTGGGGGAGAGGTGAGGTGGCCCCCGCCATTACGGTGGGATGCGGGGGCAGGGGGGCGCTTTTTGTTTTTCCCTTTTTGTTTTTTCTTCCCCTGGGGCTTAGGGGAATTTGCGTATGGTGGGGAGGTTTGTAAGCGCCCTCGTGTCATTTGGCTGCACTGGGCAGCTTCTAGCTGCTCACGGATGTCATGGATCGGACATCCGTGGTAGCACGGAGAAAATTCCCACGGGTTGATGGTGATGAGGTCAACGGGGAATTGATTTATTTCGCCGATGCGTTGAGGGGTGGCATGGACGGCTAAAAGGCGTCTCATTAAACTGATATCTCTATCCATGTCTCCTGTTGGATCGTGGATAGTGAGTGTTGTCTTACAACACTTGGGAGTACTCTGAGCAGGGGCCGGATGCTCAAAACTGGTCATATCTCAATCCCGCCGTCTGTGGTCGCTCCTCTAGTCCCGTCTTAAGTTATTCCCGCCTTATGACTGACCACTTCCACCAATGTTCAAACGAGAAGCGGTCAGTCGTAGGGCGGGTATAAGTGTTAGTCCCATCAAGCGGCAGAGGGCAGGCAGTTCGCCAGCTGATCTGATAGCAACCAATGAGAATCAGTGTAACAAAAAAGGCACCCAATGAGAATCAAGGAGGTTGTCTCTAAACAGACAACTCGTGCATGCTGGTAACAACAAATATCACCGCCACAGTCTAGATACTCGCCACACGCCTCTCTGTCTGCTAATACTAACCTACTTCACGATGGAAGGTGAACCTAAAGCCAAGAGACCTCGTCGCCCAAACTTTACTGATGCAGAGCTGCTGGCTATGGCAACAAGTGTTGCAGAGAAGCAAGACTTTATATTGGGAAAATTTTCATTTGACAGTGCCTCAACAGGAGTCAGGATGAAGGCGACAGCTTGGCAGTATGTTACTGATGCTGTCAATGCTGTCAGTCGAATTCAACGTGATGTTTCGGACGTAAAAACTAAATTCAAGCATTCAGTTTAGTCAATAAACTGGAATTTTTTTCCTTAAGACCTGTTTTGCAATGTTTTTCTTTTCTAACTTATAATCTTTGACAGATTTTATATTTGTTAATAACCATTAGGCCCATCCAACAAAGTTTTAGCCCCAGTCTAACCTGATCTACCTATATTAACTAACCTAACCTAAACCCCAAACCTGCTTGGAGGTTGTCAAGCCAAGGCCTCATGATTACGGTGATAAGTTGTTTTTGGGTCAGTGGGGTCCAGTTAAGTAATGTTAGGTTAGGTTTTAAGCTAGGTGCAAAGTGGTGGTGGGTTTTCGTTAATATCTCAAAGACTATTATTTTGCCATGGATGAATTAGAATGATTTGACGCAGACATCAAGATGTACCTATTGAGCTATATCAAATTCATTACCATGAGGCAGGTGCACTTGTAAACATTTACCCTATCCTTACCTAAAGACCCTAACCTATCACTTCACAGCCCATACTGGTCATAATAAAATTGTGAGCTAATGAAAGGTCCCTAAAGGAAAAAAAAAAATGTAAATTAACAGTTTAGGACACCTCTGGAATTCAGTAAGCATACTCCAGAGAATGGAGGTTAAAGTGTGAAATTCCAGTAGTGTCCTAAACTGTAATATACCGGAAAAAATACCAAATCTGCCCACATCTAACTTAGAACGAGGGTTTGTAGTAGAAAAGCAGTTCACATGCCATACCTAATGAAAATATATGAGTAGCCTACATTTTATAGCAAGTATGTGGCATCATAGGGAGGCTTTCACAGTCTCATGAGATAAAATTATGCTGCACATCTACAATTCATAAGAGGCCTCAATAGCTATCTATCTATCTATATACCTAGGCTCCTTCCCCCAAGGAAAGGGAGGTAGCCGAGACAGGACGACTCACTCTTCATTTACTCATCCATTCAAACACATTCATTCGCATCTTAGCCCCAAAGGGGAGAACGGACAGATCCTCACCGCATCACACCGCACAAGGGTCAACTGCGCAATGCAAGCAGTGACATCCACAGCAGGGCCCGACAGCAGAACTGGTTTACCCCTGCCACATCATAACAGACCCATCCCCTTACCCGCACCTGACCTGACTAGCTGATCAGACCAAATGCGGGAGAATATCCCCTCAGGGCTGCGTCATCACTTATTCATTCACAATTTCTCTCCATTTATTTCTGTCACGCACAGCCACTCTTCCTTGCTCAACAGACATCCCTCTCGCATCCAGCGCTCTCTTCACACTGTCCATCCATCCTATTCGTGGTCTTCCTCTCAGTCTTACACCTCTCACATCAGATCTAGTTATCTTTTTCACCAATCGCTCATTATCCATTCTCTCCATATGCCCAAACCATTGCAACACCCTCTGCTCAACTCTACCAGCCATCTCCCGAACAACTCCAGTTCTCCTTCGCACTTCATCATTTCGCACTCAATCCATACGCTTCACTCCACACATACTCCTCAGACATCTCATCTCCATTACATTCAAACTTTTCCTCTCTGCTACACCCATATTCCATGTTTCAGCCCCATATAACGCAGTCGGTACCACAACACCCTCATACAGCCTTCTCTTTACATCCATTCTAAGCGAACGACATTTAAACACTTTTTTCATTCTTCCCAGCACCTTTCCTACTTCATTTATTCTAAACTTCACTTCTGCATCTATTCTTCCATCCACAGCAACATGTGACCCTAGATATTTAAAACAATCTTCCTCCTCAAGCAACTCACCATTCAAAACTATATTCATCCCCCTACCATCTATCAACCTCGTACACTTCATCACTTTACTCTTATTCTCATTTACTTTCAATTTCCTCCTTTCACACACCCTTCCAAACTCCTCTACCAACTGTCTCAATCTCTCCTCTGAATCAGTCACCAGTGCAGTATCATCTGCAAACAGCAGCTGCTTCAGATTCTACTCTCCACCATCAACATTCACCAGACTCAGACCTCCACCTAAAACTCTTGCATTCACCTCCCTTACAACACCATCCATGTAAATATTAAACAACCAAGGCGACATCACACATCCCTGTCGCAGCCCTACTCTCACGGGAAACCAATCACTCACAGCATTTCCCACTCTTACACACGCTCTACTATTTACATAAAAACTTTTCACCCCTTTTAGTAACCTACCATCAAGTCCATACAATCTTAAAACAGTCCACAAAGCCTCCCTATCAATTCTATCATACGCTTTCTCTAAATCCATAAATGCCCAAAACACATCCTTGCCTTTCGCTAAATACTTTTCACACACTTGTCTCACAGCAAACACCTGATCAACGCATCCCCTTCCTCTCCTAAAGCCACACTGCTCATCACTGATCACTCCCTCTGTACCCTCTCTAACTCTCATAATTAACACTCTACCATACACTTTACCTACAACACTTAACAGACTTATACCCCTAAAGCTAGTACATTCATACTTATCACCCTTGCCTTTATACAACGGGACCACACAAGCACTTGCCCAGTCAATTGGCACCATACCTTTCTCAAAGCACACATTCAATAATCTTACTAACCAGTCAACAATAGTCACTCCACCACCCTTCAGGCATTCCACAGCACACCCATCCATACCTGCAGCTTTCCCTGTTTTCATCTCCTTTACTGCCTTCTCCACTTCCTCCTTCGTGATCAAAGAATCATTCAACTCTCCCAACACATTTATTCCTTGCACCCTTCTATCTGCCACAATCTCAGCCACCCTTTCCTCCTCTACATTTAACAATCTTTCAAAATACTCTGCCCATCTCTTCTTTACTGCATCCATCTCAATTAACATCCTTCCATCCTCTGCTTTTACTCGTTCTTCCTTCCCAGACTCTCCCTTTCGCACCCTTTTCACCTCCTTCCAAAACATTTTCTTATTCTGTTGAAAATTCTCTGTCAGCCGCCTACCCCACCTCTCATCTGCTGCCACTTTAGCATCACGCACAGCCCTTCTCGCTCTATTCCTCTTTTCCTTATACCTTTCATATGACATCTCATCCTTCCTCTGCAGCCACACTTCATATGCACGTCTCTTCTCAGCCACAGCCATACTTACTTCCTCGCACCACCATTCACTTCCTTTTCTTACACCACCACCCACACGTCTCACACCACACACCTCTTCTGCATGCCCCACCACAGCACTCTTAAACAACTGCCATTCCTCCTCCACACTGCCATTTTCCCGATCTTTCACTGCGTTCCACTCATCTTTCAATTTCTCCTGATACTCTATCTTTTTCTCTCTTTTATCCAACTCACTCACTTTCAAAACCTCCCTGCCACACCTAACCCTCCTAGCTCTCACCCATCTCTTACCTACTCTTAACTTTCCCTCCACCAGGCAGTGGTCAGACATACCTCCACCCTCCCCTCTCAGAACTCTCACATCCAACAATCTTCCTATTACATTCCTAGACACAACCACATAGTCCATCAAGGCTCTATCAACAACCCTTCCACCCTCCTGTCTCACCCATGTATACTTATAAATATCTTTCTTCTCAAACAGCGTATTCCCAATCACCATCTCTCGCTCAACACACATCGCTATCATTCATTCCCCATTTTCATTTCTTCCAGGCACACCTTGCATACCAACTACGCCTTCAACTGCAACATTTCCCACTCTAGCATTCAGATCTCCCATCATTACCACATTCACATTCGCTCCAAAACTCTGCAGACACTCATCAACATCATTCCAGAAAGACTCCCTCTCTTGTTCATCCCTTTCACTACCAGGCCCATATGCACTCACAAACACACACAACTCACGTTCAAATTTCACTTTCACCCACATCAGTCTCGATGACACCTCCTTCCATTCAATCACACACTGCTGTACTTCCGGACTCACTAACAAGGCCACACCTTCTCTTGCCCTTCCTCTATCAACACCTGACAATCTTCCATTCACACTTCCAAACATAGATTCCCCCTTCCCTTTCATCTTCGTTTCACTCAAAGCTAACACATCCAACTTTCTTCTCACAAACATTCTCCCAATCTCCTCCCTTTTAGCCTCAATTGTACTACTTCCACGCACATTCATAGACCCAATCTTCAGGGTACGGGGATAACTCCATCCCCCGTCCCTTTCTCTGGCCTCAATAGCGAGTCACTTAAAACTCGATAACCAGGCACAAATCATGCATGAGAGAGTTCCCTGGGATCCTTGCCATAATAAAATACCGCTATATGTTTGTATGTATTACAAACACCTTAACTAATGTTTTGAGGGTTAGATAACACTGATGAGAGGCTCAAAGCTTCCTTACGACCGTGCTGAATGGGCTTTAGGACTGCTTGGTACCAGTCGTAAATTTTGATGGAGTTCCGACCAGAGATAGTCCCGCTGACGTCACAACATGGCGTCCATACTGTTTTGAACATCGCAGACGGCAGCCATTGTGAACACAGGTGATGACTTAGTCCCGCGCTGGCGAGCAACGACCGGGACTAAAGTTTTGAGCATCCGCACCCAGAACTGTGATATCACATTATTGTTTGAGTATTATAACTAAAACATCCTTGACCCAAACAGTCCATAAAATAAAAACTTGAAAGATCGTAAATATTTTTAGAAGAAGGCCGTCCTCCAAAGTGATTAGATTTGCACATTCGGACACTGGTATGGTAGAGCTATTAAGTGTTAAAAAGGCAGCTAAAAGCTTCCAGGTTCGATTATCACCTTGGATATTTTTGGTTTACCCTGTAACACATCCTAATTTTGTTTCTGAATATTATTATATCTATTTTGCATCACTATACTCCTTTATCAGTTTGTTAATTATATTTCTCAGCATGCTTACAGGCAGTGAATATGGAATGCAAATGCTGGAGTTTGTACCGAATCCTCTAGTCTTTCTCTGAAGAGAGAAAGCGACATTAGCTCAGTTAAATCAAGCTTTGCTATTCACCTCCCCCAACACCATCCCACCCCACTATAACTCCCATTGTTTCACCTTCGTCTTGTTCAGGGTCATCAGTGTCATCTGTGACGTTCAATCCATCACTTGATAATGCACAATTAGTCTTCTCACCACGAAAAAAAAAAATATTTTACATAAAACCGTATAGAGTTAACCGTAAATACCAAATTTGCGGTAATGTTATTTGCTGTTTTTATTACAGTTGATATTACGTTTAATGTAATTGTATTTTCTATTTGTTTGTCTTTACTACTATTGTTATTATTATTATTATCATTGTTATTATTATTATTATTATTATTATTATTATTATTATTATCTATTATTATTATTATTTAGTTATTATTATTACCATCATTATCATTTTCATTATCTTCATCATCATCATCATCATCATCATCAGTACTTGTAGTAGTAGTAGTAGTAGTAGTAGAAGTAGTAGTAGTAGTAGTACTTGTTGTTACTGTAGTATCATTATTCAATCCTGCCTCTTTTTAACAATTATTAGGACACACATCATTATATAGAGGCAAGGAAACTTACCAGTTATGTAATGCATTCGTTTTATAAACATGGACACCAAGATTATTCCTCTGTATTCTGCTGATTGTCGTAGAGTTGTTCCTCTTTTATTCCATCCTTAAAGTGCTTTGTCTTATAGATCTTTGGCGCCTCATGTTCTTTTATTCAGTAATTCCGGTCCACTGTTCCATTCAAAATACCCCAGTTTCATGCCGGATTATTCTTCTCACCCACGTCATCACCAACATTTATGTTGTTATGATAGCACACGGCATTGATTTTGATGTAATTGTAAATATATTCAGTCCAGTAGTTATCTTTTACTGAAGTGCAGTTCCGTATTTCCTTATTTTTAAATATATATACAATTGTACCACAAATTGGCTGGAGGATACGGAATAGGGTGAATGAAAGATGGAAATGAGTGATGTCAAAGGAAACATAAACACTTTGGCTGACGAATCGATCTCTGTAAACATAAGTTTTGGTGTTTATAATAAGTAGAAATTTGGAAGTAAATGAAACCTACCTAACGATAGCCATTTTCTTTAATGCTGTTACACGACAGGTTCAGCCCTACTTAGACCTTCGCATGTGTGTACGAAAGTGTGAAAAGCTTATATATATATATATATATATATATATATATATATATATATATATATATATATATATATATATATATATATATATAGCATATAACTAAATAGGCTTTTGGACCTTATGTATGCTTTAACAGCGAAATGCAGGTTTACTCTAGGTGTTAGAATATACTGGCTCAAATCAATACTACTGCACTGAGATATGAGAATATGTAATTATAGTTAAGTCTGAACTGAATCTGACTTAGATTAACCCCTAAACCGCGGGGTTGTTCTGGCGCTCCTTGCGTGTCCCACGGGGATATTCTCGCTCCGACAGACTTTGTAAAAATATTTCCCAAATACCAGTTATTAGTCCTGGGTTATTATAATTAAATATGACTATGGCACATACCTTTAGCTTTCTCCTGGGATGTTTGTTGAGCCTTCGTCGAGTACCGTAGGACTTGCAGAGAATTCTGAAGTTGGGTAAAGAAGTCTCCACTTTACACTTCCCGACACCCCGTAATATGATTACCACAGCCTGATATTATCACTAGAAACACAATTCTATGATTTTCAAATAGTTTGGAATCCATACTCAAAAAAAAAAAAAAAAAACACTGTGAAAGCAATGAAAATTACTGCGCGTACACTCATGATCACTAATCTCTGGCCAGAGAGTAATGCAAAGTCGTGGCCAGGCGTAGGCTACACAGTCAGACACACTCCACCTCGTTCCAGAAAGGTTTAGTGCTTCAATGAACAATTTTCTAAGCATCACTGAAGCACTTTTGTTCCACATATTATATTACTTTCTCAAGTAATATATGCATGGCAAGAAATAGACAAATTTGGTTATAGCTGTTATTTTTAGTTTATAATGAGTGCGTGATGATATTTGAATTTCATACTGTGTTTTTATTAATCTGTTTATTATTTCGCTGACCTATTTCTTGCGGCGAGCCTTCAACAGAGCTGTTGGTAGGTTATAGCGGAGAGATATCCACGATTGCCACGCAGCTGGCATTCACACGACATATTCTAAATAAGAACTCTTTATAATACTTATATCTTTGACAAAAATTCACTATTACTACTACTTTGAACTAAATGTTTTTCTCTAGTAATAACAGGCCCCGTTGTCCATAGATATAAATAAGCCTAGATGCCGCATGACACTACTTTAGATGCGTCTACGCGGCCACCATCTTGGAACGGTCGTGGCAGACGATGTCGTGTTCCTGACGACGGTCAAAGCTGACCAGTATTTACCTAGATATGCAACAGCAATGTGCTGCTTTTGGGTGTAGAAAACGTGGGAATATATCTATGGTGACACCGATAGCACGAGTGGCTCAACTGTCTGGTTATGCAAATGTCTCTCAGCTGCTTCCCTATCCTCCGAAAGGAGGATGATGGCTTGCAGAAAGGAAATTTAAGCCTGCAGTCCACCGAGTTCACGTTTTAGATGAACTAGGAACCACAACCATTACCACCACAACAACAGCCACCACCATAACAGCCACCACCACAACCACCACCACCACCACCACCACCTCCATCATAACAACAACAACAATAACAGCAACCACTACCATCAGCACCACATCCACCACCACAACCACCACCACCGTCGCAACAGCAACAACATCCACAACCACTTCCATAACAACAATCACCACCACAACCACCACCACCGCCGCAACAGCAACAACATCCACAACCACTTCCATAACAACAATCACCACCACAACAACAACCATCACCATCATAAAAACAACCACCACCACCATCACCACAACCACCAGCACATAAACCACTACCATCATAACAATAACCACCACCACAACAATAACCACCACCACAACAACCACAAAAACCACCACCACAACAACAACCACAAAAACCACCATCATAACAACCACCATCACAACAACAGTTCCCACCACCACCACCACCATCACAACAAACACCACAACAATAAGCACCACAACAACAACAACCAAAAAAAAAAACACCATCACAACAACCACCATCACTACAACAGCCACCATCACAACCACAGCAATAACCACCACAGCAACAATCACAATAACAACCACAACAATAATCACCACAACAATAATCACCTCCACAAGAACAACTACCATCACAATGACAACCACAACAATAACTACCACAGCAACAACCACAACAACACTCACCACAACAATAACCACCACCACAACCATCACCACCACAACAACCACCACCACCACCACTACCACCACCACCAATTCAACAACCACCAACACAACAACCACCACCATCATAACAACAACAACCAACACAACCACCACCACCACCACGACAGCAACAACGACAACAACCACAAAAAACATCACCACAACAACCACCAACACCACTACAACCATCACCACAACCACCACCACCACAACAGCAACAACAACAATAACCACCATCACAGCAATGACCACCACAACAACCACCACCACCACAACAGCAACAGCAACAATAACCACCATCACAGCAATGACCACCACAACAACCACCACCACAACAACAACAACATCCACCGCCACCACAATCATCACAACAGCAACAACAACCACAATCACAACCACAACAGCCACCATTATAACCACCATCACAACAACCACCACCACCACCACAACAACCACCACCACCACAACAACAACATCCACCGCCACCACCACCACAACCATCACAACAGCAACAACAACCACAATCACAACCACAACAGCCACCATTATAACCACCATCACAACACCCACCACCACCACCACAACAACCACCACCACAACCGCCAACACAATAACCACCACCACCACAACAGCAGCAAACACCACCATCGACACCACCACCACCACAACAACAACAAAAATTACCATCACCACCACCAACACCACAACAAAAACAACAGAAACCACCATCACCACCACTACAGCAACAACCACCACTACCACCACAATAACCACCATCACCACCACCACAACAATAACCGTCATCACTACCACAGCAATAACCACCATCACCACCTCCAACACAACATTCATTTTCATAGTCTGAATTCACTCTAAAACATCATCATCATCATCCGGACCTCCTTTCCCACCCAAGGGCAGGGTGAGGAGTAGCCATGTCCAGACAGCACAAACTTGTCCAATCCAAATAGGCCATACACTTCCATTCACTCATCATTCAAGCCCCCAGAATCCTGGCTCCACCGGATACGCCAAAAACATTCACGACATTCTGCAGCTTCACACAGCGTATCCGATTGAGTCAATCTAAAACAAACCCCACTATTACATGCTTGACCGCTCCATGATGGTGGCCGCACAGACACATAGCCGTTGTACTGAAGAATGGGCGATGCGGCATCTAGTCTTATATCTATGCCGTTGCCATCCAGTGGGAATGGTTGCCCTATTCCTACACGACGTCTTAGCTGCATGCCCCCTGTGGTCAAAATGCGTGCAGTTAGTGCCGCTAATTCATGAATAATTATTAAGGTGTACATATGATGCCAATACCCATATATAGTGGCACATGTTTTTTTTACTTCTTGGAAATTGCTAAATTGCAGAGTGATTGAAATGTCGGCAACTGACAATAAACACGGATTATAATATAATGGAGGAGAAACCATAAGAATATGGTAATATCAAAGATATGAGGAGCAGTACGCTTCGAATCACCTGGTTACAGTTCTTTGCCCCGCCCAGTAGTCCAGAGTCTATGTTCGAATGCTTGGCTCGTGTGTGCTCATAACACTGGCCGCCACGCGTCTCCGGTCAGAGATTAGTAATCATGATTGTACCAGCTTCCCAACTGAGCTCGTTCGTCGCTGGTATTCTGTCATTTATTATTCATAAAAACTCTCACACTTTATGTTTCTATACTATATAACAATTATATATATATATATATATATATATATATATATATATATATATATATATATATATATATATATATATATATATATATATATATATATATATATATCTGCAGTCTTTATCTATAAGTTTCCTTCAGTAATAGAAGTTTATTATCACTGTAGGCATTCAATTTTTCTTTCAGTAAAATACGTATAGATCCAAGGTTTCACTTCCACTGTCATAAATTCAAGTATTTGTACCCATATTCTTATATTACTAATTATTTACATTTCTATTTACATTTTCTATTGTATTTTCAATATTTACACTTCTGTTTTACTTACACTATGTTATGGACTGTCACTTGCAGTAACTTATAAAACTACATTACACTGTTCCATCATATTTGCATCCATTGCATTCACTTGCTGTTTAAACATTATTTACACATTATTTACATTTTCCACTTGCACTTTTAGAACTGCTTCAGGCTGAGATAATCAAAGAAGCAGGAAATGCAGAGGGGAACCTGGCACTCAGCGCACTGCCAAAAGGTGCATTTGTGCTCAAGTGTGCGTCGGGTGGTATGTGCACACACCTGGCACCTGCAGATCGCACCCTTCCTCTTGGTTGTGGCAGGCATTTGCACCAGTCTGTGCCAGTCCATGTACGCCCTCTGCTCAAGTCTGTTGGGAAGTCTTACTGCATGGCGCCTTGGAGCTGCTGCTGTCACCCTACCATGTCTCTCAAACAGCTGCTGAACACAAGTCCTGGTGAACAACCTCACGGAGAAAGACTTGGGTGACTTTACCTTCATCTTGTACAGGATGAAGGCGTTCAGCATCGTCATGTCAATGAGATGCAGAAAAACTTTCCTGTACCACGTAGTATTCTTCCTGAGGCAGTCGATCTCTCCAATCATCATGACTGACTTGTCCACCAGCCGCATGTTGATATTATTGTCTATGACAGCATCAGGTTTCGTCACAGGTTCGTCTGTCCTACGGTCGACCTTCCCACTGTTTTTCAGTTCCCCCTTGTGTACGGTGGTGAGCATGTGCACGACTCTCTTGTCATGCCACCGTATTGCCATCATCTTCTCAGACTTGCATAGGTGCACGTCTCCTCACTGTGAGGTTCCTGCCTCTGGGAACTTGGGGAAGTGGGCACGATTGCTCTTCACAGTGCCGCAGGAGCCGATGCCGTGCTCTGAAAGGTATTTAGCAAGTTTCGGTTCTGTATAATAGTTGTCAGTATACAGCACATGATTCCCACCAAAATACCTTTCAAGGAGCACTTTCACTACACAGCCAGAGAAGCCAAGGGGGTGTTTTTTATCCAGATCGACAGTGCTGGCTGAATAGATGACGAAGTCAAGGATGTGCCCCATCTTACAGTCGCACAGTACAAAGAACTTGATTCCAAAGCGATGGCATTTGCTTGGAATGTACTGTACAAACCTAAGACGTCCTATGAAAAAAAACAAGGATTCGTCTATGACAACCTTCTGAAAGGGGTGGAAGAATGACATAAACTTATCCTTCATTCTGCTCAGAATCTCCCGGATCTTCCAGAGTGGGTTGGTCTGGGAAGGTACATCGTTGCTGACGAAGTGCAGGTTTCCTTTGATGTTCCGGAAGCGATCTCTGGCCATGTACTTATTGAAGGTGGGTGAGGGTAGTAAGGGGTCCATGGACCAGTATTCTTCCACGTCATGCTTCTTTGAGTGTGGCATGAGAAGCATGAGGGCAAAGAACACATACAGCTCCTGCACTCCCAGCATGGTCCACTGTTGCATCTTGCTGTACCTGCACCACTTGCAGCACGTTGTGATTCACACCTGTTGGTCTCATCACATATGTGCTGCATGACTTCGTCATCGAAGAAGGCCAAAAGGAAGTCCACACACTCAGCATCCTCGTCAAGAGTTAAGCCAGGCTGTATTCCTGAGGAACTCTCATTGAAATGAAGATGTGTCTGGGACAAACTAGGAACCTTCCATCCACACGAAGGCGTCCAGGATTCCCTGTCGTGGCGGTGTAGGGTGGGTGAGGGTGGAGGGTGGCTGTGAGGCAGACTGGGCTGTTTCAAGGTCACTCGCACTGACCCTAGATTGCTGTGTAGCACTAGCAACCCTTACTCTACTTGCTACTCTACTTTTACTTGTCAGGGATTTACCTCTTCCCCTACGGCCTGCCTTCACTGTAGGTGCTGGTAGAGACTCCGACGACGAAGACTCAGGAGATAATTCCACTGAAGATGAGGAAGAAATTAGTGAAGTGGGGCTGGCGGAGCGGGGAGGTGATTCACCTCGGGACTCTTGGTGGGCTGGGTCACGGAGGGCCATTGTTCCGGGGCTAACCTGCCACCTTTTCACTCCCTTCCCAAATACCTTCCCTTGCTGCACTAAGGGCTCCTTTCCTTTGGAGCTAGGGATAACTTGGGACACTGAAGCACTCGTACTAGGAGTTTCTGTCACGATTTCCTCTCCCAGCTCATCACAGGATTCACCCGAAGGATCAAAGTCACTATCCATCATTATCATTGATACTTCTGCTAGTTCACATTCCACTGCTGAATCATTTAGTCCTATCCTGCTTTCCCCACGAGTTTTTCTAGGGGTAGAGGTCACAGGGCACTTTGCAATGGGGGCAGAAGCAACGGAAATGGTAGGGCACGAGTGCAACATGGTTTGACCTCAGAGGACGACAAGGAACTGAATGACATGGTGTATATGGGCAGGCAAGGGTTGACAGTGTCAGTAGGGTGACAGCTGCTAACTTACATGGTAAGAAATGACTAGTAGGAAATCTCGACAATGCATAAAAATATAGGTAGTACCAGGTGAATGTAAGTATCACTTAGGCGTCTCCCTCCCTTTCTTATATATATTTTTATTACGAGAATAGATTATACGGCATATTTCAAAGGGGAAATTACCGTGGGAAATTAGTGAACGAGTGCATGTAAGGTGTTGTCAGGTGATAATTAGGCAATTCCAGGTGAATAGCATTATCACTTGCCTTTTTTCTTTTTTGTATATATCATTTTGTATAAGATTAGGGCATAGAGCTTATTTCAATGGATGAAATCAGTGGAAAATTCCAGGGAAGATTTGCTTAGCGCAGCGCGGCCGGGCAGGCGAGAGGAGAGAGTAATGGAGGTGAGGTAGGGAGGGGAGAGAGGGTAATGGATGGGAGGTAGGGAGGTGAGTCAAGAACAGGGAAAAATGGCTAAATTGTCAACAATGGATGGGATTACAGATGAGGTTAGGAGTGCTGACTATTGTTGGACATTAGCAGTACATGCTAAAAAATGATTGGTAGGAAATCTCGACAATACCTAAAAAAATACGTAGTTCCAGGTTAATGTAAATATCACTTAGGCTTCTCCCTTCCTTTCTTATATATATATTTTTTACGAGAATAGATTAACACGGCATATTTCAAAGGGGAAATTGCAGTGGGAAATTAGCAAACATGTGCACGTGAGGTGTTGTCAGGTGATAATTTGCCAATTCCAGGTGCATAGCACTATCACTTACCTTGTTTCTTTTTTATATATATTATTTTGTATAAGAATAGGGCATACAGCTTATTTCAATGGATGAAATCAGTGGAAAATTCCGGGGAAGATTTGCTTGGCGCAGCGCGGCCGGGCAGGTGAGAGGAGAGAGTAATGGAGGGGAGGTAGGGAGAGGAGTCAGGAATGGGGAAAAAAATGGCTAAATTGTCAACAATGGATGGGAGTACAGATGAGATTTGGAATGCTGGCTACTGTTGGATATTGGCAGTACTGATAGATGATACAAGCCACCACTTGTAAGCCCAGGAGAATTCAAAATAACAGAATCACAAAAGTGACGCCCTGTGGTATGATCCATTACACCCGAGCATCACGAAAGTGACGCCCTGCGGTTAAAGAATATTAAAGAATATTTGGTAGTTGCAAGGAGAGTGGAAAGGTTACAAGAGGATGAGAAAAAGGCAGAGTATAAGAGAGAAGTGGAGAAATGATTGGGCAAATATGAATTGGAGCAGATGGGAGACGTGGAAGGTGTGTGTACGATATTTACAGAAGAAATATGTGCAGCATGTGATGTGGTGTGTGGAAGGAGGAGAAGACCGAGAGGGGTGCAAGGAACAGTGTGGTTGACTGAAGAAGTGAGACAGGCTGTGGCACAAAAGAAGAAAGCATACAATGAATGGATGAAAAATAGGGGCATGGAAGAAGTTGAGAGGTGGAAGACAGAGTTATATGTAGAAAGAAAGAGAGAGGTGAAAAGATTAGTAAGAGAGAGTAAGAAGAGAGTAGATGAGGAATTTGGAAGGAATTTGAGTGTAAAGTGGAGGGACTGTAAGAAAATGTGCTGAAAAGAGGTGAAATGAGTAAGACAGGGTGGAAGTGAAGTTAGCAGGGGAGCGAGAGATAAAAATGGTAGATTACTAGCGGAGAAGGGAGAAAAAGTGAGCAGATGGAGAGAACACTTTAAGGAATTGTTGAACCTAGAGGATGGAAGTAATGCGAGTATAAGTGCTTGGGGAATGGCTGGGAGAAGGAGGGAGGTGAGAAGACAGGAAGAAATCAGTAGGATAGAAGTTGTGGAGGCAATGAAGAAAGTTCAATCGGGGAAAGCCCCAGGAATTGATGAAGTGTGTGGTGAAATGCTGAAGCATGGGGGAGAGATAGTAGTAGAATGGATGTGGAAGATGTGCAGATTGGCCTGGGAGGAAGGTAGAGTCCCGGAGGATTGGAAGTCAGGTATAATTATTCCCTTGTACAAAGGAAAAGGGGAAAAAGAAGTGTGTAGTAGTCGTAGGGGCATTTGTCTTCATAGTATAATAGGAAACGTGTATGGTAGGATACTTATTGACAGAGTTAGAGAAAGAACAGAGAAACTAGATGGAGAAGAACAGGGAGGCTTTAGGAAGGGAAGAGGTTGTGTAGATCAGATATTCATTCTTAGATCTTTAGTGGAAAAGTTTCTAGAGCAGGGAAAGAAGTTGTATGTGGCTTTCATGGATTTGGAGAAAGCATATGACAGGGTGGATAGACAAGGATTGTGGAAAGTGTTAAGAATATATGGAGTAGATGGGAAGTTGTTGAATGCTGAGAAGAGTATGTACGATGGTGCGAAGGCTGCAGTGCTTGTGGATGGTGAACTAAGTGAATTTTTCTCTTTGAAAATTGGGTTGAAACAGGGATGTGTCATGTCTCCATGGTTGTTCAATCTGTACATGGATAGAGTAATAAAAGAGTTACAAGGTAGGGTAGTGGATGTTGGAGTGGCCCTGGTGAGAGAGGATAGTGTTTGGAAACTCCCTGTACTGTTGTTTGCAGATGATACTGTGTTGTTGAGTGAAGACAAAGGGGAGCTGCAAGGCTTGGTGGATGAGTTTGGGAGAGTGTGCAAGAATCGGAATCTAAAGGTGAATGTAGGGAAGAGTAAAGTGATGGTCTGTGAGAGAGGTGAAGTCAGTGAATGTACAGCGAGGTTGGATGGTGAGGAACTGCAAAATGTGAGTACGTTTAAGTACTTGGGTAGTGTGATGAGTAAGGATGGAGGTTTGGAGGGTGAAGAGCTTGAAAGTGTACAGCAGGGAAGAAAGGTTGCTGGTTCTTTGAAAGCAGTGATAAGAAAAAGGGATGTGAGCATGGAAGTGAAAAAGTTACTACATGACAGTATTGTGATACCAACTCTAACGTATGGAAGTGAAGCTTGGACGTTGTTGGAAGGACACAAGTCAAGAGTGACAACAGTGGAAATGAGTTATTTAAGAGGAGCCTGTGGCGTCACATGGAGAGACAGGCTGACGAATGACGATATAAAGGAGCGTTGTGGTGTAGATGTGGATGTGATAGGAAGCGTTATGAGGAACAAACTGAGGTGGTTTGGCCATGTGGAGAGGATGGAGGGTGAAAGACTGACGAAGAGAGTGTATGTGAGTGAGGTGGAGGGGGAAGAGGGAGGGGAGGCCGAGGATGATATGGAGGGATTGGGTGGAGAGGTATATGAGAGAGGGGGGTGTGAGTTGGGGCAGGGCAGTGAAATGGCGGGGGACAGGGCGACTTGGAGGCGATTTGTTTGTGGCCACCCCAAACGGGATTGAGGCCTCTGGCAATAGATAGCTAGATAAACATTCATCTTCGGACGGATGATGAAACTTTATATTCATCCAGGTTTTAATAGAATGATAAATGTGAACGTGCAAATATATAACAATGCTGCAGTAATTTAACGATCTGATATTTCATTTTACGAAGAGGCTTTGGGAAAAATGCATAATATATATAATACCTTCGATGAGAGAGAGAGAGAGAGAGAGAGAGAGAGAGAGAGAGAGAGAGAGAAAGAGAGAGAGAGGAGGGGGGTTGGTGTGATTTGTGGCCTCGTGGTTGTGGTGGTGTGGGCTAAACCCTTGGGCTAAGCTACGAGTGGGGCTTATAGACGCAAGACGAGGAAGAAAGAGGGAGGGAGAAGGAGGAAGGGGCATGACTTGAGAGAGGGAGGAAGGGGGGGGGCAACAATGTTACCAATACAATTCACAATTCTGTCAGCTGGGTGGAGCGATACTTTTGTCCACGATAGTACATTACGTGAACATTTACTGGTGTTCACAATTGTACTGTACGCTGAATGAAGTAATGTACACAGATTTGGCCGCGTTGTCCGGAATTCTTGCCGGCTCCTAACAAGAAGAAAGTCCCTGACACCTCTTCCTAAGCGATTTATTTGGCTTAGTACACCTTACTTTCCTATTGTGTGATATATAGATTCTTCTAACATTCTCATACTCTGCATAGATAAGGTACAAAAGGATATTAACCAGCCAAATCTAATAACATACTCCTATCCGTGCTGACCTCGGTTAAAGAAATTCCCTGACACCCTTTCCTAAGCGATTAAATTTGCCTAGTACATCTTACCATCCTATTCTGTGTTATATAAATCCTACTAACATTGTCATACTCTGCATAAGTAACGTACAAAAGGGTATTAACCAGCCATACCGAGAATAAATCACTAAGGAAGAGGTGCTAGGGAGCCTCCTTACCACACACTGTCAGGTTTTTGTAACTCACGAAGAAAAACAATGGTCAGGAGTCAACTGGATTACTAGAGTAGTCTCGACCTTGAACGGGGCAAAGGAACGAGTATTAAGGCTCTCCGGCTCATATTCTCAATGGTCAATGAAGGTCCTTAACACCTCTTCCTTACCGATTTATTTTTTGGATACAGGTGGCTAATATCGTTTTGAGCGATATTGAAATGACTTAAATATCACAGAAGAGGACGGCTAAGTGAAATAAGCAAAATAAATCGCTTAGGAAGAGGTGTTAAAGGGTTTGCTTAATTTCTACGAGGATGCAGGCCTCCGTCTCGCAGGCTCTCATTAACACCTCTTTCTTACCGATTTATTTCTGAACATGACATGCTAGTATTCCCTTGTATGACTATATGCAAAATAATATTGCTGTTAGAATGCAGTAGGTAATGAAAGTGAAAATTAACGAGCATTATGTTAAATAAATCGCCAAGGAAAAGGTGATAGGGAGCTTCCTTAACCGACGAGAATAAGGCAAGAAAACAGTTGAATCATTTTAGCCTTTGCTTTTATCTTTTCATTTAAACTTGTTTTCTAGTTACACTTGCTGAGGGGGAGAGAGGGAGGGGGAGACCGAGGATTAGATGGAGGGAGGGGGAGACCGAGGATGAGAGGGAAGGAGGAAGAAGAGAGGTAAATGAGAGAGGGGGATATAAGTTGGGAGGAAGTCAGTTAAATGGCAGGGGACAGGGCGACATGGAGATGATTTGTTTGTGCCCGCTTCTTACGTGATTAAGGCGCCTGGCTGCAGATAGATAGATAGATGGATAATTAGACAGGTAGATAAATGGGTAAATAGATAGACAGACAGACAGATAGACTTCTTGATAACCTTTGTACCTTCAATGTAAGTTTAAGATAAGAGACATCAGGAATTATAGACATGTACACCAGGCAATGAAGGAAGGTTAATACATTACATAAAGGAGCGATGTTGTGCAGTCACAGTGTTGGGGAAATGTTGCACTAACCCTGCCTCCTGACGCAAGACTGAAACTGTACACACACACACACACACACACACACACACACACACACACACAAGTTTGTCCATCCAAGCTCTCTCTCTCTCTCTCTCTCTCTCACACACACACACACACACACACACACACACACACACACACACACACACACACGCGCGCGCGCGCGCGCGCGCGCAAGTTTGTCCATCCACGCTCTCTCTCTCTCTCTCTCTCTCTCTCTCTCTCTCTCTACTAATTATATCTACGTTCGCTGATTTTCTGTTATAATTTACTTACGAAGCCTTTTATTTCTACATTATTTATCAAGTAGGAGAATAACAAAAAATACTCTATAATTACAATAAATGGTGATAACTAACGAATCACTTATTTCATTTATTGCCACTGCGTCGCATCAGATTTCACCAGTTTTCACCAGTTTTTTTATTAACATGAAAATTGCTAACACCTGTTCTCCTCTCGTGTAGTTAGTAGAATATTACTACATTACCCTTACCTATCTATAGTGACACTGACTGAAAATAATAATAATGATATAGTAATACTAACAAGTCCCTGCCAAGTACTGCCACGCGATACAAAGTGCCCTGCCTGATGATAACCATACATAGGTGCTGTGTATACACTGTGGGTATGACAGCAATACGTATGTACAGCCATTCAGTGATCTCCCCAGACAACACACAGAGCGGATACCAATGTAGGTGTGGCTGTTACGTATGACAACACTCGACCTTGTTTGAGCCCCAAGTGTGACCTTGCCCTTGGGAGTACATGGCTGGTTGTTGCGTGCGACACGCCGCATTGTGTGACGTTATATCACAATCTGTCCATGCATGTGCAAGTTACAGAGAGGACACGAAACTGCAGACGGGCCGACTTACTGACGGAACCGCGCAAACCTGCGACCAGTTTGACCGGTCGGGGACTAATAATAATAATAGTAGTAGTAGTAGTGGTAGTGAAGTAGAAGTAGTTGGAGTAGTAGTAGCAGTAGTAATAGTAGTAGTAGTAGTAGTAATAGCAGTAGTACTAGTAATAGTAGCAGTAGTAGTAGCAGCAGTAGTAGTAGTAGCAGTAACAGTTGCAGTAGTAGTAGCAGTAGCAGTAGTAGTAGTAGCAGTAGCATAAGTAGTAGTAGCAGTAGCATAAGTAGTAGTAGCAGCAGTAGTAGTGGCAGTAGTAGTAGTGGTAGTAGCAGCAGTACTAATAGTAGTAGTAGTAGTAGTAGTAGTAGTAATAATAATAATAATTATAATTATAATTATAATTATAATTATAATAATAATACATACATACACACATACATACATTATCCAATCCTGGGTTGCCCCATGAGGAGCGTAGGAGCCAGGGGCTAGGTAAGTTGGTCATGACATTAGAGTGACCAGCATCGCTCATCCTTGAGTGGCATTACATGAGCAATAATCCCCAACCATCCCTTGGATATAAAACTGCACCGGCTCAATCCGACTAGAGCGCCTTAATTACCGTACTTCCCGTATCGTAGGACGCCCCTTGACATTGGACGCTCCCCAAACAGACAAGGCAATATCCAGAAAAAAAAATAGTAAGGAAATAATTAAGGCACATCAGCAAAGACGACTCACAAATCGACTACGTTTACTACCTTCAAACTCTTGCTACTTATTACCTATGAACATATTTAGTCATTCTTTCAGTGTATTAGCTATTGTCCACTTCATTACCTGGTATTATAATAGCACAGCCATAGCAAACTATAATACAGATATTAAAAAAAAAAAGTACGTTTAACCCGCCCCATCCCGACCACTTTTCCACCACTGACTCCCCCCAATCCCGACCATTTTAGGAATTTTTTTTTTTTTGGCTCAAACCTTCGCTTTTGATGAGAAACATCGAAAATTCATAGAGAAATCGCTCACCTGAGGTTTAAAATACTCATTACAGGTAGGAGTGCCTCCTTACCTTACTGCGTTTTCTATCAGGCTGGCACCAAAGAAAACGAGTTCTATGGGAGGATAACTATTTCACACCACTCATAAACGGTATTTATTTATTTACTGCTACGAATTTATATGTAGTACAAGAGTATAGTGGTTTTCAAGCAGTAATATAGGCATTATAAGCATTGTTTCACTCACTAATACCTGACCTTTTTCTGCCACATTACCTGATCATCATTTCTAACTGTTTCTTCCTCTAATGCTATGTAAAGTTTGTCCTCCACATTGTCATTGATTGGGGAATCACTCTGGCCCTGAATTTCCTACCATGGCATGACATGGCTATACTGGCCAGGTCACTGATAACAGGTGAATTGCTGAGACAATGGCATGCAGGGGGGGGGAGGAGGTCATGCTGGGTAAGGCATTGTCCCTCCCTGGCATCTTGTTGAGGAAGGTGTCACGTGTATACGTACCGAAAATGACTCGCGAAAATTGAAAATTGTGCAAATTAGGGACCTTGTAATTTTTTCAAGTTTATGTACGTCGATGGGATTGGCAGCAACAAAACGTGTGGACGTAAAAGAACGTCGACGGGACGCCGTGGGTTAAACACACGCTTACCATGTCAGCTGACTTTGTTGTGTGGACGGTGGAGATTTCAACTCATCGTAGTTTTCGTCACCCACTGACCACTGAATTATTCCAAGATAATGGTAAGTAAAGCACACAATTAAAAGAAGTCAGCTTTTATTGACATAATAAAACTTAAAGAGTGTCATATGACTATTCTCGCTTCCCGCTTGACAGTTGTGTGACCGTCGTCTGCTGAGCTGAACCACACAACAACAACAACAAAACCGAGTTTAACAGAACCAAAAGTAAACAAACAGCTGAGGGAGACGACCATACAGAGCTTTTCCGTGGTGTTCTGAATATTTTATGGTATTGTGTATAAATATATTTATATATATATATATATATATATATATATATATATATATATATATATATATATATATATATATATATATACACAACATATGGCAAGTTGTACACTTGTATTTTAACAAATTCTCAAACAATATCCTCAGCTAGAGCTCGAATATCTTCATGTGCTGCTGCAGCCCCATGTCTTAGGACGCAGCATGATTTTTAAAGTAATTTTTGTGGGAAAAAATTGCGTCCTATGACACGGAAAGTACTAAATCACCAGCCGCAATAATTTGGTTACATGATTATCACCCAGTGTAGTAAATGGTTTCCTGGTGTACAGGAAACCATTTGGCTTATCACTCAGTGTAGCGTTACCCTTAGTTAGAAGGAGGAAAGAAGGAAACAAAGACAAGAGAAGGGAAGGAAAGAATGGAGGAAAGGGTAGTCACCCGAAAGCAGCACTACTTTGAGTGTGTGGGCAGTGAGCACCCCCACCTACCACTATAATAATAATAATAATAATAATATAATAATGATAATAATAATAATAACCATCATCATCTCCACCATCATCATCATCATCATCATCATCATCAGGACCTCCTTTCCCACCCAAGGGTAGGGTGAGGAGTAGCAATGTCCAGACAGCACAAACTAGCCCAGTCCAAATAGGCCACACTTCCATTCTCTCATTATTCAAGCCCGCGGAATCCTGGCTCTACCGGATACGCCAAGAACATTCACCACATTCCGTAGCTTCACATAAACGTATCCGATTGAGTCAATCCAGACGCTGCCATGCTCACAGGGGGTGCCAAAATCCCTGATCATGCACTTCTCACAACATTTATCTAGCCAGCTCGATCTCTTGTCAGTTCCCTAGCCTTACCATCTTCCAAACCTCTCTTCCTCAAACACTCATCCACCATATCTCTCCACCTTCTCCTTTGCCTACCTCGCCTCCTTTCTCCTTCAAATTCGCTCAGGTATACCTTTTTCTCCACTCTATTGTTATCCATTCTTTCCACATGACCATACCATCTCAGGACACTCTCTTCGATTCTGGTGTCCACCAACTTCCTCACTCCACACCTTTCATAAATCACATTATTTCATATCCTATCCACCCTCTGTACTCCACATACATTCCTCATCAGTCCCATCTCCACTGCTGTTACTTTTGACTTTTCGTTTTCATGCTACACCATAGTCTCACACCCATATGTTAAAGCTTGCACTAACACTCCCTCATGTAAGCCTCGTGCAGCTGCAACACTCAAGCCTCTGTTTCTTATCAAGGCCTTTATTGCACCAGCTACTTTTCTTCCTTGTTCCACTCTACTTTCAACTTCTTTTTCACATTTTCCTCTCTTCTCTATCACTGTAACCAAGTACTTGAACTCTCTCACCAATTCCAGTCCCTCTTCATTCCCTGTGACGTCACACTGGCAGTCACCTTCTCTCTCAGTAACCATCACTTTACTCTTCTCTACATTTACTCTCAAGGCACGACACACACAGACATCAGGAAAACTCTGCACTAGCCTGCCAAGTTCTTGTCCTGTACTTGGAAGCAGTACTGCATCATCAGCATACAACAAATATGAGATATTCCATGTATCACCATTCATTACCAACGCCATCCCTCTCTCCATTACTCGTGTTTATACTTATCTCATCATCCCATCCATATATATATATTGAAGAACCACAGGGACATCACACAACCTTGTCGCACGGCCACACCGATCATGAACCATTAACTTAGATGCCCATTAACCCTTACACATGCATCGCTACCATCATAAAAACTCTTGACAGCACCTAGCAGCGTACCCTCTACACCATACATGCTCAAAACTTTCTACAATCCCTCTCTGTCTACTTTGTCGTATGCTTTTTCCAGATCCATGAATGCCATAAACACCTTATGGTCCTTCTCACAAGCTTTCTCTGCTATGTGCCTCACTGCAAATACTCCACACATCCTCCGCCATTCCTAAAGCCACCCTGTTAATCACCAACTAGGACTTCTGATAACTCTCTCTATAATAATTCTTCGATGTACCTTCCCTACCACACTCAATAAACTTATGCCACGATAATTATTGCACTCACTTCACTCACCTTTATTATTGTACAGGTGTAAACTCACAGCCTTTTTCCACTTTGCAGGCACAGTTTCACTCATCCATGCCTTCTTACATATCTCCAACAAGCACTTTATTCCACTCTCTCCACTACACTTAAGCATCTCTGCATACACCTCATCAACCCCAGCTGCTTTCCCATTTTTCAGCCGTTTCACAGCGCTCTTCACCTGCGCTAGTGTCACATCTCCTGGCACTGCATTCCTTCTCTTCACACCCCCAAACCAGTCATGTTTATAGCTGCTCTGCTTTCTCTATTCCCATTCATTAGGCTTTCAAAATATTCTTTCCTTCTGGTCCTTACTTCAGCTCCATGGATTAGTAACCTACCACCTGCATCCTTCACACCATCACATTTCTTTCCGCTTTCACTTCTACATTTCCGCACCTCTTTCCAGAATAACTTCCTATTTTCAGAGTAGTTTTGCATTCATTTTTTCTTCCCAGATCATCATTTACCTCCTTCTTTTTCCTCTTCACTAGTCTCCTTACGTGCTTCTTGCTCTCGATATACTGATTTCTTATTTCAACTGAACCCCTATCCTGTAACCACTTTGGCCGCTTCTTCCTCTTTTTCTCCACCACTCTCATATCCTCCTCATCTCACCATGCTGTACCCTTCTTATTTGTTGATACTCTTGCCACACCACACACCACTTTAGCATTCCTAACTAAGCAATCCCTATATGTATTCCATAGGCTGTCCAGATCCAATTCATTCCAGTTCACTGATTCTAACTCGTCTTCTACTTTGGTCCTGTAATCATCTGCTATTTCTTTGATTCTCAGCGTCTCAACTTTCAGTCTTTCTCCCTGACTGCTCCTCTCTTGATCCACCTCACTCTTATCAGCTTGATCTTGCATACTACGATTATGATCTGACAGACCTCCACATCGTCCTCTCACAGCTCTCGTAAAAGCAACCATTCCCATCATCGACCTTTCTACGAGCACGTAATTAAACAGGCTTCTTGCAACTTGATCCCTGTTTCCTCTATACCATGTGTATTTATGTGCATCTTTGTGTTTGAAATACGAATTGTAAAGGAACAACCTCCTCTTCTGACACATATCCTTTAGTCTCACCACATTATCATTTTCTCCTGGTACTCCATAACAACTTAATGTGTCATCCTCAGAACCAGTGCCTACTCTTCCATTCATATCCCCCATCATGATTACTTTATAGCTCTTGGGCATTTCTCCCACTACTTCATCCAGCTCATCCCAAAACCTGTCTTTCTCTCTCTCACTCCTGTCCTCATACGGTGCATATGCTACAATTACTGCCACTTTCACCTTCTCAGACTTGAACATGATATACATATACGTCGAGCTGACACATTTGTATTCTCTCATTCCACTCTGCCACACCTCATTCATCAACAATGCAACTCCTTCCTTACATCTTCCTCTCCCATTCATTCCTGATCTTACACATTTCACACCCTCCCACTCCTCCACTTCACACCCTTTCATCTTCGTTTTATACAATTCTATCATAGCATATCTTGCACTCGTGAACACATTCACCACATCCACCCTCTTGCTCTCCTCCTTCACACCTCTCACATTCCACATGGCCACGTGAGTCTGCCCATTTGGTTGGGGCCTGGGCAGGTATTGGACCCTCCAAGGCTATCTGAAACGACTGCCATGATTAAGTGATTTTGGATGGGGGAGTCTAGGGGACACTTAACCCTGCCAGAAACCCCAGTTATGTGGTTTCCAATCAGCTTAGTAAATGGTTTCCTGGGTACAGGAAACCATTTGACTTGTCCCTCAGCATAGAGCTCATATGGCACATCACTCTATGTTGAGTGAGTGGATGATGGGTGCCCCCACCTACCATAATAATAATAATAATAATAATAATAACAATAACAACAACAATAATAATACTAATAGCCTTTCCAGTCTCTTTTTGACAAATCTTTTTTCGAGTCAAAATTCCCCTTCTGAACTTACTTTATGTTTGGGTGGGACGGCTAAGTGACCCCCTCCCCCCTCCCCCTCAGCCACTGGTCCGTATTCTCGTCGGATAAAGGGGCTCCATAGCACCTCTTCCTTAACGATTAATTTTCCAAACTACCCATTACTTTCCTCTTATTTGCAGCTTATATCTTTTTAACATCAACATCAATTGCATGAATAACACACAAGACTATAGTAACAGAGCAGAATCAGAAACAAATCGGTAAGGAAGAGGTGTTTGTAACCATTTGTAATAATATGCAGTATGTAAGTATACCATGTAAGTGTATTGTAAGTGTGATCCAATTAGGGTGTCATTGATCGCTTATTAAGGTCTGGCCTGATTCAGATTCTGCTGAAGTTTGAGATTAAGGGCACGCCAGCCCTAGCCAGCTATCTCTCTGGCAGTTAGCTAAGGCATGGGGACGGATAAGGGTGGTGTTCATACGGCTGTTGTGTGGAGATATAAGGCGGTGCTTAATATATTATTAGAAAATTACTCCAAGAATTTGAATTCACCTACGACTGACGTCAAGGGGGTTTAACATTTGGTGGAAAGCGAGTGGGATAATAGTGATTTCAAGTCTTCTGTGGGCAATCTTAGCTGTATTGTCCACTTTCCCATGCTGCTGATTTTCCTACGACGACACACAGTCTATCTCCACTCCAGTTTTCACCCCTTTTGCAGTCTTGATGTGGTTCTTCTGTGGTTACAGAATCATCCTTGCAGTTTTGGTCTGGTTTTGGGACTTTCCTCCACATCAACACCCCACCTACCACCACACCACCACAGCCATGTAAGCCTGTACCACTACCCTCACTACCTGCCTTAACTACCAGCCCTGTGTGACCTGCTATTATCACGCTGTACAGGGTTAATTTTAGCCCCCACAAACCCCAACCAAACCCCCACTCCAGGAAGTAGCCCCCAACTGCCGCCCAACGCCATTACGTCATAGTCCCCACCTACCACACAGTGCTGACGTCACCCGGAAAGTGTGGCCACTCACAACCAATGCTGGGAACGCTACTTATAAAAGAAGTGGCGCTACCATTCCTGTTCCTAGCTTGAGAAAGTAGTGGCGTTACTGGTTTCGCTACTTGAGACGAAATGTAGCGGCGCTCCCGCTCCCGCTTCCGCTACTTTGGATCAGAAAAAGGTACACGAAGGAAAGGTTAACAAAAACCTGTGATACAGCAATACGCTATATACTGTTTTGATAATACTAGTCAGTCTGAGTGGTTATGCTGTGTACCAGTAATGTCAGTATATACTTATACTGAAAATAAATAAATAAATAGAAAAAAAAATCATATACATGTCTGTGTCACTTTAATGACGCTTAGAGCCGAAGGTACAGGAAAAAACTATTTACTGTGCAGTTGCTCCCAAAGGTGCCGTGGGTCAGTCTGACACAACGAATGAAGAAATATAGAAAATATTAAGTGAGCGCGAGATCTGTTAGTAGCCCCGGTTTACATACGGCGCAGCGGTGTATGAGTTAAAGTGTTGTATGGAAACATTATGCCCTTGTGAAATGCAATAAGGGAATTATCTCGGATATATGAAATGGGATTGTTCATGTATTTCCAATGCGTAGCCTGTATGAGTAAAACAGAACAATATGGACTCTGTATCGGATATCTGAAATTCTCGACTCAAACTTCGGATCTAGATATGAGGTACCGAATCTATCGTGATATTTGAGAGACCTAGGCTTGCTAACAATACCGACACTGCTTCAATCGCCCAACACATTGTGAAGTCCTGCGTTCATGCGGTGGGAGGATACTTTTTTGAGCGACTGTACAATGTAACAAATGTTCTTTTACACTGTTACCTAGTATACCTATTGAAAGTAACATACGTAAATAAAAGGCAAAAAAATGTCGCGTACCATTGATACATATTATCTAGATTTTTTATATTTTCATTGATAGCTATATAACATATGTACGAAAACGAAAGTAAAAATTAACTGGGGCTTTCTTTTAAAGGCTATTCATACATTAGCAATGTTTTTTCCATTACTTGAAACTGAAAGTAACATACTGTTACGAAATAATAACAAAGTAAGTAAGAATTAGTCTGAAAGAGAGACTGAGGGAGAGAGAGGGAGTTAGAGACGGGGATAGTAAGAGGTGTGTGTGTGTTCTTACCTAATTGTTCTTACCTAATTGTATTTTTACAGAAATGAGTCAAGCTCGTACTGTCCCATGTCTTAAAACATATTTATCGTACATATCCTTAAATTTGTGAATTGTTTTGGCACACACTATTTCATTCGGTAGTGCATTCCAATGATCAATTGCTCTGTTTGGGAAACTGAATTTCCTTACGTCTTTATCACCTCTCTTCTTATGCAGTTTTTTTCAGTGTCCTCTTGCTGATGTGGGTGTGTGTGTGTGTGGGTGTGTTTTGCATTGCCTAAATGTAGCTGACATCCTTATTTATCTTTACTCAATTTAAGTGATCGATAATTAACTAGGAAATTCCTGTCTAATTATAGCAGATTACTAGTAAATAATAATTAATAAATTAGTGATGTAATGTAGAACAAACATCATTAATTGACAGAATTGACAGAAGTATTATTCTTCGTCATTAATAAATACAACCAAACCGTCGGCATATCTGTATGTACTCACTGACTCCAGACCTGTATTCGTCAGGTGAATAGCGAGGAGCGCGGTAATGAGTGAGTTCGGCCAAAAAGTAGCGGCGCTCTCAGTTCCGCTACTTGCAAAAAAAATAATGGCGTTACCACCATCGCTATTCCCAGCTTTGCTCACAACCAGCTATGTCAAACTCTCATGCTCCTGTCAACTTCTCGCTTCGCCCAGTGATTGGCTGCCACCCAGTTACATCACAAACATATCCACCCAATCACCGCTGGCAGGGGGAGGAGACACTACTGGACCGAGAGGCTCACTCGACACTCACCTACTGCAGTGTACACACAACAAAAAAACTATCGTTACACCTTCTGCGCGATATAAAATGACACACGAATGAAGGTTTTTGATAACAGCCTCCTCCATTGGTATCCCTGCGTGTGTTTGTTGCATATTTATTATAAGCTATATCCATTGCTTCTCCCATGCATATTTCTACCTCGTCCTAATTGGCAACTCACCCACTGTCAGGCTTACCAACCTTAGCGAGACAGCCAGGTTGTTCAGTATGAAACACATCAGACCCCCCTGTAACGATAGTTTTTTTGCTGTGTGTACACATCTTACTACAAGTATTTTTCTATATGCATTTTCATACATTTTCTTATCCCATCACATTAATCGATTCCTCCCCACAGAGATGGCGAGCTATCTCTATAGATTGTGATATATTATTCATTTACTCCTGTTCATTCATTGCATTTTTCATCCTTCATTTTTCGTTCACTCAGAATTTCCTCTTCGCTCGCTCCTGCTTCATCCCATTTTCTCCCAATTACTGTATATTCATACTCAGCTGTAAACAAAGCATTCATTTCCATTCATATTCATTGCACAGTATATAAATTGTTTCTTCATATACTATAAATATTTTCATTTATTCATTCCTTCATTCATTTATTCATCCATTTATTTATTTATTTTAATTTATTTGCTTCTCATTCTATTCATGTCTTTTTTTAAGAGGGTAGCTCTTTCCCCAATTGAATCTGATAGTGAAACAGATGATCCTGTATGTGATGATAATGTAACGTATCTGTGTAGTGGCAGATCATATAGTAAACAAAACGTAAGTTCTCTACCTGCTCCTATTACGACTACTAGTGTTACTCCTACCACACCTACTGCCACCTATATTGACCCTACTACTCCTACCCTAAATCCAGATATATCGACACCAGATACTCTATCATCTCCCCCAGCTGAATCTCTTGAAGTCACTCAGCCTTCTCCACAGCCTCTGTCCTTACCTTCTACTACACATACACCATCAATAACTACGATACAAACCACTACCGCCACGACATTTCCTTCTCACGCACCGTCTCAGTTTACTACTGTGCCTACTTCCTCACCTTCGCAGTCTCACCCTCTTCCTATGATGGCAAATCGGAACTCCCCACCTCCCCAGTCCATATATTTGAATGATGTTAACAGACCCAAATTTACAGGAAAGGATAGTACAGTTTCCATTTACGACTTCCTCAGAAAGGTCAAAAATGACATTCGTAATCAGCAAATCATAACTCAACCCTTAAAAGTTGCTTACCTGATGGGTCAACTACATCAAGGCAGGTCACTAATAGGAGCCGCTATTTGTGCAGGGCACTTCGATGATTGCCAAACATTCGATGCCTGTGGCCAACAATTAATTCAGCTTTGTTGTCAACATTCCAATGCTGCATTTCTCATAGGGTTGGCAAACCTTAACCCGCGGCGTCCCGTCAACGTTCTTTTACGTCCACACGTTTTGTCACTGCCAATCCCATCGACGTACATAAACTTGAAAAAATTGCAAGGTCCCTAATTTGCACAATTTTCAATTTTCGCGAGTCATTTTTGGTACGTATACACGTGACACCTTCCTCAACAAGATGCCAGGCAGGAACAATGCCTTACCCAGCATGACCTCCTCTCCCCCCCCTGCATGCCATTGTCTCAGCAATTCACCTGTTATCAGTGACCTGGCCAGTATAGCCATGTCATGCCACGGTACGAAATTCAGGGCCAGAGTGATTCCCCAATCAATGACAATGTGGAGGACAAACTTTACATAGCATTAGAGGAAGAAACAGTTAGAAATGATGATCAGGTAATGTGGCAAAAAAAGGTCAGGTATTAGTGAGTGAAACAATGCTTATAATGCCTATATTACTGCTTGAAAGCCAATATACTCTTGTACTACATATAAATTCGTAACAGTAAGTAAATAAATAAATACCGTTTTTGAGTGGTGTGAAATAGTTATCCTCCCATAGAACTCGTTTTCTTTGGTGCCAGCCTGATAGAAAACGCAGTAAGGTAAGGAGGCACTCCTACCTGTAATGAGTATTTTAAACCTCAGGTGAGCGATTTCTCTATGAATTTTCGATGTTTCTCACCAAAAGCGAAGGTTTGAGCCAAAAAATTTTTTTCCTAAAATGGTCGGGATTGGGGGGAGTCAGTGGTGGAAAAGTGGTCGGGATGGGGCGGGTTAAGTAAATGGAGGAGGACATGAAGGTACCTCCCCAGCATGCAAAGGTAATTGAGGCACCCGGTACTATGAGGGCGACGAGTTCAGAGATGTTCCGTCGTACTCAATGGGTAGCCGAAGTTAATGGAGAGCTTATGGTTTCACTACACAGTTTTGCAGATTTGTGGGGTTACTATAGATTTATTAATTGGCTTATAGACCACCATAAACAAATAGCACCACAACTTGGCTTTAACCCCAGTGACAAAATAGTTAACTTCTCAAAGGCCATAGTAGAAAGATCGGGATCAGACTTCACTCACCAGGCCAGTTCTCACACCTCAGCCTGTCCCTCTGCGGGCGGTATTGAGAGTATTACACACCAGCACTACTTCGTCCGATTCCTCTCATTCTTGGCCAACTACAAAAAGCAAACCTAGTAATCGGTCTCACTCACAGTACCGTTCACCATCTAGCGGTCGTGACATATCTACTGTGCGATGAAGCAAACAATCCTCAATTGTGTGCTGGCTTTGCGGTAATGTAGGTCATTGAGAGTCTAGTTGTGCGTGCAAAGACAATTTCGCTCACGGGAACAACAGCACACACCTTCGTCATCCCGTCATCTTACATGCAAATATCACAAGAATAGCACAACTCACTCCACTGACGAGTGTCGTTACCTTAAGAGCCGTCAGTCGGGGGAACAGGAGTGCTCGGATCGGAAAAATGTAACCTAACAGCGAAACATCCGCCTGTGTCTGAAAATAAGGTAAAAGAAAATCAACTCCCCATTCGCCAGGTGGGACCCATAACATCTTTAGGCCTAGTCACTCTAGGATGGAGCGAAGGGGTACAAAGCTCTTTCTTTATGGACACCGGAACTATGGTAAACCTGATCTCAGATACCTCTCTAAACAACATTAGGGAAACAACTAAAAGAGTCAGGCTTCTCGAACAACATGACATTCGCCTGTGTGGCGTTGATGGCTCAGAATTTCAGGTCAAAGGAAAGATCACACTAGAAGTACAACTTGATGAAGCCTTAAGACCTTTTGAAGTGAAGTTTCACATCATCAATGATCTTAAATATCCAGCGGATATTCTCATTGGCTTTTCGACAATGGCTCAACAAGCAATTGCTCTCCTACCGGCTTCTTGTAGCATAGATATCAATGGGTTCCCTGTATCTAACATGGAATATCCACATCTGGTACTTTCCCAAATAAACTGAGTTACTCACTCTCACGTGATTCCACCATTACTTGAGAGTAAAGAGGTAAACACACCGTTAACTGAACAGCCAAATTCACTAACATTTAGTATACACCCTCTGAACATTTACTGGTGGTTGTATCCTCTGAGCATTCAACTGTGGATCGTGTCAACCCCGCTAACAGTGGCACATTTGCGACTCAGACACGTCTCATTTAATTACTTCACATAGTGTGAATGATGTTTTACAACACGCAGAGACAAGGCGTGTGGTAACAAATCAGTGCACTGTTATGTTGCTGCATAAATTTACCAAAGGCTCTGTTCATGTTGTGGGTGCAAAAGCAGGAGTGGATGTAGTAACGCTACCTGAGACGTGTTGTGTGAATAGCTTAGCCGATGAGTCGGCATTGTGTACAGTCCTGGAGGATAGTTTATGCTACTTGTGCTTAGCCAACACTACTGATGCCCCACTTAAGCTACGAATCGGAACACAGATTGGTGACTTGTTGGTATACCCAGCGGCCGTACGTGTGTGCCAAGATTTCCCACTCTCTGTTGCAGAAGTGTGCTCAGTTACTCAGTCCACCAACATTCCATCTAATCTTGAATCTCCGGAATACAGAAGTCACTTGCTTAATCTCTTGCGAGATTATCGTGAAGTTGTAGCCCTAGCCGGTGAGAATATGGGAAGAATGAGCTTAGTAAAGTATCAAATTATGTTACAGGCCAGAGCTCAGCCAGTATATATATCTGCCTACCGTTTACCACACAGCCAGTGTCAACAAGCTGATCGTCTTACTCGGGACATGTTGGACAACAAGGTCATTGAACACTCTGATATATAGTCAGTGGAACAGCCCACTATTTCTCATTCAAAAGAAAGATGGTGAGTTACGACCAGTGATAGATTACAGAAGCGTGAATGCGCTAACTGTCCCGGACGGATTTCCAATTCCTGTACTACCTAATTTGCTTGAATCCTTAGGTGAAAACAATTGTGTTTTCTTCTTCCTAGATCTTTTCTGTGGCTACTGGCAAGTACAAATGGAGGAATAATCTCGTCCTATCACTGCCTTCAGTACCCCATCTGGACATTACCAATTCCCTAGACTTCCATTTAGCTTGAGAAATGCACCATTAGCGTTCATGAGGCTAAATCATACAGTTTTCGCCAGCATGGTAGGTCATTCAGTTATTGCTTATCTAGACGATGTCATAATCGCTAGTCACTTGGTAAAGGAACATTTAGAAAAATTGACCAAAGTGTTCACTAGACTCAAACAAGCTGGACTTAAGATCAAACTGTCAAAGTGTGACTTCTTACGTAAGAAACTCCAATTCCCAGGACATGTCATCGACGCTCACGGAATTCATACATCCAATGACATGGTCAAAGCCGTAACGAACTTCCCTACTCCAACCAACACCGATGTGGTATGCAGTTTCCTCGGTCTAGGTGGCTATTATCTTAGTTTTATTAATGAGTATGCCCAGATAGCTGCGCCATTAACAAAACTGCCAAAGAAGGATGCGCCTTTTGTGTGGGCTGCTGATCAAGCAACTGCATTTATGGCACTGAAAAAAGCACAAGCACAAGTCCCGGTTTTGGCATTCCCTGATTATTCAAAATAATTTCTTCTCTGTACTGATGATTCCGGAGTAGACCTCAGTGCCGTTCTCATGCAAAATGCCTCCGAAGGAAAGAAACGTGTCATGCCTATGCCAGCCGTGTGTGAAACTCAACAGAAAAGAATTACAGTGTAACTCAATGGGAAGCTTTAGCCGTGGTCTGGTCTCTAAAACATTTCCGCGACATTATCTACGGTTATCCTGTTCACATCTAAACAGACCATCTTCCCTTATGTGACTTGTTTCGTGGACGTAACCTTACAAGTCGACTTGCACCTTGGGCAGTCACTGTGAATGACTATAATCTGATATTTGAATTCGTTCCTGGGAAGTCCAATGTCGTAGCCGATGCCCTCTTGCGGCATGTAGCCACAGTCTCAACTGGTTGCAATGTAAACTTAGCATTCAGTTATGACAGACTACATGGGTTCCAGCGTGTGGACCCTATATGGTCACAGGTCATATATTTTCTAGAGTCAGGTGATGATTCTTCCTTGCCCAAGTTACCAGTCCCTGTATCTGATTTCTTCCTCAACAATGAATTGCTCTATAAACCCTCAGTACTGAGAGATAACAACGTACCTCACTACGAAGTTAAGCAACTAGTCATTCCAACAGATTTAATCCCTGCTACCCTTCATTTAATCCACGACACTCCTCATGCATCACACCCTGGCAAAGACAGAAGCTTACGGCAAGCACGTCTGACATATTATTGGCCCACTATGCGAGAGGATATAGAAGCACACTGCGATGCATGTTTATCATGTGCCCATCATAAGGGAACCACCTGTCAACCTGCTTCTATGTTGCAGTATCCTGTACCATTAAAGTCTTGGCAAACTGTCTCTCTTGATTTTCTGAAGCTGCCTTGTACAGAATCTGGCTTCCTCTATTTATCAGTGGTAGTCGATCATTTCTCTAGATTCCTTATCTTAGCTCCATCGCCTGGCAGATCTGCTAACGCAGTGGCACATGCCTTTATTAATTCAGTAATTTGCCCTTTCACAATATCAGATGTAATTTTAACTGATAACGGGTCAGACTTCAATAATTCAGTGCTGAATGAAATTTGTCTTTGATACAGAGTCAAGAAATGCAATATACTGGCCCATCATCCAGCCTCGAATGGCCTAGTAGAGTACCAGAATAGGAAGATATTGGAGAGTCTGCATCTCATAGTGGGAGATCAGACTTCCTGTTGAGACGAGTGGATTCTGCAGGTAACTGCTTCAATTAACCCGTACAATCCCAGCGTCAGCATGGTGCCGACTGTACAAAATGTCTCAAGTAATCCCAGCGACGTGATGGTGCCGACAGCAAAATTTGAGCGCTGACTTGCGTCTCTAACTGCTTCAGTCTAGCTAATTTTTTGCTAAAGAGTAGCTTAATGTATTGGCAACATTGTGCACAAGCACTTGTACACTGAGTTTGGTTCTGCGTGGCTGGGTACCATCAGTGTACCACTGTCCGTTATAGTGTTAGAATGTCGCGGAAGTCACGCCATTTTTCTGCCTCACTGGGCTGGAGGAGGTGATTGAAACTGTCACATGGACCCTCTGTCCCTTCATTTAGTGATTCTATAGAAGACGAAGACCTGGATGACTCTTCTGGGGAGGAATATGAGCCAGTGGAGAAGGATATTGAGAATGGGGATTCCCCCATTCTCCTCCCTTGTTCTTTCTCATCCCGCCCAGCTAGGTGGGAAAACGTAGCTCACGGCTTGGGAAACTGGGCTAGAAACACGATAGACGCCCATCCTGCACTTATTCCTCCTGTAAGGAGTACTTTTTTTTGCTTTTCCTTGATTTATATGTCCTTTTGGATTGTTTTTTGCAATATATATTTTTTTTCCGTTTTTGGTCCGGGATTAGGTGGGTATAAAATTGCAAAAATGCCTGTTATGGTACGGGTTAATTCATCCATCAATAAGTTAATTAGTGAAAGACCATTCTTTGTCATCTATGGCTTTGACAAAAGACTGCCTTATTCATTGTTGCAATCCAAACCTTATCCGATCTACAATTACGATGACTATGTGCAAGTCTACTTGTGCAACTTCCAGAAAGTTCATAAATACGTTCAGGATAATGTGGCCCTTACAAATGAAGAAATGGTACATAACGAACATGCTGCTGCCTTAGATGTTACCATCCAAGTAGATGACTTAGTTTTTGCCCTAGATCATGACCGAGATTCAAAACTAGATAGTAAATTCTTGGGTCCCTTCCGTGTAATATCTCGTAAGGGGAAAAAAATTTGAAATAAAAGATCCATACAAAGCAGAGACAACATGGGTGCATGAAGATGACCTCAAACGTGCATCGAAGCACATAGTTTTGGAGGAGCCACTGGGAGAGACCACATCTCCAAAACAAGTAGATGCTTCTTCTTCTTCTTCTTCTTCAAGTCCTTCTTCAGACACTCCTACTCAACCTTCCCCTACTGTTAATAACTATCGTGCCAAATTGCGTTCTGCCACTAAGTCTCTAGGATAATGCTATCATCTCACACTCTCGTCATCCTCTGCATTAACATCACCTCTAACATTAACTCATTTTATAGGAAAGTTGCTGTGGCTCTACATGCTGGCAGTGCTGACTCTGGTCGGGTCTGGATCGGGTGAGGACGATGGTGTCGTATGGCCCGGGGCCTTGGTTGGAGCAGGAGGCGAGGTAATGATGGTGAAGGATGTAGTCTCCTTGCCCTACGACCTAGAGCCGCTGGCCACCGTGGCCATTGCCCTACCTGACTTTTCACGTCAGCTAGAGGACCTGCAGGGACTCCTGTCAGGTATTAAAGATCAACATCCATCAGACACATTTTGGTACCCACTCTACTTACCCATCTGATGGAAAGTGTACTATATCCATTACCAGTTCAACTATCTCCAAGATTCCTTCCCTAACCAAACACCTGTGGGCCGTTCACGAGTGAAACGTGGACTCTTTGATCTTGGAGGAGAAATTTTGAGCGAATTATTTGGTGTAGTGACTGCCCGTGACTTTCTGGATTTAAGCAAGATTTGATTCAATTAGCAAATGCTGTAGAGACTCAGGAAAAGGTATTAAGTGTTCAACATTCTATAGAGATCACACACCATTTAAATGATGTTACAAACACTTTAAATAAATTCAACGGAATTCTTAAGCATGAAGTGTCAAAGGTAAATATTGTATCAGAATTATCGTATGTAAAACTACATGTAGATAATTTACAAGTTTCTCTGGACTCTCTTGTCTCCCAAGTTTCTAGCTTAATTCATATTCTAGTCATTGCTGTCGATGCTCGTGTCACCCTAGATTTAGTACCTATCTCTGACCTTCGCTCTACATTGGAATGGGCTCACTCAACTTTCGACTTGTCTCCTGTGATTTCATTTTCTTCTTCGGAACACTACTAACCAATACTAGAAGCCACATTCCTTACTAAAGATTTGATTGTTCATATCCCTCTTCGTTCTTCTATCACATTCAACCTCTTTCACATCATTCCATTTCCCTTCTTGTACAATAATTCCATGGTACAAGCCTCTCTCTTCAGAGTACTTCCTTCTCTCCCGTGATCATCTCTATATCTCCTTCACCTCCTGCAGTGACCTCGACAGATGTGCTTTTCTCACACCCAACTCTCAAGTTTGTGTTGCATACCTCCTAACAATCTTTCATGGCAGCGTTGCTCCTTGTGAATCTGCTTTAGTCCGTAACTTCTCAGTACAACCTGTCTGTACCTTTGTTCCGGCCCCCAAGCTCCAAGTGCACCATGCTCGTCTGAATCACATCCGCTATTTCTTCTTTAATGTCTCAACTCCTGTCAGTCGTATTTGTCCAGGAACCCCTGTCCACTCACTATCCGCAGTTGGGTTGTATAAGGCCCCTGATTATTGTTCGGTAAAGTCTGAATCAGTAATAGCCCATGCTACACAATATAACTTCGCACTTCACTCCCACAAATATGACATCTTCAAATCTATTAATGCTACCTTTCATCTACCAACAGACAATCTTTTCATCACATCATACAACCTACGTATGTTGAACTTCCTGAATCAGTCTAATTTCCTTATGAACCAGTTTTCTTCAGCCTTTTACCGCTCCTGGGTGCATGCAGTCTTTGCATTTCCTCCTGTGGTACTCAGTCTTGTAGTATTTCTCTGTATTGCATGTATCCTATACTGTTATGTCAAGCGCATGAACAAAAGAGTGCACGAAATCCGTGTTGCAACAAAGTTAGTGCGACAATCAAGAGATCTGGAAACTGGAAGTTCTAACTGAAACACATTATGAATGGTGAAGATGTGAAAATCATACTGAAAAAAAGAAAAAAAAATCCCTGTGGAAAATTGAAAGTTGAGTTAATCAAAACAAAATGAAATATCAACATAATTACTACACAGTGAGTCAAGAACATGAAAACTAGTAAAATACATGAGGAAAATGGGTGTATGATAACTCTCAAACAGTGCCTTCTATGTAAGATAAAATATAGTGTATTCAGTGGCACCTTTAATTACTATTTGTTACCAATGTTTAATATATATATATATATATATATATATATATATATATATATATATATATATATATATATATATATATATATATATATATATAAAGACATTCATTTGCAAATTTGATCAAACCTATACATGTATACTATCACTACACTTCTCATATACTACATGCCTACTTAAATCATAGCCTACACTGTGATAGTATATTGCATTCTACTTTTGCATTTATTAGTACTTATAACCTTCCCTATCTTTCCAGCATGGCCATGTACTGTAAATATATTTCTCCCTTTTTACACCCAACTTCTTGCATTATGGTATAATATCCCTTTTATTATTATACTCCCATGTAGTTGCCAGTTGACTGTATAATCTATCCAATTACATTCTTGCCACATTGTGACTTAATGCCTCCACAGCTGTGTCAGGAAACACGCTTTTTAACGTGAGGGAAAATTGTTTGTAACCATTTGTAGTAATATGTAGTATGTAAATATCGCATGTAAGTGTATCGTAAGTGTGGTCCAAGTAGGGTGCCATTGATCTCTTACTAAGGTCTGGCCTGATTCAAATTCTGCTGAAGTCTGAGTTTAACCCGCCGCGTCTCGGCAGATTTTTCACCAATTACCCCCCCATAATTCCGGCAGATTTTCAAAAAGTTTTTTTTTTGGCTAAAACCTCCACTTTTTATGAGAAGCATCGAAAATTCAGAGAGAAGGTGCTCAGTTGAGTTTAGAAATATGGTAGAAGTAAGAGTACCTTTACCTTCTTACTGTGTTCTCTCATGCCAGGCTCAAGAGAAAACATTTTCTATGGGAGGGGTAGCTATTTCAAACCATTGATAACTGGTTAGATATTTATTTATTTGGTACGAGTTTATATGTAGTACTAGAGTATATTGGTTTTCAGACAATAGTATAGGCCATATAAGCATTGTTCACCCACCAAAAACATGAACATATGGCACCTTCTTTTATGATGTTACCACCTCATCAGTTCTGCTTGTTTCTTCCTCTGGCTTATTTCTTATTGTGTCCTTCACTTCAGGAATCACTTTTGCCTTGAATTTCAACGTTGGAGAGACCGTGGTGCGACGTGTCTTTACTGGCTAGGTCGCTGCTAACAGGTGAGTTTCCGAGAAAATGGCGTGCGGGGGGAGGGGGGGTCAGGTAGGGCCAGGCATTATCTCCATCTGGCATTGGGTAGAGGAAGGTTTCCAACATGTGCCAACCAAAAATCACCCATGAAACTTGAGAAATGTGCAAATGATGGACCTCGCAATTGCAAAACGTATGGATACGTCGTCGGGTGTCACTGTGACAAAATGTGGTGATGTATCCATACATCATCGGGATGCCTCTGGTTAAGGGCACGCCAGCCCTAGCCAGCTATCTCTCTGGCAATTAGCAAAGGCCTGGGGATGGATAAGGGTGGTGTTCATACGGATGTTCTAAGGAGACATAAGGTGCTGCTTAATATATTAAGGGGGTTTAACAGAGGTATCAGTAAGCTTCCAAAACCACACCAGAATACCGCCCAATGTCTCATGAAACTGTAAAAGGAGCAGTACCAACCTCATAGGATCCCTTGGACCACCATACTAAAGCAGGCTAGAATGAGCTGAGAACAGTAGAAAGGCATGAACAAAGTAACCAGCACCCATAAGGGAAGAGGTAAAAGTCATGACAGCATCCTCTAGAGGGAGTTCTCCTGCAGAGGGACCACTAACAGTATAAAGCAAAAAGTCGGCCAGACACCCTCAGTCACATGCCAGTGCAGGTAGGTAAACCAAAACAAAGCAGGGACGAGGTAGGCACGATGATGTAGAGAGGGAGATGTCTTTACATGGATAAGATCCCATAGAAATCTAAGCATCCCAAAACAGCTGGCCATCCCAGGAGCAGGAAATGTTGAGCATGGAGGTCTGGCCAGTCCACGGGTTATATCGAGTGGGGAGGCCCCTTGGCGCCAGTAAACTGAGGTTAGAGGTTGAAGGAAAAAGAACCTCCAAAACACTGCTGGAGGCCCAAAATATGCCCAGATCCCAGTAAGATAGCCAGGTATTAAAGTCATTCAGCAAGGTACAGGGAGAAGGTAGGAGCGCCAACCAATACAAGTAGGATAACTTTGCTTCTAAGAGGTGCAAAGATATGTTATAATAAAAACACAATTGTGACACAACCCTGAAGACAGTAGGAACAGCCAGGATTTCCAGAATCACACCGGTAAAACTCAACAGAGATGGGAGACTACTTGGAAGGGTTGTTGGGCTTGAGAAATGCAAGGACACTCCTGGCTCCACACCGGTCACCATAAATAACAGAGTATCCACTGGGGGGGGGGGGAAGAAAGCAAGGGATGGAGTGAACCAGGTTTCATAGAGACTTACCATCCCAGCCTGGAACTCCTCCACAGTGAGCCTAAAATCCGAAAACTTTCAGATCATGGAAGAAGCACTCCAAAAAAGGAAGTGGGTGTGAAGCTGGAAGAGAGCACCGACAACAAACAGGGCTCCTGCAGAAGGCAAATCTCCAAGAGACAGGAAACATACTGATAATGAGAGACAGTTTCCAGAAGAGAAAGCAGGAAGCCACCGGCAGGAGTCATGTCTCGATGTGATCTGGAAAGAGAGAAAGGACTGAGCCACACAGTGCACTCTGGTACAACAGATGACAGCAGTAGCTTGGCTATCTGGGAACACAGAAGCATGGATCGGCAGGAGATCCAAAGTATGTGAAGACTGAGAACATAAATGACACAAAATGAACCAGGAACTTTAAACGACACTTAGGAGGAAAGTTGCGAGTGCGGATCTAGGGTTGCTTGTAAGGCCCAGCAAGACCCTCCAAATACCCTCTAAAAAACGACCAGGTCAGGGGCAAGAGGTGTAATCACCCAGGAGGAAAGTGTAGACCATGCTACCAGGTCAGCAATCTCATTCCCATTAATGCCAGCATAGACAGGAACCCACTACAGGTGGATTTTGCAGGACAACAGAAAGTCTAGTGAGATGGATTGGATGGTATAGTCATAACCTACCCTTATCAGAGGATGGCCAGTGAGAGGAGAGGTGCAGGGAAATTGGGAGTCCGTGTACAGCATACTGAGCGTGATATCTTGTGGAGGACACTGTCGCCTGACACAGGAGAGTGGTTTGAGGATGGTAGTGAGTTCTGTCGCAAGTAGCCCATGTTGGCCTTCCAGCCTCCAGGTCTGGTGCAGAGACAGGTCCTTGAAAAACACTGCCAAACCTGAGATGACAGGTGGAGCATGCGACCCATTAATGAAAGCAGGGCATAGGCCTGATACACCTTAGCTACCGATATGAGGAAAATCTGAGGAACCCTATGACCGTCACCAGAATTGTTTTAAGAAGCAGGTGAGATGGGGAAGTCAGCATGAGCCAAGTCCACCCATGAACATAATGGAGAGACCAGAGGCATCAGGGAGGGATTGAGGAGGCAAGGGACATGACAGGTTAATATGATTCCTAGAACCACCTGAAATTAATGCAAGTCCTGGGACTCTTTAAGCATTGTATATATATATATATATATATATATATATATATATATATATATATATATATATAAGCTGTAATTCATTACTGTCTGATTATAGCTATTACTCCAATCACTCGGTAGTTACAGTTGATATTTTTAGTGCCTGCTACTGTCAAGGACGAACACAGGGTAATCAGTGGTTCAGGGGAGGACATTATATAAATATAGACACTGGGCTGTGGAAGGCCTATTTTTGTCATCAGAGATTGTTTTTTTTTTTTTTGGCTCAGTTGGATTGAGTTGGAGCAGATTTAACCCATGGCATCCCATCGACGTTCTTTAATGTTCACACATTTTGTCACTGCCAATCCCGTCAACGTACATAAACGCGAATCAATTGCAAGGTCCCTAATTTGCACAATTTTCAATTTTCACGAGTGATTTTTGGTACATATACACGTGACACCTTCCTCTACAAGATGCCAGGCAGGGACAATGCCTTACCCAGCATGACCTCCTCCCCCTCCTGCATGCCATTGTCTCAGCAATTCACCTGTTATCAGTGACCTGGTCAGTAAAGCCATGTCATGCCACGGTACGAAATTCAGGGCCAGAGTGATTCCCCAATCAATGGCAATGTGGAGGACAAACTTTACATAGCATTAGAGGAAGAAACAGTCAGAAATGATGATCAGGTAATGTGGCAAAAAAAAGTCAGGTATGGTGATGAGTTAGTGAGTGAAACAATGCTTATAATGCCTATATTACTACTTGAAAACCAATATACTCTCGTACTACATATAAATTCGTACCAAGTAAATAAATAAATACCGTTTATGAGTGGTGTGAAATAGTTATCCTCCCATAGAACTCGTTTTCTTTGGTGCCAGCCTTTTAGAAAACCCAGTAAGGTAAGGAGGTACTCCTACCTGTATCGAGTATTTTAAATCTCAGTTGAGCGATTTTTCTATGAATTTTCGATGTTTCTCACCAAAAGCGGAGGTTTGAGCCCCCCCAAAAAAATTCAAAAATGGTCGGGATTGGGGGGAGTCAGTGGTGGATAAGTGGTCGGGATGGGGCAGGTTAACCCCATCCCCCAGTCCTCCAATACTTGACTGGCATCGTTGTTTGTTGTTGTTGTGGCTCTCAGCCAGCCAGTAGTCGGCCACGCAAACATTTGGTGTCTGTGGATCTCCCTCAGGTCGCCTGTGCTACCTTCCTTATGTACACCGATGATGTGACCATTGTTTGCAGGAGCACCTCCTTCGAGATGGCACAGCAACGCCTTCAGTCAGCTGCATCTACTTTCAGTGCCTGGCTCATGAACGGGGTCTCACCATCAATGTCCAGAGGAGTGTGGTGATGGATTTCATGTGCCGTCGCATGCCATTGTCTCCAGTGTTCAGTCTCCACTCCGTGATAGTGCCTGTTGTCCATGAGCATGATCTGCTAGGCCTTCTGCTGGATGGGCCTATTCTTAATTGGAGAAGTCACACTGAATACCTGAGAATGTCCTGTGCAAAGAGGCTTGCCATTATGAGATGTCTCGCTGGAACTCGCTGGGAGGCCAGTAGATACCTCGTCTTTAATTTTTATCAGTTGACCATTTTGGGCAAGATCAATTATGACTGCTCAATATATGGCTCAGCATCTGCCACCCAGCTGCAGAGGCTGGATACCATCCAGAACACAGCTCTCCGTATTGCTCTGGGGGGCCTTCTGCTCCTCTTCTGCCTTGTCCCTCCATGTGGGGGGAGGACTTCTCCCCCTCCAGCACACCAGCCTGATGCTCACATGCTGGCACTTTTTCGTCATTCAGTGCTCTCCACCTGACCGCCCACTCCCTGAGCTCTTCCCGAAGGCAGGCATCTCACCGGATCATCCTTCCTGGTCCATCAAGTCCCGGAGACATCTCCTAATGCATGCTGTCATGGCTTGTCACTCACTGGGCCTCACTCCTCCAGACCGCCAACCTGTGACTTCGTTGTCCCCTATCCCCCCGTGACGGGACATCCTCTGTGTTATCCATGGATCTTCCATAACCCTTCCAAAAGTTTCGGGATGGCCACCTCGGCCCCTTACTCTTTCAGTGCATGGTTGACACCACCTATACGAGGCACACGGCAATTTTCACAGACTGCTTCCGTGCATATAACCCGGCAGTCACAGCCAGTGCCATTTTTATTGAGGATCTCTGCCTGTCAGGCAGAGAAAATTGCTTGGACACATTATAAGTGGAAGAAAATGTTACTGAAAACAAGGAAGATATGAAACAAAACTGAGAACAAAGACAGTTGGCAAACTATGATAAGTACCATATTTATGTGACAGTGAATTGGAGTAGCTTGGAAAATGTTATGCATCAATATTTTTCAGTAAACCCAACACAACTGCCTGGAGGGAGGGAAAACGGCGAGTTGGAGGGTGGCGGATTGATGACGGAGGGAATACAGTGAGTTGGAGGGAGGGCGGATTGATGACGGAGGGAAAAGTTATAGATACATAGAATGTATTTTTGTATTCTGGCTGCTAATAGATAGATGAATAGATAGGTAGATAGGAGATAGAGACATACACTAGACAGACAGATGGATAGATAGACGGATGGAAATATAGTGGGTCAGACTAGATTGATGGATTAATAGATAGATGGAAATATAGATAGACAGATAGACTAGATTGATGGCTTGATAGATAGACAGATAGATGAATAGATAGATAGAGATATAGAGACATACACAAGACTGAGAGAGAGAGAGAGAGAGAGAGTTGGATAGATAAATAGATGGATATAAAGATAGACAGATACACTAAACTGATGGATAGATCGATAGATAGATAGATAGATGGGGATATAGAAACAGATACACTAGACTGATGGATAGATGGATAGATAGATAGATAGATAGACAAATAGATAGACATATAAATGGGAAGATACACCACACTGATAGATAGATAGATAGGTAGACAGATAGAGGTACAGATGGACATACACTGGACTAATGGATAGATAGATAGATAGATAGATGGAGACAGATAGATACACTAGACTGATAGATAGATAGAAACAATAGATAGATGGACAGATACACAGGAAAATGCGGTATCATTTCCTCTGAAGATTTATTTTTGTTGTGTATTGTTGCTAGAGATGATAGATAGATAGATAGATAAATAGATAGATAGACAGATAGATAAATAGACAGATAGATAGATATATAAACTAGATAGATAAACAGATAGATAGATATATAAACTAGATAGATAAACAGATAGATAGATATATTAGACAGATGGTTAAAGAGATATAGACAGATAGACTGATGGATGTATGGGTGTATATAGACAGATGGATATAGATAGATATATGGAGGGAGGGCGGCCTGATGGCTAACAAGCCTTATGAGATAGAGACAGATAGATAAATAGACTGATGAATAAATAGATATATAGATAAGCAGATAGATAGAAATAAAGTGAAAATTGTAGAAAATGGAAATGAATTTCTTTAGTAGAGTTATACATCGATAGTTTATCATCATTGCATTGATGATACTGGATAAGTTGTTTGAGCATATTGTCTTGCACCTGATTTCATGATTTAATTATTGCATTTGTATAAATTCAGTACTGCCTATAATGCATGTATTGTTTGTGTATATATCGGGACAAATTGTGCAGCATTTGTTGATGAGAAATGTTCTGGCCAACGTAGTGTGCATGCCGCTGTGTTTTTGTGTTGTGTGTGGGTGTTTACATGATGGCTGGCCGTGGCGCCGCCACTCTGAACAGTGATCCCATAGAGTGAGGTGAACTGGTGACTGTACTGGAGGAAGCAGTCGCTGAATTGAGGGTTGAGGCCATGTGGATTTGACACAGACGGGAGTGACACTGTTTGGTATTTACTTCACACTAAAAGCGTGGAGCATTACAATGTGAGTGTGACCTTTTTGGATCTGTTTAGGGTTAGGGACTGCAGAGTAATATAATTGACATAGGTAATAATATACTGTAGGCTTGAGGTATGTAATATAATATTTGTCTATCTATCTATCTATAGCCCGACGCCCTAATCCCGCAAAGGGTGCTCGCAGACAAAACGCCTCCAAGTCGCTCTGTCATCCACCATTTGACTACCCTCCCCCCAACTCACCCCCCCCTCCCTCATATACCTCTCAACTCCATCCCTCCACCTCATCCTCGGTCTACCTCTCCCTCTCCCTCCCTCCACCTCACCTACATACACCCTCTTAGTCAGTCTTTCATTCTCCATTCTCTTCACATGTCCAAACCATCTCAGTGTATTTCTCCTAATCTTCTCAACCACATCCACATCCACCCCACAGCGTTCCTTCACTTCTTCATTCGTCAACCTGTCCCTCCACGTCACTCCACATGCTCCTCTCAAGTAACTCATTTCCACTGCTCTCACTCTTGACTTGTTCCCCTCTTGCAAGGTCCATGCCTCGCTTCCATACGTCAGGGTAGGGATCACAATACTATCATGCAATGACTTCTTAACTTTCATACTCACCTCCCTATTTCTCATCACTGCTTTCAGTGTACCAACAACCTTCCTTCCCTGCTGTACCCTTTCACACACTTCATCCCCCAAAGTTCCATCCTTACTCATCACACTACCCAAGTACTTGAATGCACTCACATTCTCCATATCCTCACCATCCAACCTCACTGCACACTCTGTGACTTCATTCCTCTCAAATACCATAACTTTACTTTTGTTTACATTAACTTTCAGATTCCTCCTCCTACACACTGTTACAAATTCATTCACCAAACCTTGCATCTCCCATTCATCTTCACTCAACAGTACTGTATCATCAGCAAACAGCAACACCTGAAGCTTCCAAATCTCACCCTCATTCATTAGAGCCACCCCCACATCCACTGCCCTACCCTGCACCTCCTTTACAACCCCATCCATGTATATATTAAACAGCCATGGAGACATCACACAACCCTGTTTCAGTCCCACACTGAGATCAAAGAACTCATTCAGCTCACCATCCACTCGCTCCGTAGCCCTAGCTCCCTCGTATGTACTCTTCACAGCACTCAACAATTTCCCCTCCACTCCATATTATATTCTTAATACCTTCCACATACCTTGCCTATCTATTCTGTCATAAGCTTTCTCCAAGTCCATGAAGGCACCATACACTTTCCTTCCCTTCTCTAGATACTTCTCCACTAAACATCTTAGAACAAATATCTGATCTACACACACTTTTCCCTTCCTAAATCCCCCTTGTTCTTCTCCAACTAGCTCCTCTGTCATATGCCTAACCCTATCAATGAGTATTCTACCAAATATTTTACCAGTCACACTAAGTAGGCAAATACCCCTATGGTTACCACATACTTCTCTCTCCCCTTTTCCTTTGTATAAAGGAACAATTATACCTGATTTCCAGTCCTCTGGAACCCTTCCCTCTTCCCAAGCCAATCAACACAACTTCCATATCCACTCCACAACAATCTCATCCCCAAATCTAAGCATTTCACCACACACTTCATTAATTCCTGGGGCCTTTCCCAACTTCATCTTCTTCATCGCTTCCACTACTTCCTCCCTACTGATCTCTTCCTCCCTCCTCTCATCTCTTCTTCTCCCAGCCATTCCCCAACCACTTATACTCGCACTGCTCTCACTCTCTACATTCAACAAATCCTCAAAGTACTCCTTCCATCTCCTCAGTTTCTCTCTCTTCTCCACCAACAATCTATTATTCCTATCTTTCACTCCCCTACCATTTCCCCTTTCACACTGCCTTACTTTCTTTACCTCCTTCTAAAACAATTTCTTACTCTCCCTCCATTTCACACTCAGATTCCTCCCAAACTCTTCATCCACTTTCTTTTTACTCTCTTTCACCAGTCTCTTAACCTCCCTTCTCCTGCTCACATATACCTCTCTCTTCTCTCTCTCATCTCCCCTACCTTTACTCGCTAACCATTCACTATATGCCTTCTTCTTTTGTTCCACAGCTCATTTCACCTCATCATTCCACCATGCTGTCCCTTGCACACCCTTGCATCTCCTCCTCACTCCACAAACCGCCTCACACGCTGTGCCTATCTCTTCCATGAATATCTTACACACATCTTCCACCCCTTCCATCTGCTCTAGTTCATACCTTCCCAATTTTTCTTCCACTATGCTCTTATACTCTGTCATTTTCTCACTATCTTGCAATTTCTCCACTCTTCTCACAGGAGTTGCTTCCTCCTGTCTTCCCCTTCGTCTCCTCAACTACTTTTTTTGCAGCTCTACCTTGGCCATCACTAAGTGATGGTCCGAGACTCCATTCCCCCACCCTCTCCACACTCTTGCATCCAACACTTGTCTTCTCATTCGCTCATCCACACACATGTAGTCTATCATTGCCTTTCGTTCAACAAGTTCACCATCCATCCTCCTCATTACTCTCCATGTATACCGGTGGATCATCTTATGCCGAAAGTAGGTGTTGGCTATTGCCAACCCCTTACCAGCACAGGTGTCCACCAAAGCACTTCCATTCCCATCTACGTCAGCTGGCACACCCCATTGACCAACCACTCCATCTACTCGTACATTCCCAACCTTGCCATTCATGTCTCCAATCAACAGCACTCTCTCGCTCCTCTCAAACTTCTCCATACACGCTTCTACACTCGCCCAAAACTCATCTTTCACTCTTGCCACTCGATCCTCTGTCGGGACATACACACATTCAGTCGCCCACGCTTGTATACCTACTTTCATCCTCACCCATACAATCCTTGCGCCCACTGATCCATACTCTCTTATATTCTCCTTCCACTTCTTGCTTATCATCAGACATACTCCCTCTCATGTCCTCTCATTTTCATTGACTCCCGCACATATACCTAAACCATATTCCCATTCTCTCACCCTTTCACCTTCCCATTAGTTTCAGTCAATCCACATATATCCACTTTTGCATCCTCAAGCACCTGAACAATCTCTCTCTCTTTCACTTCATCATTCATTCCTCTCACATTCCACGTTCCCACCCTAAGAATGTCCTTTGTCCGTTCCTTAGTCGTCAACATATGGTCCATCCGGGTCCGAGGCGCTTTATTCGCTTTTTTAGTTAGTTCTTTTTACGGGGTGGGTCACTAACCCACTACCAACCCTTTTAGTCGCCTCATACGACAAGCAGGGATACTGGGGGAGTAATCTTGAAACCCCCCCTACCCCCCAGGGGGGAGCTCTTCGTATATAGGGTCGAACTGGAGACACCTTTGTTAGTCTCAGGTCGCTCCACCTTACTGCCCTTTGGCAGTTAGGAGGGATTGGTGTGCATAAATGATAATGTTTGCATAATTGCAAGTAATGTCATTGAGATATTACAGAGGGTGTTATAGAGCAGGAACAAGATAACACCATATGGGGAATGGAGATTAACATGCTGTAATGGACTATACTTTGTAACGCATATTGTGAAGCACTTCAAGTAGTTTTTGGTATGATAAGTCTTGTGAAACATTTTCAAGTATTTACTAAGGATTTCAGGGGCAGTGTCCAACTGTTTTTTTTAAATAACGTCTCAACAAAGCGTCGGACAAGGATTTAACTTTGGCAGTGCATGTTTGAGACCCCGACCTAATTTGTAAAATTATGCTTTTGTACCAAATGTGTATGATTAAGGCATTTATAAGAGTAAATGTAGGGTAAACTTAGCTAAAATCGTCAGAGGCATGTAGCGAGGCTAGCTTCGATCACGATACAAGCCCCGCCCACAATTCGGAACGTGACGTTGGTGTGACGTAGTAGTAATCACCGACGCAAGTGGCAGTTCTGTATTTATGTAAGCTGCTTCAGATTCAATGCCTCAGGGTTACTCATATTTCTGAGCTGCGGCTGATTTTTAGAGTGACTGTACATCCCTCCAGACTCCCTATTAGTACATAGTATATGCATCGCCCTCTTACACATATTGTGACGTCAATATGACTTATTCACTTCTGAAGAGTAGTAATCACTGCCTGAGCTGGCACTTTTTTTTTCTCAAACGTTCTTCTCATATAAGGACCATACTGAATCTGTAGTAGGGGTGAAATATTACTTCGGTGTGTGTGTGTGTGTGTGTGTGTGTGTGTGTGTGTGTGTGTGTGTGTGTGTGTGTGTGTGTGTGTGTGAGAGAGAGAGAGAGAGAGAGAGAGTACAGTATGTGGAGGGGGGTTAGAAAGATAGAAATGCCACTTGCGTCGGTGATTACTACTACGTCACACCGACGTCACGTTCCGAATTGTGGGCGGGGCTTGTATCGTGACCGAAGCTAGCCTCGCTACATGCCTCTGACGATTTTAGCTAAGTTTACCCTACATTTACTCTTATAAATGCCTTAATCATACACATTTGGTACAAAAGCATAATTTTACAAATTAGGTCGGGGTCTCAAACATGCACTGCCAAAGTTAAATCCTTGTCCGACGCTTTGTTGAGACGTTATTTAAAAAAAACAGTTGGACACTGCCCCTGAAATCCTTAGTAGTGGTATACAGTAATGCATCATGTGAAATATTTCAAGCATTTTTGGTATAATATGAATTCTTTTCATATTTTTGTTTGTGCTTGGGTGCAAGTTGGATTGGGTTTATATGTCCACTATATAGATGAATTAATCTGTAACTCATTCTCAGGTTGAAATAAAGGATTACGGCAGCTCACAAGTTTTTAGCGTGAAACAGCTAGACGGCTATACTGTAGATAGATAGGTAGATAAATAAATAAGTACAGGTACATAGATAAGAGGCGAAGCAACTGGTGACATGGATGGCAAATTTGAAAGAAACTTAGATATAGAGATTGATCAATAGATAGCTGCTGGTAGATAGATAGTAAGCTCCAAATAGACTCAACACCTGTATTAAACTGGGTCTTAGGAAGTCATAGAGCTGGTTACATAGATGGATAGATAGATAGATAGACAGATATAGGTAGATATTCAGATACTAGAAAGATAGACATATATATAGATAGATAAATAGATAGATATAGATAGGTAGATATGCAGATGCTAGATAGATCGATCGATCGACAGATGGATGTGGGTAGATAGACAGGTAGATAGATAGATACACGAATACTAGATAGACAGACAGACAGATAGATGGATAGATATAAAGATGCAATAAATGGGGTGAGGGAGGTGATGGCGTGTGAGGGATAGATAGACACACAGATAGATAAACAGGTACAAACAGATACACAGATAGATAAATAGGTCCAGATAGATACACAGATAGATAAATAGGTACAAACAGATACACAGATAGATAAATAGGTCCAGATAGATATATAGATAAATAGGTCTAGATAGATACACAGATAGATAAATAGGTCTAGATAGATACACAGATAGATAAATAGGTCTAGATAGATACCCAGATAGATAAATAGGTCCAGATAGATACAGATAGATAAATAGGTCTGGATAGATACACAGATAAATAGGTCCAGATAGATACAAAGATAAATAAATAGGTCCAGATAGATACACAGATAGATAAATAGGCCTAGATAGATACACAGATAGATAAATAGGTCTAGATAGATACTCAGATAGATAAATAGGTCTAGATAGATACTCAGATAGATAAATAGGTCCAGATAGATACACAGATAGATAAATAGGTCCAGATAGATACACAGATAGATAAATAGGTCCAGACAGATACACAGATAGATAAATAGGTCCAGATAGATACACAGATAGATAAATAGGTCCAGATAGATACACAGATAGATAAATAGGTCCAGATAGATACACAGATAGATAAATAGGTCCAGATAGATACACAGATAGATAAATAGGTCCAGATAGATACACAGATAGATAAATAGATCCAGATCGATATACAGATAGATAAATAGGTCCAGATAGATACACAGATAGATAAATAGGTCCAGATAGATACACAGATAGATAAATAAGTCCAGATAGATACACAGATAGAAGGATGCAGATAGAGAGGATAGATAGACTCACCGGGAGACGAAGGGAGCTGGTGACATGGATGGGAAATTTTAATGGAAAGTAAGAAATAGATAGATAGACGGATAGACAGATGGCTCCAAATAGATAAACGGTAGACAGAAAGCTGGAGATAGATACACAGATAGATAGACTCAGCACTTGTAATAAATTGTAATGATAGGAGGGAAGGGAAGGACATTTTAACGGAAAGTAAGAAATATATATAGATGGGTAGATAGATAGATAGACAAAGAGAGAGAGAGAGAGAGAGAGAGAGAGACTCTGATGGGTATATAGATAGATAGACAGGTAGATACATGGAGACAGGTAGATAGATAGATAGACAGGTAGAGAGATAGACTAATTGGTGGATAGATAGATAGATAGGGAAGTACATAGATAGGTAGATGGATAGATAGATAAATAGATAGAAAGGTAGATAGATAGATAGATAGGAAAACAGATAGATAAGTAGATAGATAGATAGATAGATATGAAGGTATATGGACAGAGATAGATAGATTGATAGGTAGCTAGGTAGGTAGATAGATAGATAAATATTTAGGTGGATAGATAGACATACAGGTATATAGATAGGTGGATAGATAGATAGGTAGACAGATAGATACAGACAAATAGATAGATAGGTAGATAGACAGATAGATGGGTAGATAGATAAATTGATTGATTAATAAATAGATAGATAGACAGGTAGATAGATATAAGACAGATGGCTCCAAATAAATAGACAATAAATAGAAATGTTAGATAGGTACAGTCACAAGAAAAACTATCGTTACCCCCAGAAATGTTCGATGCGAAACGAACGTTAGCTGGCCTATGTGGGCGGGTCCTTGCTGTTCGCCCCTCCCCCATCTAGTGTTGCCATATCACAATCCCAATACAAGAGTTGGAATAATGAACAAGAATGAGCCATATGGCGGGGAAATATGGAGTACGTGTTTGCATTACCCTCAGCACCCCGCCGGGGATTAATAATGAAACTCGGCACGTTTATTACTTTCCTACTATTCAACACTTATTATCTATAGAATACAACAAATAAATTATTTTGAAGCGTATTAAAACTCTAGGCATCGACTGCTTTTCTTATGATAGTGTAG